>NC_052338.1:26344385-26686112 GCF_016432855.1 Salvelinus namaycush
ATAATAACAGATATACATGCAAGATGCTTGCATCGATGACTCTTGATGGTCAAAATCACCCTGATACCCAATAAAATACATTTTCAGGGCTTTCCCACTGTATTTATTATTTTCCACCTACCTTGTAATACATTTGATGGGGTCGGCCATTATGAAATAACCACAGAAAGAATGTAGGCAGTCAGGCAGGCAAGCTGCAAGGTTATGCAGCAGTTTAAACCTGGCACCAGAGGGAGGTGTGAGAGGGGAGGGCTCTTCTCCTCTTGGCTGCCTGCGATGCCTGCTGAGTCCACACATTGGACTGCTCTCTGATCTCTGCAGGCTAATCTCTGAGTGTGGGCCAACATCACGGCACATGTTTTCCCTGGCACACCCCACCATGGAAAATGCCTCCTTTGTCCAACCCTGGCTAATTTTGGGGCACTGCAGGAGTGTGCAGATTGTTTATGGGAAACGTGACGTGTCTGGTTTGTTATTCATTGAGTGTTTTATTGAAAGGTGCCATTATTCTGAGTGTGGTATGGATGTATGTTCAATGCTGGATGATTCCTGTTGGTTATTACTGTTTTTACCACCTGTGTGTTGCAGACACCGACCTGCATGCGGTGATAAAGAAAGGCAACCTGCTGAAAGACATCCATAAACGCTATGTCATGCATCAACTCCTTAAGGCCACCAAATACATGCACTCAGGCAATGTCATCCACAGAGACCAGAAGGTACAGTAGAATGTTTAAATTGCCATTGTACTAAGAAGTGTGCATATTGAGAATGTGACATTATTGCATTTGCAGATGTGCTGGTGCCACCAGTATGGGTGATGTTATCCAATTCTTCTGTTTCTTCTGGAGGAAAAACTATTTGGATGACATTATTGAATTTGCTTTCCTCTTCCCACAGCCGTCCAATATTCTGCTTGACACGGATTGCTTTGTGAAGCTGTGTGACTTCGGTTTAGCAAGATCTCTCTACCAGATCCAGGAGGATGCTGGGAACCCGGCGCTGACAGAGTATGTGGCGACGCGGTGGTACAGACCTCCTGAGATCCTGCTGGGCTCCTCAAGGTACACATGCACTGGGACCTGCTGTACGTTTCTCAATAAACTGAGCCACTTCTTCAGGCTTGAAGACATCTTTGAAAGAGTGAATTGTTTTCTTGATTTAGTGTTAACTTGGGTTTCTGATCAAATAATGCACCCAATGGGAAGGTAAGTATTCATGCAGAAACCTGTCCGTGCCTGTAAAATCACTGAAATACTTTGATTTCTCCTATAGGTACACAAAGGGTGTAGACATGTGGAGTATAGGTTGTATTCTAGGAGAGATGCTGCTTGGGAAGCCCCTTTTCCCTGGAACCTCCACCATCAACCAGATAGAGAAAATCATGAGTGCCATTCCACACCCTAGCCCAGAGGGTGAGTATTCATTCCTGGCTGCACAGTTCACAGAAAACTGCTAGTGTGCTATTTGCTTGTTGAGCACTAGTGGTGGAATCAAGCTTTTATGCCCCTAACTGACCAAGTTAACTGACCAACTGATCATTACTTAAGTAATGATATGTGATTTTGTTTTCAGACGTACTTTCGATCAGATCTGAGTACGGTGCCTCTGTAATTCAGAGGATGCTACTGAGGTAAGTCATAGCGGAAGTCCTACAGAAGTAAATATGTCTATATAAAGGTGTCTAGACATTTTGAGAGCTTGAGACTATAAGGTTCTATCTGCAGTTTTGTCAAAATTTAGTTATTGATATTGCCTTGTTCTATTCAATGTTATCTACTTATATAGTATTCTATTCAATTGATGCTGTTAAGTTCAAAAGAATGCTCAATAAAATTTGCTAACACCATTCAAACCAATGAGGGTTCGGAACGTTAAAGCCAATTATCTCATAATCATCTTTTTGCAGATATAACCATATAGTTGCAAGCTCTTGATTTATTCCCAGTGCTGCACTCTGTCTGTATTTGTCTGCCTGCGTGGCCAGGCCCCATGTGCCTCTAGAGGACCTTCTGCAGCCGTCGGTGCCCCCTGATGCCCTAGACCTGGTGTGTCGCCTGCTGGTGTTCAACCCAGACAAGAGGCTGACCGCTGAGCAGGCCCTGCAGCACGTCTACGTCTCCAGGTAACGTAGAAATCAAACCTAATTTATTTATACAGCACATCTCATACATTAAAATGCAGTGCAATGTGCTTTATACAAGCTTTTATAGGCTATAGGCTGGTTATCAATCGTGTCCAGTCAAATGTATTGTATAACGCCCTTTTTAAATCAGCAGTTTAGAGTAACCCAGGCTAGACCCTAAAGGGCAAGGAAGCTGGTTTGATGACACAATGCTAGAATCCTTTGATGATGCTAATACCGTTCATTTCTGTTATTGGAGTGCATCCCAAATGGCACCCTGTTCCCTACATAGTGCACTTCCTTTGACTTGGGCCCTAGTTAAAAGTATTGCACTATGTTGGTTAGTTTTTTGCTTTTACAATGTTACTGAGTAGTGCTAGTCTTGGATTTAACAATGTTGTTATTTTCTATTTGTGTTGTGTTATGTCATAGTCTTTGTGTTTCCCCCTTAATTTCACTGGAGATTCCACAACCCAGACAAGGAGCCAGGTCTGGACCATGCCGTGATCCTGCCTGTGGATGATGATGTCCAGTTGTCGGTGGTTCAGTACCGCAACAAACTGTACAAGGTAATACTGAGGGGAGGCAGGATGATGAACACCTGTCTCATGTTTGGTTGGCTTAGGGTGGATTATTACTGCCAATTGTTGAACAGTTACTAATAGAGTTTGAAACAAGTTCCTTTCAAGGCATTATGACAATAGACATTTTTATTAACGACTGAAAAAAGGCACAGTATCTATAATCAGTCTTCTGTATCCCTCTTTTATCTCTGTCCTGTGGAAAAGATGATTCTAGAGAAGAGGACCACAAGGAGAATGCTATGTAATATCCAGCCCAGGCCGAAGAAGAAAGAGGAGCCGGTTTCTGTGTCTGGGTGTGACAGTGGAGACCGTGGGAAGGAAAGGCCCAATGGAAAGAACATAGGCGGGCCAGAGCCAGTCCCAGTGGTTGGTGATGGTGGAGGGGACCTTCGGGTTAAATCCCTTCATGATAAGACTGAACACCAGGCTGCTCGTCCAGTTATCACCATACCCAACCCAGTACCTGTGTCTACCCTGGCGGCCCTGGAGAAGACCAGCCCTGCAGCCAGCCCCGTCATGGGAAAGACTACATATAATCCCATCACACATGTTGCCAGTGAGTACACGAACACACGCATATGGTCCCCAACATTCACACACACCTTCACACTTCATACACACAGGCGCATTCTTTCTCATGGTATTTGTCTTCTATTTCTCTCATGCAGATGGTTTTGTAGGAAGTCTGGCTGAACCACCTCACTATTTTCGCTCTGGTACTGCCAGCAGGAAATTGGAGCAACAGACGAGTGATGAAAATGTAACTGTACTGCCAGCAGAGGGCGCTAACGGCAACACTGTTGTAAGTACCACTGTCATAAAAAACTGAGTTGTAATAGGAAAAACTCTGTTCCCAGGAAAGAGTTTAGTTACAACAGATGTAACAGATCACGTTAAATACAATACAACCTGCAACAAGGGAACAATAATCAACAACAATTCAAAAAGATTGTTGGACTTGCAGAATAAATCACCCATTTTATATCCTCTTGAGATACATGATGTAATACAATACCTACAGGTAACTGCCAAAATAATGGTATCATTTGAGTAAATGAGGGCTACAAAGTATATAGAAAGCAGGTGCTTCCTGAGTTAATTAAGCAATTTTTTATTTTATTTAACTAGGCAATTAAGAACAAGTTCTTGTTTACATTGACGGCCTACCAGGGAACAGTGGGTTAACTGCCTTGTTCAGGGGCAGAATGACAGATTTTTACCTTGTCAGCTCGGGGATTCGATCCAGCAACCTTTCAGTTACTGGCCCAACTCACTAGGCTACCTACCACTAGGCTACCTGCCGCCCCAAAATTAACATTGGAATTAACATCCCATCATGCTAAGGGAGATGTAAAAAAATAAATAAAATGCTGGGCCGGCCATTCATTTGGCTATCAAGACTATGTCCCTATAGGATGACAATGTCCCCATCCACAGTGCACGGGGGTGGCAGGTATAGCCTCGAGGTTAGAGCGTTGGTCCAGTAACCGAAAAATCTGCTGTTTCAAATCCCGGAGCCGACAAGGTGAAAACCTGCCGCTGTGCCCTTGAGCAAGGCAATTACCCCCAATTGCTCAAGAGGCGCTTGACAATTGTGACCCTGGTCGTGATCCCACTCCCTGCGGGTGTCTCAGGGGGAGTTGGGATATGCAAAAAACACACTTCCATTACAGACTTGCTACAGGAAAAATATAAGCTTCCCCCCAAAAAATTATTATGAGTGGTCACTGAATGGTTTGATGAGCATGAAAACGATGTAAACCATATGCCATGGCCGTCTCAGTCACCAGATCTCAACCCAATTGAACACTTATGGAAAATTCTGGAGTGGCGCCTGAGATAGCGTTTTCCACCACCATCAACAAAACACAAAATTATGACATTTCTTGTGGAAGAATGGTGTCACATCCCTCCAATAGAGTTCCAGCGTCACTTGTTCATAGCAGAATAGAAGAGAATAAACTACACACAATTCCAAACATTCAGACTGACGCAACCTTCAGCTAGCACCTTGAATGTCTCAAATATAGACTACTGGATAGACAAGCATGTTGGTCGTGTGTATTACAGACAGAGACTGTAGATTTATGAGCCTTTGTGTTGATCACTACACAGCACAACAAGTTCTTTTGAGTGTCCACTGCAAAATATACACGCATGGAGATATTTTTCTGTAATAATTTCTCTCTCTTTTTTGCTCTCTCGCGCTCTCTCTCTTTTCCTATCTGTTAGTCTATGGAGCAGATTCTGCAGCGCGGTCGCTCAGCACCTGTCAGCCACAACCGTTCCTTCTCCCTGACCCTCTCCCATCCCCAGAACAACCCGCTGGTCCGCAGAGACGAGCCCTCTGTGTCCTCAGGGATATGTGTCACCTCTGCACGCCTGGTGAGTGGACATTGCCCTGCTACTTTAACAAACTCATACTCTATGATCTCATATACTGTTGCTGCTGCCACTATTGAGAAGACTTTATGTCAATGCCATAAATCATCTTCTGTAATGTGTCCTTTTCCAATGTTTCATTATCAACCTGTTGAGAGCAGGGAACTCAGATGCCGGCTGTGATATGTTTTTACATTGTAGCCTAAATTTTGACGTAAAGGACTTGTCCCATATTAACCCATATTTTCTCTCCATTTGGTTCTTTTTGGGGGTTAAACAAAGAACCAGCGGTCCCAGTCTCAGACACGAGAGGCACGGCCACCTCCTCCCAGGTTCAGTAAGAAGGTTTTCCAGAGTAAAGCCAATGTGGTTGCTGCCGGTGATCCCCGTGCCAAACTGGGCAGCTATTCTCAGGCCTATGGCACCATCAACAAGACAGAGCTGGATAACCTTATGAGGTGTCGACACCACCAGTAACCACCACACTATGCTGGATGTATGGGACACTGTCTGACATCAGATGGGCAATAGACAAGGGGACAGGGAACAGGGAGATATAGGCTAGTGGAATGTTTGGGGAGGAAAATATTATTGCGAGACGAAAGTTAGGAGTTCAGCAGTACAGATTGGAAGTAACCATGGAGACATGGAAATCCATAGAGTAAAGGTGACAATGATTAAATGCCGTCAACTTAGCCCCACTTCCTTTGTGAAATAATGACTCGATGGGAAATGGGAGCTATAGATCCTTAGCTTAATGTAACTAAATTTGCAAGGGTTTTTACAGTGAAATGCTTTATACTAGAGGACAGCAGATATACCAGTGTAGATATATACAGTACCAGTCAAAAGTTTGGACACACCTACTCATTCAAGGGTTTTTCTTTATTTGTACTATTTTCTACATTGTAGAATAATAGTGAAGACATCACAACTATGAAATAACACATATGGAATCATGTAGTAAGCAAAAAAGTGTTAAACAAATCAAAATATATTTTATATTTGAGATTCTTCAAAGTAGCCACCTTGATGACAGCTTTGCACTTGGCATTCTCTCAACCAACTTCGCCTAGAATGCTTTCCTTTTTCAACAGTCTTGAAGGAGTTCCCGCATATGCTGAGCACTAGTTGGCTGCTTTTCCTTCACTCTGCGGTCCAACTCATCCCAAACCATCTCAATTGGGTTGAGGTTGTGTGATTGTGGAGTACAGGTCATCTGATGCAGCACTCCATCACTCTCTTTCTTGGTCAAATAGCCCTTACTCAGCCTGGAGGTGTGTTGGGTCATTGTCCTGTTGAAAAACAAATTATAGTCACTAAGTGCAAACCAGATGGGATGGCATATCTCTGCAGAATGCTGTGGTAGCCATGCTGTTGTGTGCCTTGAATTCTAAATAAATCATAGACTGTGTCACCAGCAAAGCACCCCCACATCATCACACCTCCTCCTCCATGCTTCATGGTGGGAACCACACATGCAGAGATCATCCGTTCACCTACTCTGAGTCTCACAAAGACATGGACCAAAAATATGAAATTTGGACTAATCAGACCAAAGGACAGATTTCCACCGGTCTAATGTCCATTGCTCGTGTTTCTTGGCCCAAGCAAGTCTCTTCTTCTTATTGGTGTCCTTTAGTAGTGGTTTCTTTGCAGCAATTCACAGTCTCTTCTGAACAGTTGAAATTGAGATGTGTCTGTTCAACTCTGTGAAGCATTTATTTGGGCTGTAATCTGAGGTGCTGTTAACTCTAATGAACTTATCTTCTGCATCAGAGGTAACTCTGGGATTTCCTTTCCTGTGGTTGTCCTAATGAGAGCCAGTTTCATCATAGCACTTGATGGTTTTTGCGACTGCACTTGAAGAAACTTTCAAAGTTCTTGAAATGTTCCACATTGACTGATCTTCATGTCTTAAAGTAATGGACTGTCTTTTCTCTTTGCTTATCTGAGCTGTTCTTGCCATAATATGGACTTGGTCTTTAAAAATATATATATATTTAACCTTTATTTAACTAAGCAAGTCTGTTAAGAACAAATTCTTATTTACAATGACGGCCTACACCGGCCAAACCCGGACGACGCTGAGCCAATTGTGCGCCGCCCTATGGGACTCCCAATCATGGCCGGTTGTGATACAGCTAAATGGGGCTATCTTCTGTATACCACCCCTACCTCACAACACAACTGATTGGCTCAAACGCATTAAAAAGGAAAGAAATTCCACAAGTTAACTTTTTAACAAGGCACACCTGTTAATTGAAATGCATTCCAGGTGACTACCTCATGAAGCTGGTTGAGAGAATGCCAAGAGTGTGCAAAGCTGTCATCAAGGCAAAATTCTACTTTGAAGAATTTCAAATATAAAATATATTTTGATTTGTTTAACACGTTTTTGGTTACTACATGATTCCATATGTGTTATTTCATAGTTTTGATGTCTTCACTATTTTTGTACAATGTAAGAAGAAAAAAAAATGTAAACCCTTGAATGAGTAGGTGTGTCCAAACTTTTGTCTTGTACTGTATATTGAGTCAAAACTGTCTTGCAATAAATGTGTAGAACATATGTAAAACAGAACATTTATGTTGTGTATAAATGCTATTTTATCTACAATTTCCTTGAAAGCAAATTCAAGATACTTTATAGCAAAATGGTGCATTCAATATGCACAGCAAAATAAATGTTGACAATGGATGTATGTAAAGCAAACCTGTGGTTTCATAATAAAAAATATTATTTATTTATTTTTAAACTTAGTGGTGAATGTAATTTGTTAAAGTATGCATGGTACAGTACACACCACTAAATTCAATATAAGGTATTGATTCTGACACACCCAAACGTATCAGACATGACTCTAGTCATATTGCAAGGGCATCAAAATTACAGTACACTCAATATAGTGGATGCAATTTGTTATCAATTAAATAGCCCTTATCAGTAGAAATTGGTGGTTTCCACCAATGACTGAATTGGTATGAAATTCCACAAACAGCAGCACATGACGTCAGTTACTGTAGCGCTCACTGTTGCGGGAAAAGCTGTTCACCGATGACTGGACATTTACATCAGATGAAATAGCTGGGTTTCGAAAGCGAAACGTCAAGTCAACGGGGTTTTGCAGTGGCTAATATATTACACTGTTTAAGAAGGGTAAGGTTGCTTTCTATTTGGAAATGATTAAATTGCTTCTAAATACATTTAGCAGTAAACGCTGTAGCTAGCATATGGCTAACGTAGCTGAACATGTCATGCCATGTTCAGTCGTTGTTTACTAAAAACATGAACAAACATATTGACATATGCATTTTGTCTTTGACTAAGTAGGATAACAACACTTGGGTGGTGCTAAAATGCCAGACAGTTCGGTTTGCTAAAAAACTGACGATGCTAGCAAACTAACGATGCAAGGCTTGTTGTACAACTTTGTCGAAATGATGAATGGATAACTCGCTAGGTAGTGAGCTACATCTGCTACGTCTTTATTTTCCCCATGCGCTAACATAATATAGTTATCAGTTTTAGCTTGCCATCCTTTTAATGTTATTGTGTATCGAAACGAAACTATTTTCTTTAATGAAACGTTATTAAGCTAACTAACAATCGTCTCCCGCAGTCACGGGCTCGTTTAGTAACTGAGAGCGAGGTAACGTACGAGCGCAGACAACATGCTCATTTTTCATCTAGACTATTCAGCATTAATGAATGACAACACTGTCTGGGAGGCATTTGCTGTAGGTAAGTCTACACAACAAAATCGTCATCTGGGAACGAGCGCTGTAAACGAGAAGGCCCATCTGATAATTTATTCAGCGGAGGCAAGGTGCATTCAACTGATACGATGCACATCGTAGTTCAGGCCTGTGGATGGATGGATGTACAACACTGATATGATGGGCGAATTGAAAAGCTAGGATTAGGTAGCCGGTTGTAATGCACGGATGCGTTGTTTATGTATAGCTTATTAACTAGCACGTTTTATTATGAGGCAAACAGGGATGCTATCAGTGTTTACATTCAATTTCCTTTGTTTGCAGCCAATTAGCTGGAAAGAATGCGCCAGTCAGTGGGCTTTAATTCTCAAATAGGCCTACTGTCCAATTGTTTACGTTGTTGGAATGCATACAGAATATTCCTATTAGTGCTGATTACATAACATCATAGTGCTGCCTGTATTCATGCAGCTGATATTTGTTTATTTCTAGAAATGTGAACCAGCAGCCTGATACTCAGCCTCATCATTTTCAAGGTCTTGAATTGTGCTCAACAAGAAAATAACTCAAACTTGCTGTCGCCGACACAGGCTGTTAAGGCCTACTTTTTATTCATCTTCTCCCAATAAATACTTTATTTTACTGTGCTCCTGTTTTTACTATGGTCGGGACGATACCAGTATCGTGATAATTTTTCCATGGCCAAAAATGAAAACACTAAGCAAATCAAACTCTTTGGTCCTTTAAAAAACGATGGCGCTTTGTTTCCTTGCCACTATACTAAGGAGCAGAGGTGGGACCAAGTCCCTATTATTCGAGTTACAAGCAAGTCTCCAGTCACAAGGTCCGAGTCCAAGTCGTCCATTCTAAGTGCTGAGTCAAGCTTTTTCAAGTCAAGTGAAGAAAAAAAATCTATACATGCAATTTCTTGTTCAACTACAAATCTTAGTCTATTTATTGAGGTTACCAGAAAGCCCTTTTCATTATTTTGTCTACAACATATATTGATGTAAAAAATTCATTTAAACTCATTCCAAATGCAACCGTCATAAGTGAATAATAAATTTCAAGCAATTTTGACATAACAAAAGACCAGTAGGCCTACTGTAGTAATTGTTGCTTGATGCCCCAGCGTTTTACACCTGCATTTTTTGTTGTTGCTGAAAGTCTTTCATGTTAGCAGCCAATATCAAGTAGGGATATCATGTCACTTCTCTGAAATCCAGAGCAAGCAGAATAATAAGGCCTACCTACCTGTATGCAGCGATGGTTGCAGGATTGCCTGGAAAGCATGGTCTGTCTGCACAGCACACTCACTTTGGAGGGCTACTCGTTGCCATCTGGCTAGCCCTTTGCTTCCTCACAAATACTGTCATTCATTTGCCAGAATGTCACATCTTCATTCCATAATATTGAAGGGAGTGCGATGTCACATATCTAAAGACATCTAGCCAGTAGCCTATTGTTCTGGTAAAGATGCCTCGGTAGTACGTTTATCCATATAAAATACAGTTGAGAAACTAGATGGCCTAGTCTGTTTTTGTCAGGCAAAACTGGAGGAAATGAAAGGAGTGCTTTCTGGGTCACTAATCTGGATATGCGTGCCCTCCTTGACATGCCAGTGCTGATGGCTGGGCGTTATTCAACAATCAAGACACGTAGCCTTTTGGTTCTGAAGCACAGATGAGTTTTTTGAGACCGTCATTTGGTGCAGTACCGTAGGCCTATATTAGAAAGCAAATAAAATAGGCAAAGGTGTGTGTATGTGTTTTTATTTATATATAAATACAAATGGTAGGCTAAATATAATACATTTTATATATATGTATATGTGTGTGTATGTATATGTGTAGCCTATTTAAAATGTGAATAAAAATATGTATTTTACCCCCCATTCAGTTTCATTCACCCCCCCCAAAAAAACAAGAACTGCTAGACTATCTCACCCGGAAGAAAAATAAACGCACACCTATTTAGGTGAGGTGCTGGCTAGCGGAGTAGAAAACTTAAAAATAAAGGAGAGCCGCACACTCTAGGAGCTCAGATGCAAAAATATTTAATTTACCAACGTTTCGACAGGCAAGCTGTCTTCATCAGGGTACAATCACAGACACTGCGGGATGACTCGTTTATATATAGTGTCAAGACACACAGGTGTCTGTAATCATGGCCAAGAGTGGCCTAATATCATTGGTTAATTTCTCAAATATTAAAATGGCATAGAAAGAGCAGCATACAATAAATACAAATGGATAGCATACGATCATAGACTCACTATGAGTCTATGATCGTATGACTCACTAGTGAGTCTATGATCGTATGCTATCCATTTGTATTTATTGTATGCTGCTCTTTCTATGCCATTTTAATATTTGAGAAATTAACCAATGATACTGTTATTGTCCCGGAGGTACTGTTTTCCTAAGGATATTAAATCTGCTTCGTGATTTGTTTCCTTGCCACAATACTAACAAGTATCGCGATACTGGCATCGTCCCAGCCCGTAGTTGTTACGGTTTATAATTGAGACTGGATAGTTTTCCCTTTATGGCCTAGCCCTAGCAGTTGAACAGTAAAATATTCCTGTAACGAGATAGTGAAATGTCTGCCCATCTGATAAACAGGCCTTCTCTGTGTTCTGGGGATGCATGCTGTTAACACATAAGCTGTGTTAGTCTTATGTGGAGCAAATTCATTTGACTCTTTCATGCATTGCATTGCGAACATGCACACTTCCCTTTCCTGGCTTGCCATTTGAGAACTCTTCAGTGCATTACATTAAAAGCATGATCCAAATACAATTCATTAATCTCCCATTCTTTCCAGTAGCATTAAGGATGAGAAAGATGGGGCCGATTTGCTAATAGGTTCCTGGATATTTATGCTGTGGAGTCAAGCACCATCGTTCTGTGATGGGATTGAATCGGGTTCAGACATTACTGAATCTCTATAGCAGCCATGGAAATACCTGCTCAAACCACTTCAAGTTTTTATGAGTCCATTCTTTTCACTGTCAGAGAAAGCCAAAGAGTAGAGAGAGTAGAAAGTACAGGCCATGTTACACATTAGGCTTGTTGGGATAGGCCCATCTGTCCCACGTTGTCTCCATTCCTTTACAATCAGAGAACAGTGAACACCAAAGAATGGATACCACTGGAGAAAGTACATGATTTGTTACATAGTAGGCTGTCTTGTCCAATATCACCTCCACTGAGTCCTTTACAATCAGGAACCACCAAAGCAGGGAGATAGTCTACTACTACGTTACAAGGCCTGTAGTTTTTCCACCCTATCTGACTCCTATTGTCTCCATTCCTTGACTATCAGAGTACATAAAATAATGGAGGAGGAGAAAGTACAGGCCTCGTTATGTACAGGGAACTTTTCTCCCCCATATTGTCTAGTTATCTCTGTCTGCCTTCAGAGCACTGTACATGTCCTAGAGAGTAGGGGGAGGGCTCTGCAGGTTTACCTGGCTAGAATTGCTGCTGACACTGCAACATCCTGTTATAAGCCTACTCTGCTGGATTGGCAGTCAGGCTGCTGTGGAGTGAGCTCATTGGCTGCCTTCTAGAATGTTGCATTTTCAGGTGTTCTGACTGAGTGGATATTATCTAGTTTTATAGCTCAAACTCTTGGGGTTTCCGTATTGAGAATTATTTGGTGAAATTAGAATATGGACATTTAGTCTAGTTAAGCTAGCACTGCATCACTCAAGCCTAAATATTTGCAGTTAGATATTTATCATTTGAGCCACCCGAGACATCAGAGACATGAAACATCCTGCTGTTTCCAGTGCATGGTGTTGCCTAGTTCATCATCCAGTGTGGTAATCCAGTGGTGGCTTCCTGCCACATACTGTACACACCCCCTTGTACATCAAAGAAAACACAAGTCCCCACCCCACTTAAATGACATCTTGCTCTCCCTAGCCGTTGAGCAGCATTGCTGACTTCCACATCTAAACCTAAGCCCTGACACTTTGTGTAGTTGTCTGTTGTTCAGTAAGGCACATAGTTTGTTGTTCATAGGTTAGTCCAGTTATTGTGGTTGTGTGTGGACTGGACTGCACGGAGCAGAGCGACGGCGAGGCTCCCCCTCCCTTAATGAATGAGGCATATGCTTGTCTACCTCCCAAATGGCACCATATTGTTCCTGGGTCAAAAGTAGTGCACTACATAGGGAGTAGTGTGCCATTTGGGACACACAATATCAGCAGGAGCCATTGATAGTGGTAGTGTCTTTATCCACCATGAGGAGGCTCCTTAGATTTCAATTTTTCATCTTAACCTTTGTGGAACTCAACAGTGTTGCAGTCATTATTTTCTTCTTAATTGCTTGTGAATTGATTAGGACTATGTTTTGAGCGATTAGTGCTTTTTGAGGTCTGTTTCGGTTAAATTATTACAAAATAATACGTTTTACATTTTGGTTTAGATTATATATATTTTTTTACATTAGATGCATTATGAAATGATAACATTCAAATTATTTTTGAGCTTTTTAATGTTCAAAGTCAAAAATAGTGAACATTCAATTGCCAAAATATTGAAAATATTCCATTGTCACTGTCTGGTCCACATTGGGTAGACATCAATAGGAAATTACTATGAAGTAATAAAATATTACTTTGTTTTTGGTCTATGACTTGATTATTTTTCATTCCTTAGTCATCTCATCTCTGCTCAGGCAGTAGCAGCCAGTCAGTCAGACAATGTTATCTCTGCTCCCCATACTGTACTGTCTTTAGTCATCCTATTCAGCTAGGCTAGCCTGCCTAAGCATGCTGCAGCGCTGTCAATTTTACTAGTTTTCAAATTAGATTTGCATGGCTCAGACATGTAATTTTCCTTTCACTGTCAGGCCCCTGGAAATGACTAAGCATTTTCTTAGAATATTACCTAATCAGTTTTGTTACATGGGTTTGGTCAATCACAACATGGGCGCCTCAGAGGGGTTCTTGATCAATATTTCTGATATTAGCTAGAAGCAATGTTGTGTGCTCCCCTCTGGGCTGTTTCCTAGAGCTGGTTTACTGGTAAATATACAGTGACTTCAGAAAGTATTAAAACCCCTTGACGTTTTCCACATTTTATTGTTGCAAAGTGGGATTAAAATGGGTAGATTTGTCATTTTTTTGTCAACGATCTACTCAAAATACTATGTCGAAGTGGAAGAAATGTAACATTTGTAAAAAAATAATAATAATAATAATCTCTCTATATATATATCTATATCTCACACACACACACACACACACACAGTTGAAGTCGGAAGTTTACATACACTTAGGTTGGAGTCATTAAAACTCGTTTTTCAACCACTCCACATTTCTTGTTAACAAACTATAGTTTTGACAAGTCGGTTAGGACATTTACTTTGTGCATGACACAAGTAATTTTCCCAACAATTGTTTACAGACAGATTATTTCACTTATAATTCACTGTATCACAATTCCAGTGGGTCAGAAGTTTACGTACACTAAGTTAACAGTGCCTTTTAAACAGCTTGGAAAATTCCAGAAAATTATGTCATGGCTTTAGAAGCTTTTGATAGGCTAATTGACATCATTTGAGTCAATTAGAGGTGTACCTGTGGATGTATTTCAATGCTTACCTTCAAACTCACTGCCTCTTTGCTTGACATCATGGAAAAATCTAAAGAAATCAGCCAAGACATACGTACATACATACATGTATGTGTGTGTATACATACATATGTGTGTGTGTGTATATGTATGTATATATATATATATGAGGTCGACCGATTATGATTTTTCAATGCCGATACCGATTTATTGGAGGACAAAAAAAGCCAATACCGAATCGGCCGATTTTATTTAAAAAAATAAAAAAATAAATTTAAAATATATATATATATATATATATGATACACACACATTTTTGTAATAATGACAATTGCAACAATACTGAATGAACAATGAACACTTTTATTTTAACTTAATATAATACATAAATACACACACACGCACACAGCTCTGAAGTGACAATGATACTGAAGAGTCTGCTTAGGAGACAAATACTCTCAACTGTTTGAATAAAAATAGAGTTTAAGTTACCTGTGATGAATGTTGAAAACAAAAACTTTAATTTCTATATGCAGGAAATCCTATTTTAATAATGGGCATGGTAAGAATTGACAACCAAAGTGCGAGTCATAATTCCCATGACACCTTCTAGCAAAATCTGAAAAGCGGTTCCTTCATTTATTCCATAGGATATTTTTTAGATTCACTTAAAATAAGGTCTGTGTTTCGTGTAGGCTTACATCACCGTGCCAATTTTATAACTGTGTAGATATCCATAGGACAAGGTAACTCGGATCAATATTGGCTAAATATAAGCGAAGATAAAAAAAATTGTAGAGTGGATTTATGAAAATATGTTGACAAACGTTACCTTATCCTAGTGAGATTTACACGGGTATCAAAACGTCGAGGCGGTTTAAGCCTGCACGAAACACAGACCTTATTTGAAGTAGATCAAGACATTCTCTATGGAAGACATGAACGGTAAAATAACGAAGGAAACCCTTTCAAATTCAGCCGCAAGTTATTACAGGAATTATAATGCGTCGACTATTTCTCTCTAAACCATATACCTTTGACTAATCCGGAAACTATCACCTCAAACAAAACGTTTATTCCGTTACGTATTTTATCTAACGGGTGGCATCCATGAGTCTAAATATTCCTGTTACATTGCACAACCTTCAATGTTGTCATAATTATGTAAAATTCTGGCAAATTAGTTCGCAAAGAGCCAGGCGGCCTAAACTGTTGCACATACCCTGACTCTGCGTGCAATGAACGCAAGAGAAATGACACAATTTCACCTGGTTAATATTGCCTGCTAACCTGGATTTCTTTTAGCTAAATATGCAGGTTTAAAAATATATACTTGTGTATTGATTTTAAGGCATTGATGTTTATGGTTAGGTACACATTGGAGCAATGACAGTCATTGATTGATTGTTTTTTATAAGATAAGTTTAATGCTAGCTAGCAACTTACCTTAGCTTACTGCATTCGCTAACAGGCAGGCTCCTCGTGGAGTGCAATGTAATCAGGTGTTAGAGCATTGGACTAGTTAACTGTAAGGTTGCAAGATTGGATCCCCAGAGCTGACAAGGTTAAAAATCAGAGGCAGAACGTTCCTAGGCCGTCATTGAAAATAAGAATGTGTTCTTAACTGACTTGCCTAGTTAAATAAAGATTAAATAAAGGTGTAAAAAAATTTAAAAAAAATCGGTGCCCAAAAATACCGATTTCCGATTGTTATGAAAACTTGAAATCGTCCCCGATTAATTGGCCATTCCGATTAATCGGTCGACCTCTAATATATATATATATATATATATTATATATATATTTATTATTTTCAAAATTCTTCAAGCTCTGTCAAATTGTTGTTGATAGAGAATCATTTTCAGGTCTTGCCATAGATTTTCGAGCAGATTTAAGTAAAAACTCAGGGACATTCTCTGTTTTGGTAAGCAACTCCAGTGTAGATTTGGCCTTCTGTTTTAGGTTATTGCCCTGCTTAAATGTGAATTCATCTCCCAGTGTCTAGTGAAAGCAGACTGAACCAGGTTTTTCTCTAGAATTTTGCCTATACTTAGCTCCATTCCGTTTCTTTTTTAATCTGGAAAAACTCCCCAGTCCTTAACGATTGCAATCATACCCATAACATGATGCAGCCACCACTATGCTTGAAAATATGGAGAGTGGTACTCAGTAATGTGCTTTGTTGGATTTGTGCAAACATAACACCATGTATTCAGGATAAAAAGTGAATTGCTTTGCCACATTTTTTTGCAGTATTACTTTAGTGCCTTGATGTAAACAGAATGCATGTTTTGGAATATCTGTATTCTGTACAGGCTTCCTTCTTTTCATTTTGTCAATTAGATTAGTATTGTGGAGTAACTACAATGTTGTTGATCGATCCTCAGTTCGATCCTCAGTTTTCTCCTATCACAGCCATTAAACTGTTTTAAAGTCACCATTGCCCTCATGGTGAAATCCGTGAGAGGTTCCCTTCCTCTCCGGCTACGGAGTTAGGAAGGACGCCTGTGTGTTTTGTAGTGACTGAGTGTATTGATAGACCATCCAAAGTGTAATTAATAACTTCATCATGCTCAAAGGGATATTCAATGTCTGCTTTTTTTACCCATCTACCAGTCAGTTCCCTTCTTTGCGATGAATTGTAAAACCTCCCTGGTGTTTGTTTGAAATTATTATATATATTTTTTTACATAATTCCACTTTGACATTGGGGTATTGTGTGTATGCCAGTGATGACAAAAATCTTAATTTATTCCATTTTAAATTCAGGCTGCAATACAAAGAAAATTGGAGAAGTTAATGGGTGTGAATACTTTCTGAAACCACTGTATATATACGTGTGTGTGTGAAAGGGAGTGTGTGACTAAGAATGAAAATGTATGCACTCACTACTGTAAGTTGCTCTGGATAAGAGCGTCTGCTAAATGACTAAAATGTAGATGTAAAAGAGCGGTGTTGTGGAAAGCTTGTGTTGTCCGCAAAGCCACTATTCAGTCCCAGACAGTTCCTAACTGAGCTGATGGATTGATTGTCTACACTACATTCTTGTTGATTCAGACATGCAGAGGTGAGTTCAGACAGCCCATGGATCAAGCCTACAGGAATTGCTGCTGGGTTCTGTACCTACCTTGTCAGCAAGCAATTATGATTGTCGGAACAGTCAAGATGGCTTGTGTCAGATAAGGATTGTAATCTGTTATGATCAAATTGTATTTGTCACATGCTTCGTTTACAGCAGGTGTAGACTAAGTGAAATGCTTACTTACGGGTCCTTTTCCAACAATGCAGAGTAGAAAATAACGTGGTTATGTATATGAATATCAGTACCGAGTCGATTCGCGTGGTATGAGGTAATTGAAGTAGCTATGTACTGTACAGGTAGGGGAATGTTGTGAAGCCAGATGCCAATGAATGTTACCCATCTGGGTCGAGTCCCCAATGGTCAAGCCAGTGTGGAGAGACCATATCGGGGTGCAGGGGCCTACGTCCCAAATGGCACCCTATTCTCCTTTTCGTGCACTACTTTTGACCAGGGCCCATAGGGCTGTGTTCAAAAGTAGTACACTCTATAGGAAATAGGGTGCCATTTGGGAGACATGCAGGCTTTGGCACCAAGGGGAAATGGGACAGTCAGGTGTTACATAATTATACTGTTATTCAATGTGGCCTGAAAAGAGGGAGTGAAGGGGAGGAGGAGTGGGGTGGCCCCAGATGCTGTAGTGATGTGATCTGCCCCTCTGCTTTCCCTTGCTTATCCGATTGAGTGTGAGAGAGACAGGATTAGTGTGTGTGTGTGTGTGTGGGGGGGGGGTTGTTGACTGTACAAGCCATGGGGAACTTGTTGTGCAGAAGCTACCGTCTAGGGATACAAAGGCTAAGTTACACAACCAGAAGTGTCTCCACAAATCACTCGATAAACCTGCCATACAGTTGTATGTGTTTTTTTTTTTTTTATGTGGTTGGCCCTGACCACCTGCATTTTAAATGTGTTTTATAGGAGGACAATAGAATGGAGCGAGCTTGAGATGGCTGAGGGACCCTGTAGAGTGAAGGAAGGGGGCATGTGTGTCAAACACAAGGCCCCTTGGACACATTTCTATCTGGCCCGCGCAATTATTTGTGTTTTCAATTCATTTTTTCCCGCTTCCATATAGCCTGTGCTGCACTACAAGTCACAGCAATGCACTACCAACATGCTGTACACCAAACGGCAGTGCATTGCCACACACACACCCTTTCTCACAGACCCAGCCACACCCACACACGAGCCAGCCAGTGTGCAGTATCATATCATCACTAATGGCACTGACTAAATCTTCTACAGAACCAAAAGTTTAAACTTGTAGGCTAAATGTCCATACCAAGTTTCTGTTCCAAGGAGTCATTGCCATAGCCTACAGAAAATGTCTCTTTGGTGGTCATGAAGTTATATGGGCTCCCGAGTGGCGCAGCGGTCTAAGGCACTGCTTCACTAAAGTCCCTGGTTCGAATCCAGGCTGTATCACATCTGGCCGTGATTGGGAGTCCCATAGGGCGGTGCGCAATTGGCCCAGCGTCGTCCAGGTTTGGCCGGGGTAGGCCGTCATTGTAAATAAGAATTTGTTCTTAACTGACTTGCCTAGTTAAATAAAGGTTAAATTAAAAAATAAGATAAAGGATTCACATACGGGTATAAATTACTACTAAAGGACCATAGGACACACAAGCAAGTATAAATTAGTCGACAGTTGAGTCATCTACTTTATGAAATTACAGCCTGATGCACTGGCATCGTGAATTCAACCTCAATTGCGCCGCTATCATGTGTCTCGTTTACCTTGCACAGCAGATGGAAAGTGTACAGACACATGCCACAGTCCTAGCTAGGCTAATAAATGTTGCAGTCTGGCTTTGGTTTTTAAAGCTTGACAATGAATAACCAAAAACCTAAACTTGCAACAAAACACCATGCAAAGGACAAACATGTCGGCCTATTACAGCAACATTTGAGCAGTATCCTAGGCTGGCTAATAAACTGCAATACATTTTGAGAACGCCATACAGCAATACTGCATTCAACTGCACTGGTGATCCATGCAGTTTTTTTTTTAAAGTTTAAATGTTTAACAACCTATAGCTACATTTTTTTGTTGTTTATTAAATGCTTTTTGATTTGGGTGACAGCATATTATTCACATCTGAAAGCATAGCAGCAAAGGCTGAACAGATATAATTTATTCCTTTTGTTTTAATATGTTAATGCTATATACAGCATCCCATGTACGTAAGTGGAATTATAAAGGGCCATCTTTTTTTCAAATAAAACCAGTTATAGGCATGAGTTTTTGGGTGTAAAAACTAACATAATAGACTATGTCTGGCCCGTGAATTCCTTGTTTTTTTTCCAATATGGCCCTTGTGCTGATTGAGTTTGACACCCCTGCTGTAAGGCAAGTGTTTGAAGGGTGCGTCCCTTTTTTCCTATATAGTGCACTTCTATGGGCCCAGGTCAAAAGTAGTGCACTATGTAGGGATTAGGGTGCAATTTGGGACTCAAGCCCAGGTCTCCTACCAAAGCGAAGCAGATTAATAAGGCATTCAATTACCAAGACACCACCTGCCTGGGTCCGTGGTGACGCTGTGCTCTGGTGCAGGAAAGCTTTTAGGGGAAAGCACTGTACCATTTCCTGGAAAGTCTGAAGGATTGTGTGGATGGTCCGTCTTTCCTCATCTAGGTATTTTTGTGAAACACGTCAGGTCCTATTCAGTCAACTGGTAACTGGGTCTTCAAGATGTTTGCAAAACAAACTTTTTTTTTTTGCTTTATAGGCTAACATGCAGTTTAACTTTTCTTTTTGTTTTGCCCCATAGCCTAAACACTGTTTGGTTAAATAGCATACTGGCTGGTGCAAAATTCTAAGTCCAGCGGTGGAAGCTGGTAGGAGGACGGGCTCATTGGAATGGAATAAATGGAACGGTATCAAACAGATCATACATATGGAAACCACATGTTTGACTCCGCTCCATGAATTCAATTCCAGCCATTACAATGAGCCTGTCCTCCTCTAGCTCCGCCCACCAGCCTCCACTGAAGTTCAGTTTGACCTGGTGGTGGTGTAACAATGCAGTGGGGGAAAAGCACAACAAAACATCATGAGAGTGACGGGGCACAAAGTGTTCTCTCCAGTGAGTGTATTATTTGGATTAGGCCTAGACGTGGACAAAGGGGTCTGTCATTCTACATCCTTCCATTTCAGTTTACCGAGAATCCTATTGTCAGGACAAGTGGATCATAACCTAACGTTCCAGAATCACCTAGCCTATTCAAGAACAGCCAGTCGTTGGACAGTGTTTAATTTGGCTTGATTCCTCTCTCGCCCTGCCTCCTGCACATTGCAGAGAGCAGACTAACTAAGCAGCTTAGCAGTGTTGATGGAGGATATGTGACTGTGTGAAAACTGTCTGGGTGTTCTCAGGAAGAATCACTGGGCTGCTGCCTGGGCCTTTTGCCTGCCAGCTTCCTCGGTGTTCTCATCAGCTTTGTAATCAGGCAGATTCAGTGTTTGAATCTTTGCCAGTGTGGCCAAGACCGTGCTAAGACTATCATTACTTTTCCCGGTGCCTCCTTTTAGAGGGAGGGAGTAAAACAAGCAAGGTGAAGAAAAATACGTTAATGCTGAAGTTGTCAAACATCATTAGCCTAAGTTTACAATGTTTCACCATTTCCCTTCCCCTGCCTCACTTTCCAGAAAACTCCAGCTTGTCATGTTATCTCAAATGCAAAGTCCCACCCAACAGTGGTCTGTTCCTGTGAATGCCGGTTTCTTTTCATTTTTCTTTGTTTCCTTGTTCCTCAGGCTGCCAGTGAGAGAAACAGACCATGTCTCAGGACAAGAACAGCTACCCCGGGGTCATGGGGGAGAACAACCCCCTCCACAACAACGTCTACGGACCGCCCCAGCCCGGGTTCGGGATAGCCCCTCCCAACTACACCCCAGCTCCAGTGCAAGCTCCATACCCCGGCCAGCCTGCAGCCTATGGCCAGCCTACACCATACGATCAACCTGCCCCCTATGGTCAACCTGCACCCTATGGTCAGCCCGGGTTTCCCCAGGGAGGCCCAGGGTTTGGACAGGGACCCTACCCTCAGATGCCCTATCCCCAGGGCCCCTACCCCACAGTGCCCTACCAGCAACCTGCACAGCCAGGGTTCCCTGGTGACCCTAACAGTGAGTAGACCGTAGTGGACATATAGCTGTGCTTGAGACATTTCACATGATTTATGTTTGGAAGAGAAGTCATATGGTGTCATGGCGAATCTAGGAAAAGGTTGCTCTCTAGACACTCTTTCTGGTTCTTCTGGGTTTACCTCCATTCTATGCTTTAATGGCTATAAGATTGCAAAACTGTCCTAAGACCTGGGCTAACATGCACATTATTTCTACACTTAAATGTTTTGTAACACTCAAGCCCATGTCATACATCATTATTCCAAGTGGGCCAAACACAATGTGCTCAGGTACAGTTTAATTAATTATGTTACCAGTCTTCACTCCTGCTTATGTCAGTTTTCCATTTGAAAGGCAGGTTTGGAAATTCGTAAGGTCACTGTTTGGTTTTCGACTTAGATGGATGTATAATTACCCTGAGAAATTGCTGCCTGTGTCTTTCACTGTCCATCATCAACCTAGTGTGCTGAAGAAGCACACACATCATCCTCCTGAGGTTAAACTGTCTCACTGACTGACTGTCTCACTGACTGACTGTCTCACTGACTGACTGACTGACTGTCTCACTGACTGACTGTCTCACTGACTGACTGACTGATCAACAACTATATTGAACTAACCCTGTTAATGACCCGTGTCAAAACAACACATACAATAGTCTCACAATCTACAAGCATTTGATTGCCAATAGTCTCACCCCTGTAGTGATTAAACACATGGTTGCTATTTGGTCCTTATTGTTGTTGTTGTCTGGGGTTTTCAGCTTCCGCGGGTGACGGTTACCATGGGGACGTGCCGCCGTCTTACTACGACAACGAGGAGTTTACCAACTCTGGCTTTGAGGACAAGAGCATCCGACAGGCGTTCATCAGAAAGGTGAGACAGGAGATTAGAGGGGACGGGACTGCATGAATGAGAACAGAATAACATGCTGTCAGTTGAGTGAGTGGAGGAGATTGAAACCAAACCATTCTATCAGCTCCTAGTTATTCAGATGTAAATTAGCTTTTACCTAAATCTGGTGCAAAAATGTAAATAAATAAATGGTGCAACGCATCACTTCTCACTTTTGAGATGTACTCTGTTTTTGCTGTACATTGTCCCTGTCCAAATAAACTTCATGAATAAAACAATGATCTGCTATTCTTTTCATGTTTTTGACTATTATTCAAAATAAAGTAATTCCCTAACAAATCTAACCAGCAATGTTTCAACTTTAATTTCAATAGCCAATGTTGACTGACACTTTGTCATAGTTCTTGAAAATCTTTCTTGAGACAGTCCTATAACATCTGTCTGTCCAACCTTCTCCACCTCCTCCTAGGTGTTCCTGGTGCTGACCGTTCAGCTGATGGTCACCTTCTCCTTCGTGGCCGTCTTCACCTTCGTGGACGATGCCAAGTTGTTTGTGCGGCGTAACCCCTGGACGTACTACGTGTCCTACGCCATCTTCTTTGTGTCTCTCATCACCCTCAGCTGCTGTGGAGAGTTCCGGCGCAAACACCCCTGGAACCTGATCGCTTTGGTACAGCCCCACCCTGACTCTGGCTGCATGCTAAATGGCACCCTATTCCCTATGTAGTGTTCTATTTTAAAAGTAGTGCACTATGTAGGGAATAGGGTGCCACTAGTGCACTACGTAGGGAATAGCGTGCCATTTGGGACTTAGACTCTGTCTTTTAACCTCTAATAGATGCATTGTCTAATGTTTCAACCCTATGTATCTGTTAATATTTCAGGTCTTGGTTTGGGACAATGTTGCTGGAATTGGGTAGATATTGATATTAGACTAGAGTGACAAATATAAGATAGATATTGTCACGTTTTATAAAACCGTGAAATCAACGAAGCGATGAAACACAGATTAGATTGATTAAAGGTGCACTATGCAGAAAGCACTCTGCCATTTCCTGGTTGCTAAAATTCTAAATGTTTGCCTAATTTCAGTTTTTATATGAAAAAAAACAAGCAAATATAGTGTAGAGATTCATTTTCCATAACCCAAAATATTGTATTTTCAGCGGTTTGAAGCTGGTGTACAAAACCGAAAACTAAACTTAAAAACTGGAAGCATAGAAATAGTGTACATAGAACAGATCTACCACTTCATAGATTTGCTTTCAATGAGAATTACAGATCTATAACTCACATTTGTAAGTGAATTTTGTCTGGTCGCCCAAAAAGTTACATATTGTGGCTTTAAATACAATTGATGACCTGATTTACTCATCCCGGATCCGGGAGCACCCTCATTAGTAAAAAAGCTGACTAGCATAGCCTAGCATAGCGCCACAAGTAAATACTAGCATCTAAATATCATGAAATCACAAATCCAAGACACCAGATGAAAGATACACATCTTGTGAATCCAGCCATCATTTCCGATTTTTAAAATGTTTTACAGGGAAAACACTATGTATTTCTATTAGCTAACCACCATAGCAAAAGACTCAACCGCATATTTTCACCATTTTTTTACCGCATAGGTAGCTATCACAAATTCGACCAAATAAAGATATAAATAGTCACTAACCAAGAAACAACTTCATCAGATGACAGTCTGATAACATATTTATTGTATAGCATATGTTTTGTTCGAAAAAATGTGCATATTTCAGGTATAAATCATAGTTTTACATTGCAGCCACCATCACAAATCTCACCAAAGCAGCTAGAATAACTACAGAGACCAACGTGAAATACCTAAATACTCATCATAAAACATTTATGAAAAATACATGGTGTACAGCAAATGAAAGACAAACATCTTGTGAATCCAGCCAATATTTCAGATTTTTTAAGTGTTTTACAGCGAAAACACAATATAGCATTATATTAGCTTACTACAATAGCCTACCACACAACCGCATTCATTCAAGGCAACGTTATCGATAGCGAATAAACCAGCAAAAGATATTCATTTTTTCACTAACCTTCTCAAACTTCATCAGATGACAGTCCTATAACATCATATTACACAATACATATATGGTTTGTTCGAAAATGTGCATATTTAGCGGCACAAATCGTGGTTTTACAATGTGAATACGTAGTGAAAATGCAGAAATATTGTCCGGAGAAATCTTTGAGGAGCACCTAATCTAATCAAATAACTAATCATAAACTTTACTAAAAAATACATGTTGGACAGCAAATTAAAGATACACTAGTTCTTAATGCAACCGCTGTGTTAGATTTTTAAAAATAACTTTAGTACGACATACAGCTTACGTTATAGCGAGACAGCGCCCAAAATCCTGGCGGAATATACGTCTAAACATTTTCGACAGAAATACGAAATAACATCATAAATGGTTCCTACTATTTGATGAGCTTCCATCAGAATCTTGTACAAGTTGTCCTTTGTCCAGAATAATCGTTGTTCGGTTGTAGAATGTCGTCTTCATCTCTAGAATTAGCAGCCAACGCTAGCCATGTGGCGCAGCAGTGTCCAACTCACCATAACGCAAGACAAAGAAAATCCAGAAAATCGAAATAAACTGATATAAACTGATATAAGTCGGTTTAAAATAACTAGTTTATGATGTTTTTAACACATATATCAAATAAAATCAGAGCCGGATATATCTAACGTCTATAACGAAAGCTTTTCGGAACGCAATCCTGAGGTCCCTCTCGCGCCAAGCTGAACGGTGAAAAGACTAGACCCACCGTTCCAAGAGGTCTTGTTCGGCCTCACATAGAGCTATACACCCCATTCCAACTCTCACTGCCTACTGACATCTAGTGGAAGGCGTATGCAGTGCATGTAGACCCATAGATTCCATGCAAATTAATAGGCTGACCCTGGAACAGAGCCCCCGATTTCAGATTTCTCACTTCCTAACAGGAAGTTTGCTGCAAAATGAGTTCTGTTTTACTCACAGATATAATTCAAACGGTTTTAGAAACTAGAGAGTGTTTTCTATCCAATAGTAATAATAATATGCATATTGTACGAGCAAGAATTGAGTACGAGGCAGTTTAATTTGGGAACGATTTTTTACAAAGTGAAAACAGCGCCCCCCCCTATTGAGAAAAGGTTATATAACATTCTGAGAGGGATGTGTTGTGGTTCTAATACTGACGTTGTTGTCTGCCCTCAGTCCATCCTGACCCTGAGTCTGTCCTACATGGTGGGGATGATCGCCAGCTTCTACGACACGGAGACTGTCATCATGGCTGTGGGCATCACCGCTGTGGTCTGCTTCACCGTGGTCCTCTTCTCACTACAGGTCAGTAGTACACACATGCACGCAGGCATGAACGCGTATACACACACACACACACACACTCCATCCTTACTCCCACCTTGCTGTCAGTGTCACACTTACAGTTTTGCAAACCATGATATTATGGAGTCTTTTTCTGCCTCCATGGCCTTTGTTTCAGTTTCACTATTACTATCACATACTATTACTATTACTATTACATACGGTCACTATTACTATCACATACTATTCCTGTCACTATTACATACTGTCACTATTACTATCACTTTACTATCACTCACTATTACTGTCACTTGCTATCACTCACTATTACTGTCACTATTACATAATGTTACATACTATTACTATCACGTACTATTACTGTCACTATTACATACTGTCACTATTACTATCACATAGTAATAGTATCACATAACATTACTATCACATACTATTACTATCACTTACTATCACATACTATTACTGTCACTATTACTATCACATACTATTACTGTCACTATTACGTACTATTACTATCGCTTTTACTGTCACTATTACTATCACATACTATTACATACTGTCACTTACATACTGTCACTATTACATACTGTCACTATTACTATCACATACTATTACTGTCACTTACATACTGTCACTATTACATACTGTCACTATTACTATCACATACTATTACTGTCACTATTACATACTATTACTATCACTTACTATTACTGTCACTATTACATACTGTCACTTACTATCACATACTATTACTGTCACTATTACATACTGTCACTATTACTATCACATACTATTACTGTCACTATTACATACTATTACTATCACTTACTATTACTGTCCCTATTACATACTGTCCCTATTACATACTGTCACTTACTATCACATACTATTACTGTCACTATTACATACTGTCACATACTATTACTGTCACTATCACATACTGTCACTATTACTATCACATACTATTACTGTCACTTGCTATCACTCACTATTACTGTCACTATTACATACTGTTACATACTATTACTATCACTTACTATTACTGTCACTATTACATACTGTCACTATTACTATCACATAGTAATGTTATGTGATACTATTACTATCACTTACTATCACATACTATTACTGTCACTATTACATACTATTACTATCACTTACTATTACTGTCACTATTACATACTGTCACTTACTATTACTGTCACTATTACATACTGTCACTATTGCTATCACTCACTATTACTGTCACTATTACATAATGTTACATACTATTACTATCACGTACTATTACTGTCACTATTACATACTGTCACTATTACTATCACATACTATTACTATCACTTACTATTACATACTGTCACTTACATACTGTCACTATTACATACTGTCACTATTACTATCACATACTATTACTGTCACTTACATACTGTCACTATTACATACTGTCACTATTACTATCACATACTATTACTGTCACTATTACATACTATTACTATCACTTACTATTACTGTCACTATTACATACTGTCACTTACTATCACATACTATTACTGTCACTATTACATACTGTCACTATTACTATCACATACTATTACTGTCACTATTACATACTATTACTATCACTTACTATTACTGTCCCTATTACATACTGTCACTTACTATCACATACTATTACTGTCACTATTACATACTGTCACTTACTATCACATACTATTACTGTCACTATTACATACTGTCACTATTACTATCACATACTATTACTGTCACTTGCTATCACTCACTATTACTGTCACTATTACATACTGTTACATACTATTACTATCACTTACTATTACTGTCACTATTACATACTGTCACTATTGCTATCACTCACTATTACTGTCACTATTACATAATGTTACATACTATTACTATCACGTACTATTACTGTCACTATTACATACTGTCACTATTACTATCACATACTATTACTATCACTTACTATTACTGTCACTATTACATACTGTCACTTACTATCTCATACTATTACTGTCACTATCACTTACTATTGCTATCACTATTACATACTGTCACTTGCTATCACTCACTATTACTGTCACTGTTACATACTGTTACATACTATTACTGTCACTTGCTATCACTCACTATTACTGTCACTGTTACATACTGTTACATACTATTACTATCACGTACTATTACTGTCACTATTACATACTGTCACTATTATTATCACATAGTAATAGTATCACATAACATTACTATCACATACTATTACTGTCACATACTGTCACTATTACTATCACATACTATTACTGTCACTATTACTATCACATACTATTACTGTCACTATTACATACTGTTACTATTACATACTGTCACTTTTACTATCACATACTATTACTATCACTTACTATTACTGTCACTATTACATGCTGTCACTTACTATCACATACTATTACTGTCACTATCACTTACTATTGCTATCACTATTACATACTGTCACTATTACTATCACTTACTATCACTATTACATACTGTCACTATTACTATCGCATACTATGGCATAGCCTTGAGAATTGAGGAATGTTCGGGGGCTTTAATCTCAACTCCCTCTTGGGACAATAACAATCCTTGACCATCCCTAATTTCCCTGTTTTCTCCCCTAATCCAGAGCAAGTATGACTTCACTTCCTGCCGCGGCGTTCTGTTTGTGTGTTTGATCGTCCTGCTGCTCTTCTCCATCCTCTGCATCTTCATCCGCCACAGGATCCTCCACATCGTCTACGCCTCCCTGGGAGCCCTGCTCTTCACCTGCGTAAGTAGAGGAACTCGCCTGCATTTTAATGATGTATTGCATTTATATGGCACTTTTCAGGGCTTCATGTTTTAAGGGGGGCTCTCGCCTCATCCACGCCACTGTGTGACCTGTGAAAGTGTACTAAGTAAACGTGGCATGGTTGACTATCAGGACAAATTTTAGCATAAAGGTTCTGTTGTTTACTAGGGATGTCTGTCATTATAATCAATGTTATGGTGCATATGGGATGGTTGCTAAATGACAGGGTTGTGGCAGGGCTATACCAAGGATGTGTATATAAACCCTGTCTTCAACACAGCGCTGCCTTTCTTGTGTGTGTGTATATGTAAGTCATTGGGCTATACCCATTGAGCTCTAACAGAGTCAAAGCTCAGCGGGACAGGAATTGACTGAGTCCAACTGTTTGGCCATGTGACCGGATTATCACGCAGCTGCTGGTGGCCTCAGGTTTTCCAGCTCTGTCTGAGCCCAGTCTGCTCTCCCTGCAAACTGAGATAATTTCATCTTTTTGTGTGTAAAAGTGAGAACGAAACAAAAAATGTATAAAAAAACATGGTTACATTTTGGAAACTCTAAAGGTGGAAAAACGACCTTGCTGATGCGATCAGTCAGTTATGGGCACTAGTTAGACTCACCAAAAGTGTTGTGCCCAAAGCTCTCATTCACCTTTAAACAAGGCAGTAAAAAGAGAGGGAAGCATGTTAGTGAGGATGGAGGGAGAGAGGGATGGCTGGAGAGAGGGATGGGGAGAGAGCAGCGTGTTAGTGAGGACGGGGAGAGGGCAGCGTGTTAGTGAGGACGGGGAGAGGGCAGCGTGTTAGTGAGGACGGGGAGAGGGCAGCGTGTTAGTGAGGACGGGGAGAGGGCAGCGTGTTAGTGAGGACGGGGAGAGGGCAGCGTGTTAGTGAGGACGGGGAGAGGGCAGCGTGTTAGTGAGGACGGGGAGAGGGCAGCGTGTTAGTGAGGACGGGGAGAGGGCAGCGTGTTAGTGAGGACGGGGAGAGGGCAGCGTGTTAGTGAGGACGGGGAGAGGGCAGCGTGTTAGTGAGGACGGGGAGAGGGCAGCGTGTTAGTGAGGACGGGGAGAGGGCAGCGTGTTAGTGAGGACGGGGAGAGGGCAGCGTGTTAGTGAGGACAGGGAGAGGGCAGCGTGTTAGTGAGGACGGGGAGAGGGCAGCGTGTTAGTGAGGACGGGGAGAGGGCAGCGTGTTAGTGAGGACGGGGAGAGGGCAGCGTGTTAGTGAGGACGGGGAGAGGGCACCGTGTTAGTGAGGACGGGGAGAGGGCACCGTGTTAGTGAGGACGGGGAGAGGGCAGCGTGTTAGTGAGGACGGGGAGAGGGCAGCGTGTTAGTGAGGACGGGGAGAGGGCAGCGTGTTAGTGAGGACGGGGAGAGGGCAGCGTGTTAGTGAGGACGGGGAGAGGGCAGCGTGTTAGTGAGGACGGGGAGAGGGCAGCGTGTTAGTGAGGACGGGGAGAGGGCAGCGTGTTAGTGAGGACGGGGAGAGGGCAGCGTGTTAGTGAGGACGGGGAGAGGGCAGCGTGTTAGTGAGGACGGGGAGAGGGCAGCGTGTTAGTGAGGACGGGGAGAGGGCAGCGTGTTAGTGAGGACGGGGAGAGGGCAGCGTGTTAGTGAGGACGGGGAGAGGGCAGCGTGTTAGTGAGGACGGGGAGAGGGCAGCGTGTTAGTGAGGACGGGGGGAGGGCAGCGTGTTAGTGAGGACGGGGGGAGGGCAGCGTGTTAGTGAGGACGGGGGGAGGGCAGCGTGTTAGTGAGGACGGGGGGAGGGCAGCGTGTTAGTGAAGGACGGGGGGAGGGCAGCGTGTTAGTGAAGGACGGGGGGAGGGCAGCGTGTTAGTGAGGATGGGGGAGGGCAGCGTGTTAGTGAGAACGGGGGGAGGGCAGCGTGTTAGTGAAGGACGGGGGGAGGGCAGCGTGTTAGTGAAGGACGGGGGGAGGGCAGCGTGTTAGTGAGGACGGGGGGAGGGCAGCGTGTTAGTGAGGACGGGGGGAGGGCAGCGTGTTAGTGAGGACGGGGGGAGGGCAGCGTGTTAGTGAGGACGGGGGGAGGGCAGCGTGTTAGTGAGGACGGGGGGAGGGCAGCGTGTTACACGGAACCCAAACCGGCTGCGCACGTGCACTATCGTGCATCAATTTATTTTGCCCCCCCCCACACCAAACGCGATCACGACACGCAGGTTAAAATATCAAAACAAACTCTGGACCAATGACATGAATTTGAGGACAGTTCGAAAAGCATTAAACATGTATGGCAATTTAGCTAGTTAGCTTGCACTTGCTAGCTAACGTTAATTTGTCTTATTTAGCTAGCTTGCTGTTGCTAGCTAATTTGTCCTGGGATATAAACATTGAGTTGTTATTTTACCTGAAATGCACAAGGACCTCTACTCCGACAATTAATCCACACATAAACGGCCAACCGAATCGTTTCTAGTCATCTCTCCTCCTTCCAGGCTTTTTCATCTTTGAACTTATATGGTGATCGCATCTAAACTTATATTGTATTACCACGACAACCGGCAACAAAGTTCGTCTTTCAATCACCCACGTGGGTATAACCAATGAGGAGATGGCACGTGGGTACCTGTTTCTATAAACCGATGGGAGAGGCAGGACTTGCAGCGCGATCTGAGTCAGAAATAGGAACGACTTCTATTTTAGCCCTTGGCGTCGCAGACGCTCGTTGGCGCGCAATAATTGAATAACATGGATTTCTACATTTATTTTGCGACGTGTCCGGTCTGGTGAGCATGTTAGTGAGGATGGGGGGAGGGCAGCGTGTTAGTGAGGATGGAGGGAGAGCGGGATGGATGGATGGATGGGGAGAGGGCAGCGTGTTAGTGAGGATGGGGGAGGGCAGCGTGTTAGTGAGGATGGAGGGAGGGCAGCGTGTTAGTGAGGATGGAGGGAGGGAGGGATGGATGGAGGGAGGGCAGCGTGTTAGTGAGGATGGAGGGAGGGAGGGAGGGATGGATGGATGGGGAGAGAGCAGCGTGTTAGTGAGGATGGGGGGAGGGCAGCGTGTTAGTGAGGATGGGGGGAGGGCAGCGTGTTAGTGAGGATGGAGGGAGGGAGGGATGGATGGGGAGAGGGCAGCGTGTTAGTGAGGATGGACGGAGGGCAGCGTGTTAGTGAGGATGGAGGGAGGGAGGGATGGATGGATGGGGAGAGGGCAGCGTGTTAGTGACGATGGGGGGAGGGAGGGATGGGGAGAGGGCAGCGTGTTAGTGACGATGGGGGGAGGGAGGGATGGGGAGAGGGCAGCTTGTTAGTGAGGAGGGAGGGATGGGGAGAGGGCAGCATGTTAGTGAGGATGGAGGGAGGGATGGGGAGAGGGCAGCGTGTTAGTGAGGATGGAGGGATGGGGAGAGGGCAGCGTGTTAGCGAGGATGGGGGTGGGGCAGCGTGTTAGTGAGGACGGGGAGAGGGCAGCGTGTTAGTGAGGATGGGGGTGGGGCAGCGTGTTAGTGAGGATGGGTGGAAAAGTTGGTCCAGTGGCCTGGAGGAAAGAATAGAGCGGTGACATAAGACCTAGTAGAGATGGACAGATGCGAGGGATGAATTCCAATGGTTGGTTGTGGGATATGGTAGAGACATTTAACGCGAGTGGGGATGAAGAAAGACCATTTAAAGATGAGAACATTATTTATATTTTATTCAGAATAGTCTATGATGATTTCAGGCTAATGCAGTATGGCAGAACATCACTGGTAACTTTTGTGGTTATAAGAATATGAAGCATTAAAAAACATCAGCATAATGGGCTGAATCCTAACCTGAAAATCAATGTGATGTACCTACTCAGATCTGTGTGCACAGCGTTACAATTCTGCCATACATGATTGGCTGATTGAATGTCTCTCTTGCCATAATAATTCCTTACTCCATGTTCTGTGTGGTTGTAGTTTTTGGCCGTGGACACCCAGCTCCTCCTGGGCAACAAGAAGCTGGCTCTGAGTCCAGAGGAGTACATCTTTGCCGCTCTCAACCTCTACACAGACATCATCAACATCTTCCTCTACATCCTGGCTATCGTGGGCCGTTCCCGTGAGTGATGGAGCGACGCCCTCTAGAGGAAAGGGAGAGGAAGGCAGCCAGGAGGATTGAATGATGCTCTTTTCCCCTCGGTGTCTTTTTGTATGATTTGTTCCACTTTTTGAGGTTCCCTCCAATTTGTCTGTTATACCTCCCCGCCATCATCTCACCCCCTTCAGGAGACGAATTGGGTGACAGAAAAAAGGGTTCTGTCACCTATTGCAGCAGGCCTGCCATAGAGTGCAGCAAAGAAGGGCACACTTTTGAAGTTATTTATTTGAAGTTCTATTTAAGTATGTTATAAGTTATTCCTTTTTTTTTTTTTTTTTTTACATTCCTTGTTTGTTTTTATGTATTCTGCTTGTTCTGTCCTCCTTGGCAATCTGCTTCTACTTACAGAGATATGGTAGCTAACTAGTACATCACTTCTGAACAACATTAGCTGAACGAATTCTATAGAACTCTCCTGTCCTCTGCGATTTTGGCGCTTTTCCTTGCCTTGTAGATTAAGCACTGTAGAGAGAGAGAGTGGTATGCTATCTGATAGAGAAAGCCACGCTGTGATGCAGGCCAGCGCTTTTTAAGGAAGAAACCTAGAAACAACACATTTCCTGCTATATTCTCCCCCTCTGGTGTTCCCTCATTTTCCTGCCAATGTAAATTAACTCTGCATGGCACCTGAAACAGCTGAAATGAGCTGAATAGATGAATAAAAACCCTCCAGAGGGATACCTCTCCTAGCCTGCTTGTTACGTAGCTGTACATAGTTCTGTGTGAAATGTATATGACGCTTAGTTCCCTAACCAGCTCTCTCTAGGCATGCCCGGGGAGTGTATGGCTGTGATGCTCACTATATATATATATCACATACTTTCTCCCCATCCCTCCCTCCCTCCATCCTCACTATCACGCTGCCCTCCCTCCATCCTCACTAACAAGCTGTCCTCTCCCCATCCCTCCCTCCCGCCATCCTCACTAACACGCTGCCCTCTCCCCATCCCTCCCTCTCCCCATCCCTCCCTACATATATATATAACTGATGACATCACTAAGCATCGCTAACCAGTACAAAGACCAAAACTCCAAGCTATTAAAGCGAGAGCGCTCACCTCTAACCCACTCCACAAGATGTGAATGTCGTTTGTGTTGTTAACATGGATGTACAACACTAATACACATGAATAATAATGTATGTTCAGTACCAGTCAAAAGTTTGGACACGCCTCCCGAGTGGCGCAGTGGTCTAAGGCACTGCATCACAGTGCTAGCTGTGCCACTAGAGATTCTGGGTTTGAGTCCAGGCTCTGTCGCAGCCGGCCACGACCGGGAGACCCATGGGGCGGCGCACAATTGGCCCAGCGTCATCCGGATTGGGGGGGGGGTTTGTCCGGCAGGGATGTCTTGTGCCATCGTGCACTAGCGACTCCTGTGGCGGGCCGGGTGCAGTGCATGCTGACACAGTCACCAGGTGTACGCGTTTCCTCCGACACATTGGTGCGGCTGGCTTCCGGGTTAAGTGGGCATTTGTCAAGTAGCAGTGCAGTTGGGTTGTGTTTCGGAGGACGCACGGCTCCCGACCTTTGTCTCTCCTGTGTCCGTACGGGAGTTGCAGCGATGAGACAAGACTGTAACTACCAATTGGATAACACGAAAAAGGGGTAATAAAAAATAAAATTAAAAACGTTTGGACACCTACTCATTCAAGGGTTTTTCTTTATTTTTACTATTTTCTACATTGTTGAATAATAGTGAAGATATCAAAACTATGAAATAAGTGTTAAACAAATCAAATATATTTTAGGTTCTTCAAAGTAGCCACCCTTTAGCTTGATGACAGCTTTGCACGCTCTTGGCATTTTCAACCAGCTTCACCTGGAATGCTTTTCCAACAGTCTTGAAGGAGTTCCCACATATTCTGAGCACTTGTTGGCTGCTTTTTCTTCACTCATCGGTCCAACTCATCCCAAACCATCTCAGTTGGATTGAGGTCGGGTGATTGTGGACGCCAGATCATCTGATGCAGCACTCATCACTTTCCTTGGTCAAATATCCCTTACACAGCCTGGAGGTATGTTGGGTCATTGTCCTGTTGAAAAACCAATGATAATCCCGCTATGTGCAAACCAGATGGGATGGCGTATCACTGCAGAATGCTGTGGTAGCCATGCTGGTTAAGTGTGCCTTCAATTCTAAATAAATCACAGACGGTGTCACCAGCAAAGCACCATCACACCACCACCTCCATGCTTCACGGTGGGAACCACACATGCAGAGATCATCCGCTCACCTACTCTGTGTCTTACAAAGACACGGTTGGAACCAAAAATCTCACATTTGGACTCATCAGACCAAAGGACTGATTTCCACCGGTCTAATGTCCATTGCTCGTGTTTCTTGGCCCAAGCAAGTCTCTTCTTATTATTGGGGTCCTTTAGTAGTGGTTTCTTTGCAGCAATTTTACCATGAAGGCCTGATTCACGCAGTCTCCTTTGAACAGTTGATGTTGAGATGTGTCTGTTGCTTGAACTCTGTGAAGCATTTATTTGGGCTGTAATTTCTGAGGCTGGTAACTCTAATGAGCATATCCTCTGCAGCAGAGGTAACTCTGGGTCTTCCTTTCCTGTGTCGGTCCTCATGAGAGCCAGTTTCATCATAGCACTTGATGGTTTTTGCGACTGCACTTGAAGAAGCGTTCAAAGTTCTTGAAATTTTTCGCATTGACTGACCTTCATGTATTAAAGATGGTCTGTTTCTCTTTGCTTATTTGAGCTGTTCTTGCCACAATATGGACTTGGTATTTTACCAAATAGGGCTTTCTTCTGTATGCCACCCCTACCATGTCACAACAGAACTGATTGGCTCAAATGCATTAAGAAGGAAAAAAAATCCACAAATTAACTTTTAACAAGGCACACCTGTTAATTGAAATGCATTCCAGGTGACTACCTCCATGAAGCTTGTTGAGAGAATGCCAAGAGTGTGCAAAGCTGTCGTCAAGGTAAAGGGTGGGTACTTTGAAGAATCTCAAATATAAAATATATTTTCATATGTTTAACACTTTTTTGGGTTACTACATGATGGTTACTACTACATACTACCCCTATGTGTTATTTCATGTCTTCACTATTATTGTACAATGTAGAAAATAGTATAAATAAATAGAAGTCCTTCGAATGAGTAGGAGTGTCCAAACTTTTGACTGGTACTGTATGTGTATATATTATTAATGGAATGCTAGATGTTTTTTTCCCCCCCTTATGTTCTGAATGTTGGGAAGCTTGGTAATTGAGATGCTTTTGTATAAGCTAAATATGGAATGTCCCATTGGCTTCTTTTGGATAAATGTTTTCACTCTTACTTTTCACTTATCCTTACTAATTCCGCATTTGTCTCTGTCTTCATGTATAGTAAATAGTATTATTATTATTTATTTATTTTTCATTCTTACTAATGTGAAATGTTTAGGTATTGGAATTTCGGAACACTTTTATACAGAGCTGTTAGAAAAATATCACTTTTTTTTTTACTGGCATGTAGTAGATGAACACCGAGATTGAAGGATATAAGTTATTAATTATAAATTTATTGAAGTTGCTATAGAAGGCAGGGCTGCTGTGAAGTTGAAAGTAAATGAGCAGGAAACTCAACACTTTTCTGTCCTTCTGAATGATGCATGGGACGCAGAGGGGCATACATTCTGTGAGGCTTCCTGCTCGAACATGGATTTGTGTAAACACTGGAAGACTTGAAGGTAGAATAAGGAGAGGCTGGAAACACAGAATCACTTTGACTACTAGTCACTAGAGAACACATTCTTAGTTTTAACACTCCACTACTGCCAATGCTGACCAATCTGTTGATGTTCTCCATTGAAACTATACACTAAGTTACATCCACTAAAATGAATACCATTTTTTGAAAACCACATCAGTCTTAAATATCTCAGATTGAGTTATAATTTGACTCCTGTTGCACGATCCTTCCCTGTTGTTGCATGTGCTGTGATTTCACACTGGGCAGTGCACTAGCTGTTTATTTGAGTCATGTTGAACGAAGAATAATCATAAATGATAGAAGTGTTATTGTTGTGCTGCCTACGGCCCTGTTTTGATTGAATGTTTCTGTTTATCTAAGTAAATGTGTATTTACACTGAGTGTACAAAACATGAGGAACACCTTCCTAATATTGAGTTGCAACCCCCACCCCACCTTTTGCCCTCAGAACAGCCTCAATTCTACAAGGTATCGAAAGTGTTCCACAGGGATGCTGGGCCATGTTGTCTCCAATGCTTCCCACAGTTGTCAAGTTGGCTGGATGTGCACTGGGTGGTGGACCATTCTTGAATCACATGGGAAACTGTTGAGAGTGAAAAACCCAGCAGCGTTGTAGTTCTTGACACACTCAAACCGGCGTGCCTGGCAGCTACTACCATAACCCGTTCAAAAGCACTTAAATCGTTTGTCTTGCCCATACACCCTCTGAATGGTACACACAAACAATCCATGTCTCAATTGTCTCAAGGCTTAAAAATCATTCTTTAACCTGTCTCCTCCCCTTTATCTACGCTGATTGAAGTGGATTTAACCGGTGACCTCAATAAGGGATCATAGCTTTCATCTGGGCATTTGGTCATGAAAAGAGCAGGTGTTCCTAATGTTTTGTACACTGTATAATACAACTCCTTAGTGGTTTGATGTGTATCGAGTAAATTGGGGCTTTGTAGTTATGTTTGCACTGTAAATTTGCATTCAAATTAACTGGAATTGCATTCCTCTACACTACTCTTTGTTTTTCATTAAAAGAGCTATACACACTATTTTTTTCTGTTGTGTGTGTGTGTGGTTTGAACCACTCTGATTGATGCTAAGGCTATAATAGCACTTATTGTATTAAAAGATGTTTAATGTGGAAGGGGCATGTGAAGGAAATATTACTATGTGAAGAGACAGCCTTTAAAAGGTCGTCTTGCCTTTTGGTGTCATAAACAATCATTGGTTCCTGCCTGTGCTTGGTAAATATATGAAGGGGGCCTTTCCGCTACAATTTGGCGTCAACGAACAGGATCAGTAATTCCACTTGTGGAGCATCCCAGTGAAGGTCTGTGAGGGAGATACCGTATCGGTATCCCTAGTGGGAAAGGGTAAGGGAATTTCCCGTCTGACCAAAGAGGATGTGGAACCGCCCAGACTTTTATTGAGAGCTGCCCTGGGGAAAATACCTGATCCGTGAACCTCTGAGGGACGTGTCTAATGAATTTCAGTAAGTCAATTTAAATGAATTTGTATTAAAAACATTTTGTTATAAATTTAGAAAAATGGCAGCTGTCTGTTGGCATTTATAAGAGCAGTGTCTGCGTGGTCTGCAGCCATTACTAATAGCACGTGGTGTTATATATTTATAGGAAGTAGCGGCAAGAGAACATATGGTGATACATATGGTGCATAGCAAGTAACAATAAGAGAATCGTTGAAAATGCAAATGGAGTAATAAGGGAGATTGCCAAGTGTTTGGGAATAATACTAAGTGGATGTAAAAGTTATGTGAGTGTGGAAAGGATGTGTTAAGCTGATTGATAGACATTTGGATATAAAGCTGATTGATTGAAATGTGGATATTAAGAGAATTGAAATTTAGCTATTAAGTACTGACTGAATGAGAGCTGTCAGGAGACTAGCTCTGGTGTGAAAGAGGTGAATGAATACCCCAACCAGTTCTGTGTGAGCTGAGTTTTCCAGTTCTAAGTTTTTAGATCTATAACATTATGTATGAAAGGAGAGAGTACTATTACTGAATATGATGTATGAATGGAACACTAGTGTATGGGAGGATTTTGTTGAAACAATGTATTGTGTGATCGACTAATTTACTGAACAGGAGATTTGCTCCAGCGTGAAAGCTGCGTGGTTGTGAAAGCAATGTCTTAATTTGAGGAACATTTTTTTATTTTTTTATTTTTAAGACGCTTAAAATATGGGTTATGGAAATCGTAAGAGCAGGAGGGACGATCCGAGCTAGGAACCAAAGGGGCTGTGTAAAGTAATGGCTAAGAAATTTAGTAGGGGGGTACTGAACCAAACAGAAGATTGGACCAAATGGACAGTTGGCGATTTCCCAGCTGACGAGACACTAAGCACTGATAAACTAGAGTCTGTGAGAAGCCGACTTGAGAGAAAAGAGACAGAATAATGAAGTGAAAGTGGAATGGGACGATTTCAAAAAATGGGAAAGGGAAGCAGAAAATGCAAAAGATTAAACCTGTAAGAGGACTGATGGTGAAACAAGTGGAACCAGAGAAGAAAGAGGAGGGTGAGAAGAAGGCACATCTGATGTACTACTCTGGATGAGGCAGAGGACATCAAGGAAATGGTGGTAACCATGGAAACCGAAGAGGTAGAGGCCGAGGGACCCCTGCTGGAGCTGACGGAGGGAGAGACTGGAGCTGCTACAACAGTGCGAAGTTAGGGTATTTCTCAAGAAATTACCCTGAAGAACAAAACGATTGGCCTTCCCCACCTGTTGGCATGCAGGTGGACAACCCATTTGGAGGAAGAGGTCGTCGAGGGGGCTACCAAACATAGGATGAGGTGGAAACAGAAGAAGAAACTAATGAAGAACCAGAAGCAACCTGTCAAATGTTATAATTGACCACCTTGTCAATCCAAAACCCCCTTACTGACATTTGGACACGGGCCGGTGTTGAAAATGTCTGCCCTATCTGTTCTCCCCTCAAAGAAAATAATGTGCATAGCTGGAGCATCTGGAATTCCCTCTGAAGAATGTTTGACCTTTCTCCTAGATGTGGGGTAAGGGGAAATGGAGACACTGATTCCTGTATTCATCTGCCTGCCCAATAAATGTATTAGGAAGAGATTTGATGTGGAAAAAATGAATTTATCTGTTGCCTGTATTGAAGGATTGTCATTGGGATCAAGGGAAAATGGAATCTTCCCGTGCCTAATGAACTGTTACTATGCTTGGCACTTGAATGATCAACATGTTTAGGGACAGCTGAGAGAGCGATCCCTTTCTTTACCGTTGCATGCTAACTGGGAAGTGTCTGAACACATACATTGTACTGCTGCTGTTCCCTCATGCAAAGGGAACCCTGAATACCAACAGAGATGGTTAAAACAAAAAGAGAAAGAAGAGCACACCATGAATGGGATATATAGAGGAGAAGACTTCGTAGCAGCTGGAGGGTTGTTGACAGATACTAAGACAAGTCCCTGGCTCTGCTCCCCATTGTAGCTCATCAAAAGCTCATTGAAAGCAATGGAAAGTGGGGCTGTTTGGATGAAGACAGTGATGGAAGCAACTGATTGGGTGGCTTGGGAAGGAGAAGGAAAGTGGTCAACTTCAACAGCAGCTTTCTCTTCCCCATACTGGGCTATTGCAATGATATTACCAAGAAAATAACCAATTCCCGTTGAAACCATGCCTGTGGTATTACAAGATAATTCACACATTGATTGGCTAAAAGATATACCTGAAGAACTGTGGGCTAAATCAAAGACCAACTGTAGTGGCTTCCTTTCCTCTTTACCAAAGCCACTGCCCTAGCCTGAAAACGGGGTTGTTTCGTACACATACAGTCCACATTCAAGGTTTCCAAACGGCCAAAACATTCCATGAGATCCAGGGATATAGTCCAACAAATAGGTTTATTCTTGTTAAAAAAATAAATTCTCCAATCCACTTAAAGCATAGATTACTTGACATGAAAAATACATAATATGACCTGTTTGTATGTCTGTATGGTCAAAAGACTATACCGCTCCCGCGTCTAGCTAGGACTCCTCCCCCCGAAGGCCCAACTTCCTGCCTTTATCCTAACAGACTTACCACAGTACAATGAATGGGCAAGAGGGAATGGGGGCAAAAACTAAGTTACACTAATAACAAATGAATATATCTCATTCAGATAAATATAAATCATAAAGGTACGTACCTAATATTTCATCATATACATTCATATTTAATATATTTACACAAACATACATAGAGCTCTATATTTTCTCTCTTTTATACAAATATGTCAAAATCGGCTCTAACACCGACATTGGACATATTAAAGAAGCTGCACCAGTTGTGGTCATTACAAAAAGCACCCCCAGACCTTACAAAGCTCAGTACCCTCGTAGCAAAGAAACCGAAGAAGCATTCATAGTGCGTTAGCTGAAAGAGGCGCTTTGATTCCCTGTCCGAATTCACCCTGTAACACATCGATTTGACCTGTAAGGAAACCATCTGGTGATTATCGTGTTGTGCTTGACCTTAGACTAGTAAATGATGCTGTACATGTACAGCACCCTGGTGCCTACCACTGTTACCATTTTATCCCAGGTGCCTCCAGGTTGTTTTTTTCTGTGATTTATTTAGCAAATGCTTTTTTTCAGTATCCCTGTGACTGGAGAGTCACAGGAGTGGTTCTCATTTACGTTTCTTGGTTAAAATAATTTTACTTGGACGGTGATGCCCCAGGGGTATGTTGAATCACCCGCCATCTTTGGACCAAGAAATGGCTAGGAACCTTTTGTTGCCCCTGGTAGTAGCATTTAGGTTCAATATGTCAATGATTTGTTGGTTTGCTCACAATCAGAGGAGATATGTCACGAGGACACTCGGGAATTGCTGATTTTCTTAGCAGAAAGTGGTCATAAAGTTTCCCCCAGTTATACCGGAGATCCGTTAAATATTTAGGTCATGACATTACTTCTGAGGGTTGTGCCCTCTCCAAAGATAGATTACAGGCAATTCAAGTTTTGCCTAAGCCTGTTACCAAGCAACACATGATGTCTTTGTTGGGTGTGGCTGGTTAGTGTCATCCATGGTTGAAAGACTATGCAGAGTGTCACGCCCTGACCTTAGAGATCCTTATTATTCTCTATGTTTTGTTAGGTCAGGGTGTGACTCGGGTGGGAAATTCTATGTTTTCTGTTTCTTTGTTTTTTGGCCAGTGTGGTTCCCAATCAGAGGCCGCTGTCTATCGTTGTCTCTGATTGGGTATCATACTTAGGCAGCCCTTTTTCTCACCATTAGGTTGTGGGATCTTGTTTTCTGTTTAGTTACTGTTGCCTGACAGAACTGTGCGTTCTCGTTTTCGATTTTGTTATTTTGTTTGAGTGTTTTTAAAAAATTCAAATCATGAACACTTTCCACTCTGCGCTTTGGTCTACTCTTTCTGCCACCAACGAGAGCCGTTACACAGAGAGAGTTCAACCACTCCAAGATTGTATTTCTGGGAGAAAAATGGAGGCGAGTGAAGTTGTGGCATAAGTAAAATTGAAACAAACTCTGATGTCCACCCCTTGCCTGGGCCTGCCAGACCATACGAAACCTTTTCATCTGTTTGTTTCTGAGACGGGTGGGTTTATGTTTATGCAGTTTTGACACAGTATCATGGGATATAGACCTGTTGGTTATTATTCTAAACGATTGGATAGTGTGATCAGAGGAATGCTTTCCTGGTTGAGATCGGTAGTGGCTGCTACTGAGGCTGTTTTTATCTCCTCTAACCGTCCATGTGCCCCATACTGTGCACTCAATTATTACACATGCAAGAACGGATCAATTGACGCCTGCGAGACTATCAGAACATTCTATTGACAATGTCCCATGTTCCTCTGAAACGATGTACAATTCTTAACCCTGCAAATCTTCTCCTTACACAGGATGCCGGTGAATATCATGATTGTGACCTAGCTATTGAAGTTGACTGTAGACCTAGGTTGGACTTGAGAGGCTGAGTTTTTTGTAGATGGGTTTGCTCAGTGTAATGATAAAGGAGAGCCTTTTGTTGGTTATGCTGTTGTAACTAGTTTGGAGACTGTGGAGAGTGCAAGGCTCCCATTGCACTTGTCAGTTTAAGCAGCAGAATGATTTGGTTTGATGAGAGCTTGTTAACATGTACTCCGACAGTAGATATGTGTTTGGGGTAGTGCATGATTTTGGAACATTGTGGAAGAATAGAGGGTTTTAGACCTCTGGAAAACAAACAACTCACGGAAAGCTTGTGCCCTCTGTTAGAGGCTGTTCGACTCCGCTCTTCAATGTCCGTGATAAAGTGTCAGGCTCATACTCCCTCTAAAGATAACATTTCTCTGGAGAATGCGAAGGCTGACTGTGCAGCTAAACTGTCTGCTTCTTCTTCTGTTTCCCTCTTCCTACAGATGACAGCAGTTCCAGCTCCCACCAACCATTTCTCTGTTAATGATATTGTTGCTTTACATGCCACAGCTGATGCTTCAGAGAAACTCAAGTGGGCGGGGTGCTGTAATAAGGGCACCGCGAGTGTATGGCTTGATGAGTGGAGCAGACCAGCCATGTCCCGTTGTACTTTCCATTTCCCCTCAAAATTGTCACATGGTCAAGACCATGTGTCAAAAGGAGAGATGGTGGTACTTGTAAATAAATATTGGTGTACAGTAGGTTTTACTGTGTTTGCAGAACATTTCAGCAAGAAATGTTTGATTTGTATGACTAACAATGTTGGACGTGGCATTTCAATATACCCCACGTCCCATCCAAGGCTTGAAGGATCTTTTGAGCACTTAACCTCTTAGTGCGGATTCGACAACATCCGGTGAATTCGACAACATCCGGTGAAATCGGAGCGCGCCAAATTCAAAATACGAAATCGTAATATTAAACATTCATGAAAATGCAAGTGTCTTACATCGTTTAAAAGCTTAACTTCTTGTTAATCCAGCCGCTTTGTCAGATTTCAAAAATGCTTTACGGCGAAAGCATACCATGCGATTATCTGAGGACAGCGTCCCACGTACAAAAGCATTACAAACATTTTCCAAACAAGCAGAGGCGTCACGAAAGTCAGAAATAGCGATAAAATAAATCACTTACCTTTGAAGATCTTCCTCTGTTTGCAATCCCAAGGGTCCCAGCTACATAACAAATGGTCGTTTTGTTCGATAAAGTCCTTCTTTATATCCCAAAAAAGTCAGTTTAGTTGGCGCGCTTGATTCAGTAATCCACCGGCGAATTTTAGAAACATTCGCTGACGTCTAGTAAAGGACCGTACATTTGCAATATGGAGATTCTCATCGATCATACAGCAAATGCCGAAAAGTGCCCTTCAGGTATGTAAAGGAATTACAAAAGTCAGAAATAGCGATAAAATTAATCACTTACCTTTGAAGATCTTCATATGGTTGCAGTCACAAGAGTCCCAGCTACACAATAAATGTTAGTTTTGTTCGATAAAGTCCTTCTTTATATCCCAAAAACTCTGTTTTGTTGGCGCGTTTTGTTCAGTAATCCACTGGCTCCAAGGCAGTCAAAACATGCAGACGAATACATCCTTATAGTACCGGTAAAGTTCGTCGAAACATGTCAAACGATGTTAATAATTCATCCTCAGGTTGTCAATTGCCTAAATAATCGATAATATTTCAACCGGACAATAGCGTATTCAATAGAAAGAAAAAACAACGAAGGGCGCGCAATCGGCCAAGCGCGCAAACCAGCTCTGCCTTCTTCCTCAGTCCACTGACAAAAAGGGTCTCATTCTTTTTCATTTTTCAGAAAACAAGCCTGGAACAAAGTCTAAAGACTGTTGACATCTAGTGGAAGCCATAGGAACTGCAATCTGGGTCCTAACCCATTAGATAGTCTATAGGCATTCAATTGAAAATACCCACATCAAAAGAATCCCACTTCCTGGATGGATTTTCCTCAGGTTTTCGCCTACCATATCAGCTCTGTTATACTCACAGACATTATTTTAACAGTTTTGGAAACGTTAGCGTGTTTTCTATCCAAAGCTACCAATTATATGCATATCCTAGCTTCTGGGCCTGAGTAACAGGCAGTTTACTTTGGGCACGCTTCTCATCCAGACGTTGAAATATTGCCCCCAAGCCATAAGAAGTTTTAAGACTCTTTTCCCCCAGGTGAAGGCGCCTTTGCCCAACCTGGCAGGTGGAGCTGAACACTGTTGGAATCCAGGTGATTTCATGGTGGTAAAAGACTTCAGGAGAAAGAGTTGGAAGGACCCCCGTTGGAGAGGGCCGTACCAAGTTCTTCTGACCACCCCCACTGCGGTGAAGGTTGCTGAGAGAGATACCTGGATCTACGTGTCAGACTACTGACTAGTTCCTGATCCAGAAGAAGATGGGGCCTCGCCAGTTCCGGTGGTGCAGTGTGGCCCTCCTCTGCATTAGTACAGGAGTGCTAATAAGAACAGTTGGTTGTTCTCTGGTGGGAAACCTGACAGAGGGTGAGATGAGTCCTGAGAGAAAGGGACCAACGCCAACCCGGAGTAGAGGCCCAGAAGTAGATGGTCATCGTCGAAAGAGAGCCTTGCTAGGCCCTCACAACAATGAGGACAATTTGTTCTTATCTAAAGCAGAAATGTTTGCTAATCTTACATCTGGACAAAAAGAGTGTTGGATGTGTGGGTTGGGGCCAGTTAAGGTAGGAGCAGGTTTACCGCTTGTGGGAGTTCCCATAGGGGTCTAACTATGCAAATGAACTTACCATTCCTAGTAGAGATGCCATGTAAGTTAACTTAACAATGCCGACACTGGGGAACCTGGTAATGTTGTTTATGATTTTATGCCTCTCCAGAGGATGGTGAGACTAATGAGTTGCCGACTCTGGATGAGCTCCCATTTCCCCCTGTAGATACGGACGATGAGTAATGATTGAAGGTTGTTTTTGTTTAACAAGTTGAGGGTAACGTAATCTAAACCAATGTTCTTTTTCCATTACTTGTAACACTGAGCTGATAAGCCAGCAACAACTTTTTGGGGGTCTTAGCAGATTTGTTAACTTCTTATGGCTGCAGGGGCAGTATTGAGTAGCTTGGATGAAAGGTGCACAGAGGTGCCCAGAATAAACGGCCTGCTCCTCAGTCATAGTTGCTAATATATGCATATTATTATTAGTATTGGATAGAAAACACTGAAATTTCTAAAACTGTTTGAATTATGTCTGTGAGTATAACAGAACTCATATGGCAGTCAAAAACCTGAGAAAAAATCCAAACAGGAAGTGGAAATTCTGAGGCTGGTCGATTTTCAACCAAGATCCTATTGAAATCACAGCGAGATATGGATGAGTTTGCACTTCCTACGGCTTCCACTAGATGTCAACAGTCTGTAGAACCTTGTCTGATGCCTCTACTGTGAAGGGGGGCCGAATGAGAGGGGAATTAGTCAGGTCTGCCATGACCTGACCATTCTTTGACCATGCGCGTTCACATGAGAGGGAGCTCTGTTCCATCGCTCATCTGAAGTCAATGTAATTCTCCGGTTGGAACGTTATTCAAGATTTATGTTGAAAACATTCTAAAGATTGATTCAATACATCGTTTGACATGTTTCGACTGACTGTTACGGAACTTTTGGACATTTCGTCAGCTTTTAGTGAGCGCGCTTCCTGACGTTGGATTTGTTTACCAAACACGCTACAAAAATTGCTATTTGGACATAAATGATGGACATTACCGAACAAAACAAACATTTCTTGTGGGAGTCCTGGGAGTGCATTCCGACGAAGATCAGCAAAGGTAAGTGAAGATTTATAATGCTTTTTATGAGTTTTGTTGACTGCACAATTTGGCGGGTAACTGTATGGCTTGCTTTTGTGGCTGAACGCTGTTTTCAGATTATTGAATATTGTGTTTTGCCGTAAAGCTTTTTGAAATCTGACACAGCGGTTGTGTTAAGAACAAGTGTATCTTTAATTCTATGTAAAACATGTATCTTTCATCAAAGTTTATGATGAGTATTTCTGTTATTTGACGTGGCTCTCTGCAATTTCTCCGGGTATTTTGGAGGCATTTCTGAACATGGCACCAATGTAAACTGAGGTTTTTGGATATAAATATGAATTTAATCGAACAAGACATATACAGTATATCACAAAAGTGAGTACACCCCTCACATTTTTGTAAATATTTGAGTATATCTTTTCATGTGACAACACTGAAGAAATGACACTTTGCTACAATGTAAAGTAGTGAGTGTACAGCTTGTATAACATTGTAAATTTGCTGTCCCCTCAAAATAACTCCACACAGCCATTAATGTCTAAACCGCTGGCAACAAAAGTGAGTACACCCCTAAGTGAAAATGTCCAAATTGGGCCCAATTAGCCATTTTCCCTCCCCGGTGTCATGTGACTCGTTAGTGTTACTAGGTCTCAGGTGTGAATGGGGAGCAGGTGTGTTAAATTTGGTGTCATCGCTCTCACACTCCCTCATACTGACTGGTCACTGGAAGTTCAACATGGCACCTCATGGCAAAGAACTCTCTGAGGATCTGAAAAAAAGAATTGTTGCTCTACATAAAGATGGCCTGGGCTATAAGAAGATTGCCAAGACCCTGAAACTGAGCTGCAGCACGGTGGCCAAGACCATACAGCGGTTTAACTGGACAGGTTCCACTCAGAACAGGCCTCGCCATAGTCGACCAAAGAAGTTGAGTGCACGTCCTCAGCGTCATATCCAGAGGTTGTCTTTGGGAAATAGACGTATGAGTGCTGCCAGCATTTCTGCAGAGGTTGAAGGGGTGGGGGGTCAGCCTGTCAAATCAAATCAAAGTTGATTGTAAGGCGCTACAGAGGGTACTGCGTACGGCCAAGTACAGTGATGTACTGGGCCGTACGCACTACCCTATGTAGCGCCTTACGATCAACTTTGATTTGATTTGAGATGGCGAGCAGTTGCCATACTAGGCGGTGATGCAACCGATCAGGATGCTCTCGATGGTGCAGCTGTATAACTTTTTGAGAATCTGGGGACCTATGCCAAATCTTTTCAGTCTCCTGAGGGGGAAAAGGTGTTGTCATGCCCTCTTCACGACTGTCTTGGTGTGTTTGGACAATGATAGTTTGTTGGTGATGTGGAAACCAAGGAACTTGAAACTCTCAACCCGCTCCACTTCAGTCCCGTCGATGAGAATGGGGGCCTGTTCGGCCCTCCTTTTCCTATAGTCCACGATCAGCTCCTTTGTCTTGCTCACACTGAGGGAGAGGTTGTTGTCCTGGCACCACACTGCCAGGTCTCTAACCTCCTCCCTATAGGCTGTCTCATTGTTATCAGTGATCAGGCCTACCACTGTTGTGTCGTCAGCAAACTTAATGATGGTGTTGGAGTCGTGCTTGGCCACGCAGTCGTGGGTGAACAGGGAGTACAGAAGGGGACTAAGCACACACCCCTGAGGGGCCCCAGTGTTGAGGATCAGCGTGGCAGATGTGTTGTTGCCTACCCTTACCACCTTTATCGTAATAATGCTAAAATCTACATTGAAAGGTTAGAATCAACGGGAGTGAGTATGAAATATACATACCCATACACATGGGATCTGTAGATTCAGAGGTGAATAAATCTCTCAATGTTTAACCATTGTTTCTATAGTTCTTACCACAATCGGGGTGGAATGACCTATGTTCTGCGCTAACTGTCCCTGGGACATCAACTAAGTCAAAATAGAAAACCCTGTTGTTTAAAACTTCTTATGGCTGCAATCCCGTTAACGGGATCGATATGACAACAGCCAGTGAAAGTGCAGGGCGCCAAATTCAAACAACAGAAATCTCATAATTAAAATTCCTCAAACATACATGTATCTTATACCATTTTAAAGGTAATCTTGTTGTTAATCCCACAAAAGTGTCCGATTTCAAATCGGCTTTTCAGCGAAAGCACCACAAACGATTATGTTAGGTCACCACCAACTCAGAAAAATGTTGCCATTTTTCCAGCCAAAGAGGAGTCACAAAAAGCACAAATAGAGATAAAATGAATCACTAACCTTTGATGATCTTCATCAGATGACACTCATAGGACTTCATGTTACACAATACATACTGTATACTACATGTTCTATCCATATACTGTCCACTTTGTCCATACATCCCATCACAAATATATACAGTGCCAGTAAAAAGTTTGGACAAACCTAGGCATTCAAGGGTTTTTCTTTATTTGTACTATTTTCTACATTGTAGAATAATAGTGAAGACATCAAAACTATGAAATAACACATATGGAATCGTATATTAACCCAAAAAGTTTTAAACAAATCAAAATGTAATATTTTAGATTCTTTAAAGTAGCCACCCTTTGCCTTGATGACAGCTTTGAACACTTGGCATTCTCCCAACCAGCTTCATGAGGTAGTCACCTGGAATGCATTTCAATTAACAGTTGTGCCGCCTTGTTAAAAGTTAATTTGTGGAAATTCTTTCCTCAATGCGTTTGAGCCAATCAGCTGTGTTGTGACAAGGTAGGTGTGGTATACAGAAAATAGCCCTATTTGGTAAAAGTCCATATTATGTCAAGAACAGCTCATATAAGAAAAGAGAAACAACAGTCCATCATTACTTTAAAACATGAAGGTCAGTAAATCCTCAAAATGTCAAGAACTTTTACATTTTCTTCAAGTGCAGTCACAAAAACCATCAAGCGCTATGATGAAACTGGCTCTCATGAGGAAAGGAAGACCCAGAGTTACCTCTCCTGCAGAGGATAAGTTAGAGAGAGCCAGTTTCATCATAGCGCTTGATGGTTTTTGCAACTGCACTGGAAGAAAATGTCAAAGTTCTTGACATTTTGAGGATTTACTGCACCTCAGATTGCAGCCCAAATAAATGCTTCACAGAGTTCAAGTAACAGACACATCAACTGTTCAGAGGAGACTGCGTGAATCAGGCCTTCATGGTCGAATTGCTGCAAAGAAACCACTACTAAAAGACACCAATAATAAGAAGAGACTTGCTTGGACCAAGAAACACGAGCAATGGACATTAGACTGGTGGAAATCTATCCTTTGATGATTTTTGGCTCCAACCGCCGTGTCTTTGTGAGACTCCGTGTAGGTGAACGGATGATCTCTGCATGTGTGGTTCCCGCCGTGAAGTATGGAGGAGGTGGTGTGGGGGTGCTTTGCTGGTGACACTGTTGGTGATTTATTTAGAATTCAAGGCACACTTAACCAGCATGGCTACCACAGCATTCTTCAGCGATACGCCATCCCATCTGGTTTGCGCTTAGTGGGACTATAATTTGTTTTTCAACAGGACAATGACCCAACACACCTCCAGGCTGTGTAAGGGCTATTTGACCATTAAGGAGAGTGATGGAGTGCTGCATCAGATGACCTGGCCTCCACAATCAACCGACCTCAACCCATTTGAGATGGTTTGGGATGAGTTGAACCGCAGAGTGGAGGAAAAGCAGCCATCAAGGGCTCAGCATATGTGGAAACTCCTTCAAGACTGTTGGAAAAGCATTCCATGTGAAGCTGGTTGAGAGAATGCCAAGCGTGTGCAAAGCTGTCATTAAGGCAAAGGGTGGCTACTTTGAAGAATCTAAAATCTAAAACATATTTTGATTTGTTTAACACTTTTTTGGTTAATACATGATTCCATATGTGTTAATAGTTTTGATGTCTTCACTATTATTCTACTAATGTAGTGTAAAAAGTAGAAAATAGTACAAATAAAGACAAACCCTTGAATTAGTAGGTGTGTCCAAACCTTTGACTTGTACTGTATATACAGTGAACAAAAATATATATGCAACATGCAACAATTTCAACGATTTTACTTAGTTACAGTTCATATAAGGAAATCAGTCAATTTAAATAAATACATTAGGCCCTAATCTATGGATTTCACGTGACTGGGCAGGGGCGCAGGCATGGGTGGGCCTGGTAGGATATAGGCATGGGTGGGCCTGGGAGGGTAGAGGCCCACACGAAGGGGAGCCAGGCCCAGCCAATCAGAATGAGCTTTTCCCCACAAAAAGGATTTAGTACAGACAGAAATACTCAGTTTCACCAGCTGTCCGGGTGGCTGGTCTCAGACGATCCCGCAGGTGAAGAAGCCGGATATGGAGGTCCTGAAGTATGAGTGAACTACAAGACTTTTAGTGTGAAGTCCCCAGGTACAATTGGGCAAATCATGATGGAGACATTCGCATTCATATAACATTTTTCTGCAAGAATATTGTCAAATCTGTATACTTGGACTTTGAATTAGCTTTCCAAGTATTAGTAGCCATATTATAAGTTCAACATTTGCAAAACAACTAGTTTTCATAACTTTATAACTCTGAGTATATTTATAATTTTTGTCCAAAATGAAAAGGCATGCTGTCGTACAAGGTGAGTACCTACATTTTATGACATATACATGGTTTCCGGATACTCCCTTAAAGCCCAGCTCATTGGCTATCTAGCTAGCTCTGTTTTACCCCAATTGGTGCTTGTAGGGGGTGCGTACTGGCGGCAGAGAAGTCAGGCGCAGGAGAGCAAAAACTGATTTACAACGGCGCAGTTTAAAATACAAAACCACCGTAAACAGAACAAGAAATTAATGGGTAAACAAAACCCGTTACACACCAGCATAACGTGCACAAGCACTACAATAAACAATTCCGGACAAGGACATGGGGTGAACAGAGGGTTAAATACACAACATGTAATGATGGAATTGAAACCAGGTGTGTGGGAAGACAAGACAAAACAAATAGAAAATGAAAGGTGGATCGGCGATGGCTAGAAGACCGGTGACGTCGACCGCCGAACGCCGCCCGAACAAGGAGAGGGACCGACTTCGGCGGAAGTCGTGACAGTGCTTATTTGACAAAGATACAGTCATTCAAGTGTTGACCGCCCGCGTCATCGGCGTGCCATGAAGGCGTCGCTCTTTGACCAAATATGGTGTCCTATAGGATATACTACACCCTTAATGATATAGTGAAGTCTTCTTACCTTCTAGAATCTCTGAGGAATACATACGAACGTGATTTGACTCGTTGAAACAACGTTTATTGTGAGATTTTCACAGATTCCTTTATTTGCAAATTGAACGAGTGGAAATCCAAAATCGATTGTGCATGCTATATGGACCTTTTTAGGATATGAAAAACGACACTTCATGTTATCTCTGGGACCCTTTGGATGATAAATCAGAGCAAGATTTCAGAATGTAAGTACACATTTCACCTTCAGAGGGGAATTTATCAAACCTATCGCGGTGAAAAAAGTGTTTTGTTGTTAGGAGCTCTCCTCAAACAATAGCATGGATTTTTTTCGCAGTAATAGCTACTGTAAATTGGACAGTGCAGTTATATTAACAGGAATTTAAGCTTTCAGACGATATAAGACACTTATATGTACCGAGATTTGTTGTTTCTCTAAAATCTGCGATCTTGACATAACGCGCTGCATGATTTATGACTGTTCCGTTGACGGGCCCCCTGATAACAGTGATAACGTGCTGTCTCACTACACAGGGGGGTAGCAAAAACACTCACAAGCCAACATGAAACAGCAGCCACATTCAGAAATGATTTATATGTACCTTTTAATAATAATCCCTTGACCTTGCTATTGAATGAGCACATTCACATGATACTAAAATTGGTGATCACACCACATTTAACTTCCTGAGGACAGATTTAGCAAAACTGCAACCCCAGAGAATCATTGTGAACGCTATAAGACATTTCAGCTCACAGCTCTGGGCTATGAACCCTACCCTGAATCCTAGGGCTCTAGAATGTTATCAGACAACAATAATTACTTAGTTACCATGACAACTTATTGTTGTCAATTTACTGTCTTCTATCTTCCACTGTAGAAGGCAGAAGGTTTAGGGATTTGGTTACAGAACATCATGTATTTTTGACTAAAACACGCATAACAACGAGTGTGAGTATTTTGCATGATACACTCTTTACATTAAAATGACACTGTAGTGCAACTTTCAATTATTGACATTGTGTTTTCTCTCATGTAACCCTCTCCATTTAGCCTGTTAGCACCATGACTATTGGGATTTTTGGCACGTGGGACCATCAGTTCAACGCCACTGAGCAAGCACTCACAGATAAGATCAAGAACAACCCTTGCTATCCATTCACTATAGTGAAGGACGGTAAGAGATCTATCGTTGACGTCTCTCATTTCTATTTAACTGTACTTTTATTGCTATCTCAAATTATTTTGTTTCAGTTGATTTGTTTTCAAATGTTCCTTTGGTTGGTTTTCTGGTTGATGGTGATATGATTTGTTGCAGTGTTTGTTCTTGAATACCAGCATGAAAACATCTGGAAAGGTTCACTGCTACTGATCGCCTCCACCATTGGAACTGCCTGTTACATGAACATGGAGTTTGGGGTATGTGAGTGCTCCCATGAGGAATAGGCACACAACCTGAAATTGCCCGACATGCTATTTCTCTTTTTTGAATACTGGTTGAAAAGGGAGAATTGTAAACACATCTCACATGTTTAGTTTTCCTTTTGTGAGCAGTTGTAAATCTCATATCATTAACTGTTGTCCTTGTAGGTAGGCTTTCTTCAGTCGTTCTCCCTTCGACTGACCTTTACCATAACCTTTAAGCTTACCTCTTCCTGGTTCAGGACCATCACAAGTATACTGGGTTCCTGGTGTTCAGCATGTGTCTCTCTCTATGGCTGATCTGTTCCGGGGCCTTCCGCCGGCGCCTGGTGATCGATCACAAGAAGAAGGAGTACCGCTACTACATCCACACACACCTACGCCACAGGGGCCCCTTGCACCAGATCTACATACGCATGATAGCGCAGAAGAGTGGTGAGGTCCTAGTACTGTTACTCCTTTTCTGTCAGTGTGGAATTGTGATCCTTCATTCAAATCAGTCATGGGCTATTAGTGCTCAGATAATCAAAACAAAAGTGAAGAGATAGTTTGAATGGATGTCCAGCAAAAGGACTGATTTAAGTCTCAAGGCATTGCAGGTGAATGTTCATGACATAATTTCAGGACAGGTACTGCTGATGTACAAGCTGATGCTGAATGGATACAAGATTGAAGAGAGGGAACTCAGTGGCTTCTCAGAGAAATATGAGGTATCATTGCTGAGTAGAATTACTATTGCCACTATGTGACGAAGCGTCTCAGAGTACGATTGCTGATCTAGGATCTGTCCATATAATCCTATTCATTATGATCTAGAAGGCAAAACTGATCCGAGATATGGGCCCTGGCCTGCTTCTCATCAACCAATCATATATTTTAGTAAACATCTGACCATAATGTAGTATGTGGTCTATATCACTGCCCATTCCTTCCCTTGCTCATCCACTTATATTACAGAATATTTTTATATTTATTTCACAGCTGTTGGAGTGCCAGGGCAGGAGGATAGCGACGAAACTCAACCTCAATTACTTTGACTACCAGGACACTTCTAAACGGCACCTTGTCATCCACAGGCCCAAAATCATCCTGTCTGCTAACAATGATCGCAACAATCCACCTGTCTGAGGATGAGGAAGTTCCTCTGTGATCAATCACGTAGTGCTGTCAGTGTCCCTGCCATGTTGCCTTTACCCTATCCATATTCCATAAACAGACCAAATTTAAATATTGTGTTTCTAACTGTAATCAAATGTCTCTGCATGTCTTTTTCATGATAGTTTTCTGAAATATCTCTTGAAATCATTGATTTGGTCTTCGACAACCAAGTCTATCAAATCATGTTGCCATCCCTAATATTCTGCTTCCACTGTGACTGCTCTTTCCACATTGCAACATAGCACAGTCAGAATCCTGTAACACCAACACAGCTCTTGAAAACAACTTCATCTGCATTGTTTGGGGTTTTAGGCTGGGTTCCTGTATAGCACTTTGTGACATCAGCTGATGTAAAAAAAGAGCTTTATAAATACATTTGATTGATTGAGATATAGCCTACCATTTGCTACAATAAATATGTTGAATTTACGATATCAATGGAGTCATTGCAAATCAATTTGTGCCACTTGTGCAGCCCACCTGGAGCTGGTAAACGGTTTTAATAAATTGACCATAACTCAGTTTATTGTTGTAGCCTTGTGTTATTATGCCATTGAATGGTCATATTTGGTTAATTAAATTGGAAGTCATCAATTGTGATCATGGTCACAGCTCTATCACAAATGTATCATTATCCACATTTAATGCCAGTTTCATTGTGGACTTTTCCCTGAAATGAATGTCTGCCTGACAGGGGCTATAGGCTACCTGCATCTAGCTCAGCAAACCATTGCAAAGTTGAATTGCAATTATAAACCCTATTGAAATCCAAATCCAAAGACTCCCAATCACAGCCAGATGTGATTAAGCCTGGATTCGAACCAGTAGTGTCGACACTGTAGTGTCGCCTCTTGCACTGAGATGCAGTGCCTTAGACTGCTGCGCCACTCAGGAGCCCAGCCAAGACAACGCAAGAGTGACTTCGAGACAAGTCTCTGAATGTCCTTGAGTGGCCCAGCCAGAGCCTGGATTGGAACCCGATCGAAAATTCCTGGAGAGACCTGAAAATAGCTGTGGAGATAGGCTCTCCATCCAACTTGACAGTGCTTGAGGACCTGCAGAGAAGAATGGGAGAAACTCCCCAAATACAGGTGTGCCAAGCTTTTAGCATCATACCCAAGAAGACTTGAGGCTGTAATCGTTGCCAAAGGTGCTTCAACAAAGTACTGAGTAAAGGGTCTGAATTGTTATGTAAATGTGATATTTCCGTTTTTTTATTTTATAAAATTCCTAAAAACCTGTTTTTGCTTTGTCATTATAGGGTGTGTTTTTTTTAATTGATGAAGGAAAAAAACTTTCATACATTTTTTAATAAGGCTGTAACTTAACAAAATGTGGAAAAAGTCAAGGGGTCAGAATACTTTCCGAATGCACTGTATATGGCCAATATACCACAGCCAAGGGCTATGTCTTAAGAACAACCCTTGCTGTGGTATATTGGCCATATACCACACCTACTCGGGCCTTATTGCTTAATCATAACAATCAAAACAAATTAAATCAACATCCATTGATGGAAAATGATCTGGAGAGTTTAGTAAGTGTGATTTATCTTTTCTCTTGCGACATATTCTTAAACTTGCAATAATTAATATTTTGATGGTAAACCGAATTTTGCTTCTTAGCCTAGGTTGTTAAAAATGACTTCGATATACCTTTTTAATTTGCTTATGGAAAAATTGTTAATTGGATAAATGTGGCAACTCCTCTCTTGCTGCGAAAAAACTATTTTGTAGGAGGGTATTCAGAGGTCATTAGTATATATAAGTTTTGGCTAGACCTGGCAACCGTGGTGTATACTTTAGATACATTTTGCTCTAAACAGACACAAATGACCCTGCGTCCGTCGGTAGACACAGGGCGGTAGCTTTTGCACAACACATTGAGTGCTAGCTAGCTAGCTAGCTAGGTAGGTAGATTGCTAACCTTAGCTGTGAGACCTAGCTAGCATCCAATATCTGGTAGAAAACTATTTTCTCATTATTTGACATTATCGTTGACATGTCGGCCTTTTCAGAGGCAGCTTTGGAAAAGAAACTATCGGAGCTTAGCAATTCCCAACAAAGTGTCCAGACTCTGTCACTGTGGCTTATCCATCATAGAAAACACTCGAAGACCATCGTCAACGTTTGGTTCAACGAATTGAAAAAAGGTAATGTTAGCTAGCTAAAATATATTAATCAATAATAACATTTATCTCCCAAGTTTTGTTCAGTTAGCTAGGAATTAACGTACACCGTCTATTAAGTGTAGATAACGTTAGATAACATTTTATGTTTGTTTACTTGCAAAGGTTACTGTAGTGTAGCTAGCCAGCTCTTTCACTTGACCACATCCCAACTAACGTCAGCTACTAGCTAGCTAACGATATGTCATTAACTTTTCTCTAATTTAAGTTTGCTAGTAAAGTATCGAACCGCCAGTTACTGTAGCTAGATAGCTTTGTGGCTGAACTTTTTTGCTAATAGTGTAGTTATTAATGCTTACTAACTAGCTAGTTAGCTTAACTTTAGTTGTTTAGCTAGCTAGCTCGCTCCTCTCCTAGTGCCAGGGTGGGGTAGTCGTCGTCACACGGTGGAGGCATGTCTACATTCAAGTGTAGAGGTTAACGATCACCCTGCTAAGCAAGGTCTTTGCTTGTATGGATAACTACACTGACGCGAGGCCCCATTCAGGCCACTCAGCTGCCACCTAGCTACGTTAGCTCACAAGTCTAATCTTTTGTAAAGTTGAAATTTAGTTGGACTGCCTAGCTAATTTGTATATCAAAGTTACGTCATTGGAGTGATTGCTCAGATAGTGAACGAGAAGGCAGTAGCTACTAGTTAGTCATTTGAGTCCTAAAACCAGGCAGTCTTGTTACAGCTAAAGAGCCCTTCGCATTGGGACCCTACTTCACTGTCAGACATTTCCTAGTATGTTCAATTTAAAAGCAGGGTAAGGTAGCTAACCCACATGTGACCAAGGGTCAGCATTGCTGCCCATCATCGTTTACACATGTAGTTAGCTTGTGTGTGCTGCATGCACCTGCTCATAAAGTGCAGATCCACGAACTTCTCTGCATCACTGCACATGAGCCATGGGCTATATCTGTGAAATAGGGTGACATACTGACATTAGTCTACCTATTTTACTCATCTAGGCCTACATTCCCTGCTTTGCCAATAAAAGTTCACAATAAAATTAAGACCTAGAAACACAAATATGACCTTTGTATCTAAGGATTTCTCACACTACCCTGCCACAAGGTCTCAATGTGTGAATACCTTTGGGAAACTGTTATATCTTCCAAATTGACTTGTAGAAAGATGCAGGGTGGCTTTAATGTTTTTGTTGTTGATTGAGCTCAAATCATTTGTAGTGTATTGCCATGTTAAACTGGTGATCAGATCACAGATGTTGAGTGTGCATAAAATGTACCAGGGAATAGGACAATCTGCATTGGCATAAATCTTACCTAGTAAAACCAATATACCTGGCCAAATAAAGCTTTAAAAAACCCATCTGTTGTGTATGACATTAACTTACCAGTACCTGTCTATCTTATCAAGCCTACTGCATAGATATAAATGTATGAGGTCTGAGCTTGTGTGCTAGCTAGTTGGTAGGGAGTAATATTTTGATGCATGCTCTCGGTTTTCCTTTGGGTAAATTATATTTTCCTTTGGCCTAATGATATCCCAGTTGGCCCTCTGTATTTTGGGAGCTGCTGACTCTTCTCTGGACTGGGAATAGCATCGGATGTTATCTCATTTCTCTGCCTCGGAGGGTTCTCTGTAGCCGACTCGTGGACAGAGTTGTGGTCTCATTTTCTAGGTTACTTATTTCCTGTTGTCATCGCTGTGCTTGGTGTTTGATGCTCACTAACCACAAATCACAAAAAGGGCTATCTCTGGCTTCAAGTCCTTACGAACAGCTACGAAGTATGATTTTGTGCTGTGTACAGTCAGTGATTGTCTAAACCTCCAATGCCGCCAATTCACAGTTCAGTGTCGGTTCATCAAAGCTGTGAGCCTTTGCGAAGGATACATCTAGGCCCTCTTTATAGACTCTTGCGCATTAATGGAGCTGGGATTTAATTTAGAGAAGTGGTGTGCAGTTCCTAAAATGTCCTCTTTTTCATAAGGGCTCCTTGTCACCATGGTGTGTGTGTGTACAGGGCAGTGGCTTGGGGGGGGTGGGCCCAGTCGTGTCACTTGGGGTTGATTTGCTCTCTCAATACATGAACCAGGGAGAAGCATGTATTTCTTTGCTTAGCCTTGGAGAAAGAAAACCCCCTATCCGCCTAGAGACAGATCTTCCTCATACAATAGAGCTATATAACAACACCTGTTTGTCAACTGCCTTATGTGTGGGCTATGTAAATTAGGCTATATTATGCAGCGTCATACTTTTCTGCTCTTATAGTCAGCCAGTGTTTACGTGTTAAGGCCTAAGTGGGCTCTAAGTTAATGTTGTGTAGTCTGCCTGAGTGTTAAGAAAGGTATCCTGAGTTGAAGCCTAGTAGATGCATTTGTTGACACTTGCCTGTGTTGCTAGGCTTTGGTATAGTTTAACTCTGCTCTAAATCAGTTTCCCACAGTTGACTGATCTGTGTCTGCAGCCAAGGTATCCAGGAAGCTCACCTTCCTCTACCTCGCCAACGACGTCATCCAGAACAGCAAGAAGAAAGGACCTGAGTTCACCCAGGACTTTGCTCCTGTCATTGTTGATGCCTTCAAACATGTGTCCAGGTGAGGGGTGAGATGCACAATTAAATCTGTCTCCCACTGTTTTCCCTACAGTAGTAGTTGGGGCATGAGCCTGTTGATGGAAGTTAGACGTGTGTGTGTGTGCGTGCAGGGAAGGAGAGGACCCCTGTAAGAAACAGCTGGGCCGGGTTCTGTCCATCTGGCAGGAGAGGGCTGTGTATGAGAACAACCTGCTGGACCAGCTCTCACACGTCCTGCGTAAGTAGCCTCCTAACCAAGACACATCTGGTTTGTCTCACCGCACTCAGTGGCTTCCTCGTCTGAAAACGGGGTGCTTTCTCCCCTGTCCCGTCCTCCATCTACTCTGATCTGAAAACATAGTATGCTTGACAGGAGGTATTGGCATTCCATAGTCATTACTTCACATACGTGAGTGTCAATAAAGGATGTGAAATAGTATCATGCAATCTTCTTTCCATCTCTCTCTGTTCCCATGATCGCTCACCCTGTATACATGTTCCACAGTGGGAGAGAAGAAGGCCAAGAAGAGGCCGTATGAGGAGATTCAACTGGACGACCAGGACTTGGCCTCCCAAAGCTCCCCCGCAGAGCCCCCACAGGTACAGGCCAACACAACCCCTCACAGGGGGGTGTAATGGCTAGATTAATTTAACCAAACGGAGGTTATTTTTCATTGCATTTACCTCTTAGTATCCCATGTAACTTAATAGTTTTGGTAGTCACATGGCTTTGTTGAGACAAGTTGCCTTGTTAGTTCTTTGTTTTGGATGTTTGACCTACTTTCTAACTGCAATGTGGGACTATTCTCCTTTATCCCCCATCGCTGTCATTTCTTCCTTCTCCTTTCCTCTCCATTTTCCTGACCTCCCATTCCTTCACACTTTGCTCCCCCTCTCTCCTCACTCTCCCTTTCTACCCTCTTTTTCTACCTCTCCTCTACCTGCCCCTCCCTTCCCCGTCAGACGGCAGAGTTAATCCGGGCCCTGCAGGAGCTTGAGAATGCAGCCTCTGGGGACTCAGCACTGCGCCAGCGAATCTCCTCCTTGCCTGCTGAGGTGCAGGACACGTCACTGCTGCACAGGATCACAGGTAGGCCCTGGCACACACCTCTATCCCACACTCCCATTCGCTACAGTCAGCCATGCTCCAGAGAATGCTGTTGTTGGAAGGGGTGGGGTACAGGGTGCAGTTGACCCAGCTGTGTGTATAGCCTAGTTTTTGGAAGTGAATGGACCGTGTTAGTGCTGTCCTCTGGGGGAAAAACAAAGACAGACACCATGCTACATATAAATACTACTTACAGTCAGTTAAACAAACCCAAAATGTTTTGTCACATACACCAGATAGGTGCAATGAAATGTGTTGTTTTACATGTAAGGGCTCCCGAGTGGCGCAGCGGTCTAAGGCACTGCATCTCAGTGCTAGAGGCGTCACTACAGACCCTGGTTCGATCCCGGGCTGTATCACAAACGGCCGTGATTGGGAGTCCCATAGTGTGGCGCACAATTGGCCCAGCGTCGTCCGGGTTAGGGGATGATTTGGCCGGGGTAGGCCGTCAATGTAAAATAAGAATTTATTCTTAACTAACTTAAACATACTGGGCTTTATTTTAACAAACCTAACGCAATGGGAAATCTAAGTGCCGCCGGTAGCGCTATAGGTTCAGGGGTGTGTCAGAAATATTTTTGTTATTTTCACTTACAATTGGCGTTGGAGTGAAAGGGCTGGGTTTTGATGAAAAAACACGGTGTGGGTGTGTCGGCCTCACTGGCCAATCAGAATGTGCGCCATGGCGAAATATGTGGTTTGCTTCAAGTTGTTTATTTATGGTCTTTTATGTATTGCCTTGGAATCAACTCCAATTCCAATGTTAGTCTGTTTTATAGTTTGTTAAATGGCTTACAGAAACGAAATAACAAAATGTAGACCTATCTTGGCTAAATAGTTAACATGAAGCCATTTGCAGTCCACATTGTTCTAAGTGGCTACAATAGCTTAGACACTAATATAGGGGCTAGGCCTACTGTAAATTGCATTATGGCTGAGCATGGACATGCTAAACATAGTAAAAAAACAAGATTAAATGCATTGTTGATAAGGCCTAAAAAGAGAACAAGTAATTATAATCAAGTTTTAAACAAAACAACAGGCACCATCATTTCTCCCCGTGGGTATATATATTAAAACAACGCAGACTATGGAGAGTTTAACACACATCCAGATCCACTATAAAGAGAAAGGGAGGATGTCCACTCACGTTATACTGCTCCCAAATAGGCCTATGTTTTATGAACATAATCAGAAACATCTTACAGATCAGATCACATTTTCACATCCCCAGAAGTTGCATGTGCACCACGGGCGTTGTTACTATAAAACCAGGTGAATCATTGTAATAAGACTGCTTGTTTTGTTTTTGATTGTAATAAAAGTTAAATCTTTTTCTTTTTCTTTACAACAACAATGAATGATTGTGAACTGTAATGATAAAAAAGACATGCATTACTGTTGAACCAGCCTTAGTTATAGTAGACATATGGGCAGGCTTGGGTTTTGAACATATAAAACAGAAAACAAGCAATTGTTGCAGGTTACAGATAACTTCTTAACACGGGGGGGGGGGGTTACGCACTTCCAAAACGGGACCTGCATGGCTAAAATAGTGTGTGCATATATAGAAAGCATATATATATATAGAAAGGGAATGTCAGATCACTGTTCTACTCCTCTCAAACATTATTTGAATAAAGCTTTGGTGATTAAGATTTATTTCCCAGCGGTCTCAGGAGCCAAACTCTTTATCAACAGTCTTGTCTACTTCACGGTTGCGTTGGGCAAGGCCTTCATTGAGAGGAGAGGAGGCTTGGTTTTTAACCAAATAAAATGAAATGGGAGGGAAACGTTTCGTTTTTTATGGTTCTAATTACAAAGTATAAAGGCACCAAAATCACATTAGGCTACTCTTGTTCCATGTTCAAATGGGCAGTGTGTGTCACGGCTGGATAGGTTGTATCATAACCAACTGTGTTACCACTAAAACCAGCTTTTGGTTGGTCTTAAGTATCCTATCAGCACTGCCTGAAAATAGAAACTTGGATCATGTTTTTAAGGACACGCCTCAAATATTTCCACCCCTCCCATTTGAGTGTTAAGCGAGCTGATGTTAGACAGGTAAATTGCCAAACCTGGCGTTAGGGATGGAAAATGCCAGTGCGGCAGTTTTTAAATGACGAAATTGCAAACTAACGTGCGTTTTAACACTAGCACCACCTTAACGCCAGCCGAAAATAGAGCCCATTGTACATTAGTTGGCCATACAATTAACAAATCTCTCAATCACATGATAAGTCCCACCATAGTCAGTCACAACTGACGAAGGGCTGTTAGGTTGGGGATGTAATTTACCCAACAATGCTCATTGGACACACACATGCACACAAGTATGTCTTACTATACTTGATTGGACCCATAACCCTAAACCTAATTCTAACCTTCACCCTAACCCCTAAGGCTAAAATAGCCTTTTTACAAGTGAGGACCGGAAAAATGTGCTCACTTCTGAATTTTAGTTGGTTTGCTATTCTTGTGAGGACTTCTGGTACACACACACACACACACACACACACACACACACACACACACACTTGATATCAGTGCTTGATATCATTTGTCATCATTGAAGACACTCAAATGTTGGAACCATTCAACCATTCTGTCCCCCTCCTCTGTGTGTCTCAGATAAAGAGCAGGGTGAGCGCCTGTCCAGACTGGTGGAGGAGGCGTGCATGCTGCTGGCGGACTTCAGCGGCCGTTTGGCGGCGGAGATCGACGACCGGCGGCAGCTTACGCGGACGCTCACCCTGTTTCTACACAGCCAGAGGGACGGCCTGGCCCAGAACGAGCAGAAACTAGAAGTAAATAATCACCTTTCTTTTTTCACTACACACCCTTTTCTATCATTCTCCATCTTCATTGTGTCTGTCTGTCTCGCATGTTATTTCATTCACTCTTTGTGTGTTTCTGTTTTTGTAGCATGTATTTTCCTCTTGTAGCCCTGTATCATTTCACCCTTTCAAATGTATGTTTTGCATCTCACCAATGGAATTGAACAGAGAATGCTCAAAATAGTGCTTGGCAAAAAGCAAATCTTCTGAAGAATAATAATACTCTGTGCCCTACTAAAGAAAACATCCATGGGGCAAAATAGTTGTTCAGTTTAAACTCATTTGGCCTTTCCTTAACTTGACATAGACATGCTTAACTGGAACTTTCATGCAAATCCCCCATTGTCAATGGGAGATTTGCACCATGGTTTGAGTTGCATGTTTACCTCAAGTTAGGATTCAAGTCATTATGCCTCTCTCCACTTATCAGTGGTGTCTTCCTCCCCCATGGTTAGTTCAGGCCCTGAAGGCTTTAGCAAAGATGACATCTCACCCAATTGCTTGCAAAACGACAACACACTATTTCCGTTGGTTTCTAATAAACTGTACAATTTACTGTTTTGTAATTGCTGAATGCTTAACTGTCCAGCCTTTACCCACAGGAACTGAGCAAGATCACGTATCCTGGTCTATGTATCTGCAGTGTATCTGCAGTTCAACAAATCTCTCTTGTAATAAAGAAAAATAAAAGAGAAAATAAAACTGAATCTGTGAGTGCTGTTATTTGATGCTACTTGTGTTTGTACTGGTGGGGGTTGCATTGCATTACTCCAGTCCAATTTGATTGACTTTACTTTTGAGTGTCATTATATTAAATACATATTCATTAAACAGTGTCTTATTTAGCAAAAAAACAATCAAACTTCACCTGCTATGTTATTACATAAGACATACGTTTTTTCGATAACTAAAACACATTTTTAAAACCCAGCTTTGGTAGTCATTCATGAACAGATACATTACATTGCAAATAGTCAGTGAGGTCATGACTTCAACAAAATAACACAAAAACTATAGCAGAAAAATGTACTTGAATGCTATTAAAATGTGTACTCTAACAGTAGCCTCAAATGTACAATATGAGTCAAATGTCTTATGCCTCTTAATCATTTGGAAACGCAACGCACACAGTTAAGTTATAACAGACAGGCCCATGTAACATTTGTCCATTTATTTGAAATTAAGTGCATTCACAGATGGCTAGAGTGTTATAAACAATCTAAAGTTCAAAATAATATTCTTACTCATACTGGGGTAGTTAAAATGCCATTGAAGGTATTTTCAGCAAGTGTAAATTATATTCATAGTTTGATCATTTTTTTTACTGGTCTGCAAATATGATTTTGGCTTCTTCTCAATTTGAATTGTCAAGCCCCTGAACCAGGGGTGGGCAACTCTGGTCCTGGAGGGCTGCAGTATGGGAAGTATTTTGAACCTGCTCAGCACTAACACACCAAATCATCCCTTGTAATAATAAAAGTAATCCCTAATAATTTGGACCACAATGAGTTTAATCAGGTGTGTTAGCCTGGCTGGAATAAAAAGCGGAACTCTGCAGCTCCCCAGGACTAGAGTTGTCCACCACCAGTTCTAAACACATGCCATCTAGTGATGGGTCTTTTGGCTTTGACTATTTTCTGGCTCACCTTGTACTCTGGGTTCAGGGTGGTTTTACTCCCCCACATTGAGGCTATGGGTTGACTACATGACTGGGTCAATACTACACTTCAATTGCTAAGGGGTTGTTTGTCAAACTGGGCCTTGGTTACAGGCCTTAGCATATCCTTGACTTGCCTATAAGGTTTAATTTCTCCCATACTGTACCATTCATTTGGCTTTAATGCTTATTTGAATATTTAGATTTGTCACACTGCCCTAAAAATAGATAAATAAATGAATGGATCGAACACTAGTATTTCTGTCATTTGAAATGTAATGAAAGGATTTCATAGCTCACAACTTTAATGACAGAATGGTTATAGTAAAGGTCCTTCAGAAATATTTACCTCTGTGATCCTGATGTGAGAGGTTGATGTAGGATGATGATGGTTTTTAGTAAAAAATAAACAAAATACTAACACACACACTAATAATATAAGACCACCTACAACTCTTTTTTTTCATTCAAAATGTTATATTTTAGCCACTTATAAAAGTAAATAGGGGTTCACAATGAAACAGAAATGATTGAATGTCATCAGTTTACTCTGATGTGCCCAAGTTCCTTTGTAAATCCTCCCTTTCCTAACCATTGTGCTACAAGGTTCACAATGAGATACAAGGTTTACAGTGAACTCCAAGATGATGTCTAACAATTGAACAGGATATCCAACTCCAATTCTAACGTTGTACCAAAAAATGTCACATTATTCCTCACACCTATTCTTGTTGTTTCAGGAGTACAAGCGCAAGCTGGCGCGGGTGACCCAGGTACGGAAGGATCTGCGTTCTCATCTCAGCAACCTACCAGACCTCTCTGTGCTCCCTAGTGTGACCGGTGGACATTTGCACCTGCCCTCGTCCGGCGTCGAGCTTTATGACCCCACAGCCTGACAGCTCACCTGTGTTTCCCATCTCTGTCCGACCATCCACCCTCTGATTGACACATCTCTCGCCCTATCATTTAATATGTGGACATCACTTCACTTCGTGGACATCAGAGTCACTTAGTAACCTTTGACTGACGTATCTCCCAACCTATCATTGGCCATATGCATCTTGCCATTGCGCTACTGTTTGACTGCTCTCTCATCCAATCTTTCCCCATGTAGTCCTGTTTATCAAATTTCTCTCTTACCCATCATCATGTAACCCTCCCTTTGGAACAGTATATCTCCCTCCTATTCGCCAAGGATCCCTCCTATTCTCTTCACAATAGATCACTCCTATTGGTACAGTATTCGGAAAGTATTCAGACCCCTTGACATTCTAAAATTGATTAAATTGTTTTTTACCCTCATCAATCTACACACAATAGCCCATAATGACAAAGCAAAAACAGGTTTTTAGAAATGTTTGCAAATTTATTAGAAATAAATAAATAGAAAAATAAATAGAAATATGACATACATAAGTATTCAGACCCTTTACTCAGTACTTTGTTGAAGAACCTTTGGCAGCGGTTACAGTCTTGAGACTTCTTGGTATGATGCTACGAGTTTGGCACACCTGTATTTGGGGAGTTTCTCCCATTCTCTGCAGATCCTCTCAAGCTCTGTCAGGTTGGATGGGGAGCGTTGCTGCACAGCTATTTTCAGGTCTCCAGAGATGTTAGATCGGGTTCAAGTCCGGGCTCTGGCTGGGCCACTCAAGGACATTCAGAGACTTGTCCCAAAGCCACTCTTGCGTTGTCTTGGCTGTGTGCTTATGGTCATTGTTCTGTTGGAAGGTGAACCTTCGCCCCCAGTCTGAAGTCCTGAGTACACTGGAGCAAGTTTTCATCAAGGATCTCTCTCGTTCATCTTTCCCTTGATCCTGACATCCCCACAGCATGATGCTGCCACCACCATGCTTCACCGTTGGGATGGCGCCAGGTTTCCTCCGGACGTGACGCTTGGCATTCAGGCCAAAGAGTTCAATCTTGCTTCCATCAGACCAGAGAATCTGGTTTCTCATGGTCTGAGAGTCCTTTAGGTGCCTTTTGACAAACTCCAAGCGGGCTGTAATGTGCCTTTTACTAAGGGGTGGCTTCCATGTGGCCACTCTCCATAAAGGCCTGATTGGTGGAGCGCTGCAAAGATGGTTTTCCTTCTGGAAGGTTCTCCCATCTCCACAGAGGAACTTTGTCAGAGCTCTGTCAGAGTGACCATAGGGTTCATGGTCACCTCCCTGACCAAGGCCCTTCTCCCCCGATTGCTCAGTTTGGCCGGGTGGCCAGCTCTATGAAGAGTCTTGGTGGTTCCAAACTTCTATTTAAGAATGATGGAGGCTACTGTGTTCTTGGGGACCTTGAATGCTTCATAAATGTTTGGTACCCTTCCCCAGATCTGTGCCTCGACACAATCTCATGGCTTGGTTTTTGCTCTGACATGCATGCTTTCCAAATCATGTCCAATCAATTGAATTTACCACAGGGGGACTCTAATAAAGTTGTAGAATCATCTCAAGGATGATCAATGGAAACAGGATGCACCTGAGCTCAATTTGGAGTCTCATAGCAAAGGGTCTGATTACTTATATAAATACGTTTTATATATATTTATATATAGATACATTTGCAAAAATGTAGAAAAACCTGTTTTCACTTTGTCATTGTGGGGTATTGTGTGTAGATTGCTGAGGGAAAAAATGATTTAATCCATTTTAAAATAAGGCTGTAAAGTAACAAAATGTGGACAAAATCAATGGGTCTGAATACTTTCCGAATGCACTGTATCATTTGCGTCCACATCTAATGCTATTAAATGAAGGGTATGACCAATGTTTTCCATACCTAATGCACTCTCTTTCTTCCCTTCTGCTCTTCCTCTGAATACATATACTGGTTTGGTGATCCCCTTTGGCTTTCACTGACAGTGTTCCTATGCAGAGGATGCTGGTGGGAGGAGCTATAGGAGGACAGGCTCATTGTAATGGCTGGAATGGAATATTTGGAACGGAGTCAAACGTGGTTTTCATATGTTTGATGCTGTTCCATTTATTCCATTCCAGCCATTACAATGAGCCCGTCCTCCTATAGCTCCTCCCACCAGCCTCCTCTGTTCCCATGATATTCCTCTTCTGTTTCCCCTATCCACCTAACCCCAACCTCCTCAAAATGACCGGAAAGATATTGTTGTGATATTATTTTTGTATTTATAGTGAATTTAGATAGCACCATAAATGGTATATTGCAGTAGTCACAATGCATACATCCCCTCAGTTTGGTATCATTATAATCAGCTGCAGTATTTTGATTACGAACAATTATCATCTTTATGCGTTCTTTTATAACTGCTCTAAGTCGTTTTCCCATTATGTGGACACAGCTCACTAGGTTTTAGATCTTGTTCTCGGGGGCTTCACTAATAGCAGGGACTGTTACTGTTCAAGTTCTATATAAATGGCCTTAAAATAATTAAGCCTGTTCAGAAAAGTTATTTTGTCCAGATTTAATTGTGAAATCATGTTGAAAAGGAAATGGACAAGTTGGAAAATGTAAAAGTAACAAGTTTGAATATGTTTGACTTTTTTTGAGAAAGCTCTTAAGGAAACAAAAACGTTCATTGTAAACATTGTTCTTAAATCAGTAACCAATTTCTTTCTTTGTTTTAACACATAGACAAAGTTGCATGTAAATCCTAGGAACTAATTGTTTTTTATCTGTCAGTCTTGTATCGTCATTATGGACTGGCCAAGACACACTCTTAGAAAAAATGGTTCTGGATACAACCAAAAAGGGTACTATGCTTGCTTCCAATATGGCACCCCTTAATGTTCTATATAGAACTGAAATTGGTTCCCTATATGGAACCCATTTTGGTTCAGTGAAGAACCCCATATATATGGGGTGCCATATACAGTATGAAGCAAGAAATAGAACCCTTTTCGGTTCTCTCCAGAACCTTTTTTTCTAAGAGTGCATGGTAGTCATTCCAAAAAAATGCCTGGGTCTCATTGCAGATGCATCTCTATAGAAGTTAGATGTCTCCGTAAAAGTTGACGCCTTTCCCATATTGGAACAAGCAAGTGGAGACATCAGTGTTGTATGCTCTTTTACCGTATTACCTTCTGCCCCCTGGTTATAACCTCTACTGAAGGTTCTTCAGCCGCCTGTGACAGCTATGCTCTTTGAAGAACTTGAAGGGGCACACTTTGCTAAACTAATCCGTATAACTTATATCAATGATTTGTAAGTCTTCATTGAAACACAAATTGTTGTAATGTGTTGTTCTCAGAACCAAATAAACAGCCAAACATAGGAGAATTTATCAAGAATTATTGTTATTTTGTCTGCATCAATCCAGCATTATTTATTTTTGGGTGATTATTATTTGTAGTTTTAAAATGTGTATGTGGTACACATTAACACAATATACTTATAGTGACAAATAATGCCCTCTAGAAATACTGTGCTTTTGACTCTGTACTGGTACACCCTGTATATAGCCATGGTATTTTTACTCATTGTTATTCACCATATATTTATTCCTCGTGTCACTATTTCTATTTTATCTTTAACTCTGTATTGTTGGAAAAGGACCTGTAAGCATTTTACTGTTAGTCTTGACCAGTTGTTTTACGAAGCATGTGACAAATGCAATTTGATTTCAATGTCAAAGCATTATGACCACCAGTCCAGCAGGTGGTGATATAGCATTTGGAACAGAAACATGGGGAGGAAGTTGGTCAATCAGTAAAAACAGGAAGTATTTTTTTTATCCTAGCCCAAGATTAGCCTAGCGTTACCCGATTGAATCAACGGCTTGATTTTTTGGGTCGATAGGATGTTGGTCGACTGAAATTTCTTTAGTTGAGCAGTAGCAAATGGACACAAGACACCCGTCCGATTCACGCATGTCTCAGTGGACTAATCCATTGCTGAGGCCACGCATCCCCATTACTCTACGACGTGCTACTGAAATTGTATATGGTTGTGCAACACTAATAATAAAACATATTATTTTATAACAAAGGCGCTTTCTCCTGCGTTGGATAGCGGTTGTATCTGCGGTTCTGAAACATAATCTTCAGAGCGCCGTTTAACTGGCGTCTTTTCCTGGACCATGTTGCTATGTGTGTAACGGATGTGAAATGGCTAGCTAGTTAGCGGGTACGCGCTAGTAGCGTTTCAATCAGTTACGTCACTTGCTCTGAAACCGAGATGTAGTGTTGCCCCTTGCTCTGCAAGGGCCGCGGCTTTTGTGGAGCGATGGGTAACGACGCTTCGTGGGTGTCAGTTGTTGAGGTGTGCAGAGGGTCCCTGGTTCGCGCCCGTGTCGGGGCGAGGGGACGTACTAAAGTTATACTGTTACATTGATGCTGTTGACCCGGATCACTCGTTGCTGCGGAAAAGGAGGAGGTTGAAAGGGGGGTGAGTGTAACGGATGTGAAATGGCTATAGCTAGTTAGCGGGTACGCGCTAGTAGCGTTTCAATCAGTTACGTCACTTGCTCTGAAACCTAGATGTAGTGTTGCCCCTTGCTCTGCAAGGGCCGTGGCTTTTGTGGAGCGATGGGTAACGACGCTTCGTGGGTGTCAGTTGTTGATGTGTGCAGAGGGTCCCTGGTTCGCGCCCGTGTCGGGGCGAGGGGATGGTTTAAAGTTATACTGTTACATGTGCATAATAGCAAAGCTACCCAGCATATTGGTGTTGAGAACAATGCGGTGGAGGCAACAGCGGAGTAAGAAGAAAAAACATCCCTTGCCTCATCCGTATATATCTACAGAAATAAGACAGACCCTGCTTCTGTTGATTATGTGAGCTTCAAGCCTCACTCAACTGCAACATGTCGGATAAAATTATTTCGGCTGTTTTTTATCTTTAAAAAAAATTATCGTTACAACATACTCTCTGGTATTACTTATAATTTATTCAGTGTTGTTTACACTGTTCCAAATGGTCAGAAATATTGTAATATAACAGCACCTGTTAGTCACACATAATAGGCTACACACACAGCTCTTGCTCCTATACCTCCTTTTCTTGATCTTCTTATAATTATTATTATTATAATCATCATTATAATAATAAGTAATGTCATTATCATTAGTAGGCTTAGTATAGCAGTCTTGTATAACATACTTCGAGCTGTAGGCCTAAGAGTGCATCTGTTTAGCTGTCTTACTTCCCGTACCTTACTTAGGCCTATATTTCAAGAAAGCCTATAGGCTACTGCATCAATCAATAATTTGTTCATGTCATTCATACTTTGAAATGCAGTCAAGCATTTTAGGTTTTAAAATGACATAACAAAGGGAGCCTTGAATAATTAGCCTAAACAATAAATAAACTGCAACATGTTGGCAATTCCATTCACGAATGCATGCAACTGTTTTAGTCTTTACATTAATAAAGGCGTTACCTTTTTTTTCGTTAGAACAGACTCTACGGTACACTTATATTTTATTTAGTGTCGTTTACACCGTTCTATTTAAATATTGTAATCTGACAACACCTGTTTGGCACACGTCATATGAAGCAGCGCTTGCTCATATAGCCTCCTTTTTCTTGATCTCCAGTAGCTTCCACAACTAAGTGAAATATCTTCCACACATTGGACTTCCTCTTTCTATCCTGAGCAACCGGTAAACATTCTCCTGTTTCAAGTTTATTTTTCCCGTCCTCCACATCGTTTATGCTGCCATGTGTTATGGTGTTGGAGTTTGTTATAACCAATTTATTGACCTGATTATGATATGCTATAGGTCATGCCCCATTGGTCACGTGCATACGATGCATACATGTGTCACGCAAAGCGAGCAAGGTTTGAGGGAATAGGTCATGTTTTTCCTAAACAAATTTGGGATTTTGGTAACAGATCTTTTTAGTCAGAGAAAAAACAAGTAAGAAATGCCTGTCATTTTTTTGCAGCTTCCTCACCACGGACAGCGCGATAAATATTGTTGCTGTGCTATGGTCCCTGGTCGCTGCAGCAGGGAGGAGTGAGAGACAACTTGCGCCAGTCACACAGGCACTCACTGTCATTTTTTTAGCACAGCGCGGCAAGTCTGAGCCCGGCCCAAATCAATTACTGTCGTGCTGGTCCTGCCCCTCAAGGTCAACGGCATCATGAACTTTACCAACTAGCAGGACATTTTAGCCAAAAATATGAATGCCTCTTGTCACAAGTGGATCTTGCAAGTGGACACTTTGCCGCAAGTGGATTTCCAGCAAGACAATAACCCCAAGCACAAATCAAAATTCACAAAGAAATGGTTAATTGACCACAAAATCTGGAAATATTATGTATGGAGGAATGGTCTAAAATCCCTCCCAATGTGTTCTGCAATCTCTAAAACATTTCATAAAAAGGAATATTGAAAACAGAGGTGCCAATAATTTTGACCCCTATCTTTATCATATTTTATTTTTTGTATTACTTGTTGAACAAAAACTCTTTTTCTGAACAATAGTATAACATAATGTAATTCCCCCCCTTTTTTAGCATACAATATATCTCAGTATTTGTATTATTGATTTTATATAGCATTTTTTGCTCATCTTTATCAAGGATGCCAATAATTATGGACCTGACTGTACAGTATGTGATAACGTCTCGGATCCTAACCCCATCATTATCTGTAGTGCTGATAGCAAGGTTGCTGGTCACACTGATTCATTGCTGATAGACTTAGCTGAACCTGTTTTTCTCGGTTGAGTCTCCCTTCCTTCCTGACAGAAAGAGGACACTCTGGTTGCTAATGCTAAGTGATTTCATGTTCCCTTGACTCACTGATTGTCAATGAGCTTGGGACCTCTGTAAGTGTATTTTTGCTGCACCTTCCTTCAGGCAGGGATAAAGGAAGTTCAGGGTTTCAAACCAGGCTTACAAGGCAAGCACACTACCAGGCTCACAAGGCAAGCACACTACCATCTGTGCCAATAGTGTTAGTGCACTTTGCAGAGGCCTGTGTCCAGGGAGGCTGGGCCTGGCTTGTGTCCAGGGAGGCTGGGCCTGGCTTGTGTCCAGGGAGGCTGGGCCTGGCTTGTGTCCAGGGAGGCTGGGCCTGGCTTGTGTCCAGGGAGGCTGTGCCTGGCTTGTGTCCAGGGAGGCTGTGCCTGGCTTGTGTCCAGGGAGGCTGTGCCTGGCCTGTGTCCAGGGGGTTGGGCCTGGCTTGTGTCCAGGGAGGCTGGGCCTGGCTTGTGTCCAGGGAGGCTGTGCCTGGCTTGTGTCCAGGGAGGCTGTGCCTGGCTTGTGTCCAGGGAGGCTGTGCCTGGCCTGTGTCCAGGGAGGCTGTGCCTGGCTTGTGTCCAGGGAGGCTGTGCCTGGCCTGTGTCCAGGGAGGCTGGGCCTGGCTTGTGTCCAGGGGGTTGGGCCTGGCTTGTGTCCAGGGAGGCTGGGCCTGGCCTGTGTCCAGGGAGGCTGGGCCTGGCTTGTGTCCAGGGAGGCTGGGCCTGGCTTGTGTCCAGGGAGGCTGGGCCTGGCTTATGTCCAGGGAGGCTGGGCCTGGCTTGTGTCCAGGGAGGCTGGGCCTGGCCTATGTCCAGGGGAGCTGGGCCTGGATGTTTAAATATATTTATATGGCTATTTATGTACATGTATGTGTGTGTACTCCTGTAGATGAAAGGACATTGATGTCAATCTTAAGAAATGCACTCCATCACCCCTTCCTTCCCCTTTCCACATTTTAGGATGTTATCATTATATGGTGATCTATGAGAATGCTTTGTTTTGGAAAGTGACATATTTATAAAATTGAATCAATTGGTTGACTATACAGCTGAAGAAAAAAAATCCTATAAAGATATTAGTCAAAAAGGAGCCACGCTAGAGCGCGATGAGCCCCCCCACCTGGCCAAACCCTTCCCTAACCTGAACGACGCTGGGCCAATTGTGCTCCATCCTATGGGACTCCCAATCACAGCCGGTTGTGACATAGCCCAGGATTGAACCCGGGTCTGTAGTGACGCCTCTAGCACTGCGATGCACTCGGGAGGCCCAATACACATTTTTTTTTCAATTGAAAAACGTTTATGTGAAAAGCATATCAAATTCAGTTTAATAAAGAATCCTTGACCATTAATGCCTTATAATTTAATTAAGGGATCGTTAACTTTTTTACAGTTTATATCCAGTCAGATGATTCCTTACACTGAACATAGTCTAAGGGCCAGAAGAAACTGTAATCCAACTGTAATCGAGTTGTTAGCCACTATTAACTTGAGGGGATTTGGCCACAAACATTCAACATTGGTGTAAAAAAAAGTGAACTATCCCTTTAACATCTTCAATTTATTCAATTGAAATTGACCCTAACCCTGTTATGGGGTATTCATTTTTAAAGGGATACTGGGCGATTTGGAGATTATTGGTCGTTTTTCTACTTCCCCAGAATCGGATGAACTCATGAATACCATTTTTATGTCTCTGTGTGCAGTTTGGAGATTATTGAAGTTACAGTAGCATGCCATGAGTCATAAGTCATATTCTTTTGAAAATATCATGACAATACCCGCACACTGTCAAATGCTAATTTGCAATCAATGAACAAAAACCTACTCACCAGTTATTTTGGCCACTTTTTCAGGATCCAATCCATATTTTTTCTCCCTATCTTCTCCCCTTTTAGCTTTGCCACCTAGAATTGATCAAATTAAATAAGTTCAATGTGTCATAAATAATTCCCCAAAGTCATAATGACACAGACCGATATTAAAATGTTAGTTAGGTCTGAAGATAATGACTCTGGTTTATCTGTACAACGCTACATATAATACATTCATTTACAGTGCCTTCGGAAAGTATTCAAACCCCTTGACATTTTCCACATTTTGTTACCGTACAGCCTTATTCTAAAAGGATTGTGTCGAGGCACAGATCTGGGGAAGGGTACCAAAACATTTCTGCAGCATTGAAAGTCCCCAAGACTGAAAAAGCGTCCCCAATTTTCTATAGGATTGAGGTCAGGGCTTTGTGATGGCCACTCCAATACCTTGACTTTGTTGTCCTTAAGACATTTTGCCACAACTTTGGAAGTATGCTTGGGGTCATTGTCCATTTGGAAGAACCTTTTGCGACCAAGCTTTAACTCCCTGACCGATGTCTTGAGATGTTGCTTCAATATGTCCACGTAATTTTCCTATCTCATGATGCCACCTATTTTGTGAAGTGCACCAGTCCCTCCTGCAGCAAAGCACCCCCACAACATGATGCTGCCACCATTGTGCTTCATAGTTGGGATGGTGTTCTTTGGCTTGCAAGCCTCTCCCTTTTTCCTCCAAACATAACGATGGTCATTATGGCCAAACAGTTCTATTTTTGTTTCATCAGACCAGAGGACATTTCTCCAAAAAGTACAATCTTTGTCCCCATGTGCAGTTACAACCCGTAGTGTGGATTTTTTAATGCCGGTTTTGGAGCAGTGGCTTCTTCTTTGCTGAGCGGCCTTTCAGGTTATGTCGATATAGGACTCGTTTTACTGTGGATATAGATACTTTTGTACCTGTTTCCTCCAGCATCTTCACAAGGTCCTTTGCTGTTGTTCTGGGATTTATTTGCATATTTCACACCAAAATACATTCATCTCTAGGACACTCCTTCCTGAGCGGTATGACGGCTGCATGGTCCCATGGTGTTTATACTTGCACACTATTGTTTGTACAGATGAACGTGGTACCTTCAGGCGTTTGGAAATTGCTCCCAAGGATGAACCTGACTTGTGGAGGTCTACAATTTTTGGCAACGGTGTGCTTTAGAACCATTCGGACGCCTCCGAGCAGTCGAGTAGGCTGTCCCCCTCAACTTCTAAAACCGAAGTTGTTCCCCTGCTGATTTTTTTAGACTATCAGGGAGCAGGCTCCTACCAACATATTTTTCTGCATGAAATCATATTGTCCTCTCAACAGCAGAAATATGACAAACATACAGTGCATTCGGAAAGTTTTCAGACCACTTGACTTTTTCCACATTTTGTTACGTTACATCCTTATTCTAAAATTGATTAAATTGTTTTCCCCCCTAATCAATCTATACGCAACATCCCATAATGACAAAGCAAATATATACTTAAATATCACATTTACATAAGTATTCAAACCTTTTACTTAGTTATAGATGTTTCTGCGTCTATTTAGTCAGTTATAGTCTTGTCAATTGCCACTGAAAAATAAGTATTTGATGAATATTTGAGTCTTTATTTTTGTTGACGAAATTAACACTGATATGCAGAGGTGTGGACTCGAGTCACATGACATAGACTCGAGTCACAGGGCATGTTCGACAGTGCAGGCGACTGCCAAATGACTGATCAAATCAAATTATATTTGATTTTGATTGACCTACAAATCACCCTGCATCATAAATAACGACTAATTATTATCTGTTCATCAGTCAGTCAGTCAGTCAGTCACAATTTACCCATGATACAGCACGGTTTTGATGCTCTCGAACACGGCGACAACTCAAGTTGATAGAAAATAAAATATCTTGAGACTTGACTTCGACTTGGAGCCTCAAGGCTCGGGACTCGATATTGACTTGAGACTGATGACTTGAAATTATCTGCCCATGTTTTGTAACATTTTGTAACTCATTTTGTGGCATTTTGAGTCCATTAATTATTCGCCACCCAGTCAGAGACAGTAGCCGCAACATCTCCCTCTGATTGGACCAGCAAACTGTCAATCAACACAGGTCGGTGAGTTAGCAAACAGATTGTTGATTTTCTGTACAGCTATAAGATCGGGTCAGCGCAAACATCAAATTGTTGTCACGCCCTGGCCTTAGTTATCTTTGTTTTCTTTATTATTTTAGTTAGGTCAGGGTGTGACATGGGGAATGTATGTGTTTTTGTAGTGTCTAGGGGTGTTGTATGTGTATGGGGCAGTGTCTAGTGTAGTTGTCTAGGTAAGTCTATGGTTGCCTGAAGGGTTCTCAATCAGAGACAGCTGTCATTCATTGTCTCTGATTGGGAGCCATATTTAAGGCAGCCATAGGCATTAGGTTAATGTGGGTAATTGTCTATGTTGTACTTTTGATGCTTGTGTATGCACTTACGTCATTAGCTTCACGGTTGTTTGTTGTTTTGTTTAGTTTGTAAGTGTTTAGTTCGTGGTTCATCTTCGTCTAATAAAAGAAGATGTATTTTTCTCACGCTGCGCCTTGGTCCACTCTCTCACCTCAAGACGACCGTGACAGAATTACCCACCAGAATCGGACCAAGCAGCGAGAATCAAGGCAGCAACAGCGAACACAGGACTATAGGAATTGGGAGGAAATTCTGGACCGCGAAGTACCAGGAGAATATAACCGCCCCAAAGCTGAGCTGGAGGCAGCGAAAGCAGAGAGGCGGCGTTTTGAGGCGCTAGCACGGAAGCAGGAGAGGGATCTGGGCTATAATACCTGGGAGGAGATCGACAGATGGGCGATCGACCCAAGGAGAGTACCGGAGCCCGCCTGGGATTCGATGGAGCAATGTGCGGAGGGATACCGGCGAATGGAGGCAGCACGACGACGCGGTAGGAAGCCTGTGAGTCAAGCCCAAAAATTTCTTGGGGGGGGGGGGGGCTAAAGGGTAGTGTGGCGAAGTCAGGTAGGAGACCTGCGCCAACTTCCCGATCTTACCGTGGAGAGCGAGAGTACTGGCAGACACCGTGTTACGCAGTAGAGCGCATGGTGTCTCCTGTACGTGTGCATAGCCCGGTGCGGTACATACCAGCTCCTCGTATCTGCCGGGCTAGATTGAGTATTGAGCCGGATGTCATGAAGCCGGCCCAACGCATCTGGCCACCAGTGCGTCTCCTCGGGCCGGCATACATGGCACCAGCCTTACGCATGGTGTCCCCGGTTCGCCTACATAGCCCAGTGCGGGTTATTCCACCTCCCCGCACTGGTCGGGCTACGGGGAGCATACAACCAGGTAAGGTTGGGCAGGCTCAGTGCTCAAGGGAGCCAGTACGCCTGCACGGTCCGGTATTTCCGGCGCCACCTCCCCGCCCCAGCCCAGTACCACCAGTGCCTACACCACGCACCAGGCTTCCTGTGCGTCTCCAGAGCCCTGTTCCTCCTCCACGCACTAGCCCTATGGTGCTTGTCTCCAGCCCAGTGCCTCCAGTTCCGGCACCACGCATCAAGCCTCCTGTGCGTCTCCAGAGCCCTGTACGCACTGTTCCTTCTCCCCGTACTCGCCCTGATGTGCGTGCCCTCAGCCCGGTACCACCAGTTCCGGTACCACGCACCAGGCCTATAGTACGCCTTGAGAGTCCAGTGTGCCCTGTTGTTGTTCCCCGCACTAGCCTGATGGTGCGTGTCCTTAGCCCGGTACCTCCAGTTCTGGTACCACGCACCAGGCCTACAGTGCGTCTCAGCCGGCCAGAGTCTGCCGTTTGCCCAGCGGCGCCTGAACTGCTCGTCTGCCCAACGCCGTCTGAACTGCCCGTCTGCCCAACGCCGTCTGAACTGCCCGTCTGCCCAACGGCGCCTGAACTGCCCAACGCCGTCTGAACTGTCCGTCTGCCAAGCGCCGCATGAACTGCCCGTCTGTACTGAGCCTTCAAAGCCGCCCGTCTGTACTGAGCCTGCAAAGCCGCCCGTCTGCCATGAGCCTTCAGAGCCGCCCGTCTGCCATGAGCCTTCAGAGCCGTCAGCCAGCCATGACCAGCCAGAGCCGTCAGCCAGCCATGACCAGCCAGAGCCGTCAGCCAGCCATGACCAGCCAGAGCCGTCAGCCAGCCATGACCAGCCAGAGCCGTCAGCCAGCCATGACCAGCCAGAGCCGTCAGCCAGCCATGACCCGCCAGAGCCGTCAGCCAGCCATGACCCGCCAGAGCCGTCAGCCAGCCATGACCCGCCAGAGCCGTCAGCCAGCCAGGACCCGCCAGAGCCGTCAGCCAGCCATGACCCGCCAGAGCCGTCAGCCAGCCAGGACCCGCCAGAGCCGTCAGCCAGCCATGACCCGCCAGAGCCGTCAGCCAGCCATGACCCGCCAGAGCCGTCAGCCAGCCAGGACCCGCCAGAGCCGTCAGCCAGCCAGGACCCGCCAGAGCCGTCAGCCAGCCAGGACCCGCCAGAGCCGTCAGCCAGCCAGGACCCGCCAGAGCCGTCAGCCAGCCAGGACCCGCCAGAGCCGTCAGCCAGCCAGGACCCGCCAGAGCCGTCAGCCAGCCAGGACCCGCCAGAGCCGTCAGCCAGCCATGACCCGCCAGAGCCGTCAGCCAGCCAGGACCCGCCAGAGCCGTCAGCCAGCCAGGACCCGCCAGAGCCGTCAGCCAGCCAGGACCCGCCAGAGCCGTCAGCCAGCCAGGACCCGCCAGAGCCGTCAGCCAGCCATGACCCGCCAGAGTCGTCAGCCAGCCAGGACCCGCCAGAGCCGTCAGCCAGCCAGGACCCGCCAGAGCCGTCAGCCAGCCAGGACCCGCCAGAGCCGTCAGCCAGCCAGGACCCGCCAGAGCCGTCAGCCAGCCAGGACCCGCCAGAGCCGTCAGCCAGCCAGGACCCGCCAGAGCCGTCAGCCAGCCAGGACCCGCCAGAGCCGTCAACCAGCCAGGACCCGCCAGAGCCGTCAGCCAGCCAGGACCCGCCAGAGCCGTCAGCCAGCCAGGACCCGCCAGAGCCGTCAGCCAGCCAGGACCCGCCAGAGCCGTCAGCCAGCCAGGATCCGCCATCCAGTCCGGTGTTGCCCCTTAGTCTGGTGTTGCCCCTTAGTCTGGTGTTGCCCCTTAGTCCGGTGGGGTTAATTTGGAGGGTGGCCATTTGGAGGAGGCTACCAAAGCAGGTATTGACAATGGTGGAGTGGGGGCCACGTCCCGCACCCGAGCCGCCGCCATGATGGGGCCCACCCCGGACCCTCCCCTTTCTGTGTCAGGTTTTGCGGCCGGAGTCCGCATCTTTGGGGGGGGGGGGGGTAATGTCACGCCCTGGCCTTAGTTATCTTTGTTTTCTTTATTTTAGTTAGGTCAGGGTGTGACATGGGGAATGTATGTGTTTTTGTAGTGTCTAGGGGTGTTGTATGTGTATGGGGCAGTGTCTAGTGTAGTTGTCTAGGTAAGTCTATGGTTGCCTGAAGGGTTCTCAATCAGAGACAGCTGTCATTCATTGTCTCTGATTGGGAGCCATAGGCATTAGGTTAATGTGGGTAATTGTCTATGTTGTACTTTTGATGCTTGTGTATGCACTTACGTCATTAGCTTCACGTTTGTTGTTTTGTTTAGTTTGTAAGTGTTTAGTTCGTGGTTCATCTTCGTCTAATAAAATATGTATTTTTCTCACGCTGCGCCTTGGTCCACTCTCTCACCTCAAGACGACCGTGACAATTGTAGGGAGATAGGATTGCCATAATAAATAAATAAGGGCCAATTTAAAACTTGCACAATAAAGTTCACAGAATTGTCAATTTGAAGAAATGTAGGCAACTTATTCATTACTACATTTAGCTAACATTAGATAAGAATCCAGAGATTCTTACCTTTGCTTGATTCTTACCTTTGCTTGATTCGGTAGTCTCGTTCAGATCATCATAGCATTTGTTGTTCTTTAAGATAGCCACCTTAGCAATAAATGAGCATTTCATTTTTGGGGGGTAAATACAGGTGACTATATTGATAAAAACCACCTTGTCCTAGAGAGATTTACACTTATCAAAACGTCACGTCAGGGTAAGCCTAAACGAAACACAACCCTTATTTTAAGTGTTTCTAAAATCCCCTATGGGGAAAATGAATGGTGGAAAAACGATTGGAACCATTTCCTTGTTTGACCGCTAGGTTTATGGGTATTAGGACTCATACTGTGGTACTCTACACACGTTCTGTGTTCAACCAGTTAGCAAATCGGAAATGTCAGAGTACTGACTAGTACATGAACGTGGCATTCGTCCCACCTCTGCTGATATGTGGTTGAATCATATTCTACCTGTTATTTCAATGATTAACTGAACCTGTGGCAGACACACATTCCTCTGCATTTTTTTATGTTCAGTAGTGTGGTCAGGTGACACAAAGAGGGACTTAGGAAAATTGCAATTGGGTCAGAACAGGGCAGCATGGCTGGCCCTTAGATGTACACAGAGAGCTAATATTAATAATATGCATGTCAGTCTCCTGGCTCAAAGTGGAGGAGAGATTGACTTCAACACTACTTGTATTTGTAAGAGGTATTGACATGTTAAATTCACCGAGCTGTCTGTTTGAAATATTGGCACACAGCACGTACACACATGCATACCCCACAAGACATGCCACCAGAGGTCTCTTCACAGTCCCCAAGTCCAGAACAGACTATGGGAGGTGCACAGTAGGTTACTAGGGGGTAACTATCCTCCCCTAAGAACAATGTCTAATAGCTGACACAAAAAAACAATGTTGAGGGAAAAAATGATATGTGGAGGAAGGTCATACTTTGGCGAATAAACTATAAAGGGAAATAAATGGCTTCAGTTTACACTTTCTTTTTTGTTATTTCATGAAATGTTTTCAGAAAAACTGCCCCCGATAGGATAACTGGCCTCCGGGGGTGCCAGTTACCCTGGTAGAAGATTATGGCATGGGGTTTCACACAAGTGTGTTAAAATACATTTAATCAGTTTTATTTAGAAATTATTTAGTAAGTCATTCTTAAAAACTAAGTCTAGTTGTCTTATTTTAATTATTGAAATAAAATATGGGGGGGGGGGGGGGGGTAATGGTGTTGCACATGTCACCATTAATATCCGCACTATGAGGAGATTTGATGTAAAGTTTCTCTTTTTAACTCACCTGCACATTTTCTTTGTTTTTTCTTTGTTGTTCCTTATCCATACAGTCCATTATGTACAATTGCACTAAATATTATTAGCTTAATGCAAGATTTTAAATCCCAGCAGTCTTTAAAATGACATTCAGGAGCAAAAGGTTATCAATAGTTTTTTAATTCATAAAAATGTTTTATTAATTGGAATATAATATTGGAATATAACTAATAACATTGGAATATAACATTTAATAATAACTTAACTAATTAACTCAGTGTAACATTGATGTGGCAACTCTCTTATGCTCTGCCATTGCATGTTTCTAATTTGTAGATAGGTCACAAATCAAGCTATCCCCAGTAAAATTGGAGCACAACTCATGAGCCCACCTCCTGCACTGCTCACACCTAATCCAGTCCCCACCTGTGACTGAAAACAGGGGGAGAGATGCCAATTGAAAAGCTCTCTCTTAAAAACGTAGGGAGCTATCTAGCTATATGACATAAAATGATGTAAAGCTATCAGTCACTAATGGAAACATTTAGAAATGCAATTAAGTTGCGTTATCTTTTTAATGTATTTTACTTCAGACGATCTGGTAGTAAGGTTGCTAGCTAGCACTCCTTGCAGCTTATGCTAACTAGCTAGCTGGCCAGCATTTACTGCTAGTGAAGTTGCTAGCTAGCAAGTTAGCATAAACTAGCTCTAACTGGGCTAGTCTTTGTCTAAATGACAGGTAGAAACACATTCATAACCATAAAGGGGTAACATATTACTACTTTACTCAAAATGATCTAAATTTTTCTCTCTAAACAAGTGGAATATTTATCTTAAGGCTTTCCTACTTCTATATTTTTAAAAAACAATTATAGATCTAACGTCATTGGAATATATCTATAACTTTTTTTTACATTTCAAAGAATTCGATCAACTTACCACAAAATAATTTTGTTGAAATATCTCTAAAAGTTGTGATGACACAGAGAATTTTTTGTTGTTGAGTTAGAGCAGTGGCAGACAAAGTGTTGGGGAAATAATTTGGTGACATCTTGTGGTCTTAATGTGAATTACAGGGGGGGGGGGGGGGGCAGTTACCCCAGTGGGCTAGTTACCCCCTAGTACCCTACTACATAGAGCATGACTACATGGAAATCTATTCCACATCAAGTAACTCTTTTAAGCAGTAAAATTACATTAAAAACAGATAAAAATACACATTATGGAACAACACAGACACATGCATACAAACACAAGATAACATACGCTCTATACACACATGTACACATTGATTTTGTGTTGTAGATATGTGGCAATAGAGTAGGGGTCTGAAGGCACACACATCAAATCCAATTTTATTTGTCACATGTGCCGAATACAACGGGTGTAGACCTTACCGTGAAATTCTTACAAGCCCGTTAACCAACAATGCAGTTAAAGAAATAGAGTTAAGAAAATATTTACAAAATAAACTAAAGTGAAAAAACTAAAAAAGTAACACAAGAAAATTTTACTTAATGTGAAATATGTTGTGAATGTATTGTAATATTTTTGAAATTGTATAACTGACTTAATGTTGTTGTCTTGGCAGCAGCTAATGGGGATTCATAATAAATACAAATACCATAGACTTATGGACAGCACCAAGAAGGTTCCGAAATTATTCACACACCCTTTTTTTAGGTATTGGGTTTGTAAGAGACTTAAGTGATTGTTTTGTTTGTTTGAACTTTGATTCTTTGACATACATCTTACTTCCGAGGCTCAGGATTTGATGTTCATTGACGTCAGTGCGCAATGTTGCCAACGTAGCACAGTTTCCGGTTCGAGCAAAAGTACGTGGCAGCCATCTTGTTTCCCGTTGCTACTGAAATAAAATAAATAATACGCTGAGCTGAACTTCACTGCGAACCCGTAAAACAAAGTGAGTAAAAATCAATTGATATACATGGTTAATGTCTATGTGAAAGCATACTGTGTCGCTATGGAATTGGGGCTATAACTTTGCTAATTTCCAGTTGCTCGTCTTATCCAATAGACGATTGTTTCGGAAGATGAACATAGGCGCCATTTCCCTCCCCGCTCTCTGAGCAGCTTATTGGTGGCCAGCTGAAAGTAACAGAGGCGTTTAAGAAACTACCGCACTGAGTCCGCCATTTTGGCTCTTGTCTAAACTCTGTCTCGTACGACTGGCGATTTTTGGAAGATCCCGAATGGCGTCAGTTTCACAACGAACTGAACCCCTAGAAACCTTGATTGGTGGAATCTAGTCCGAGGTTTGATTGGTCTGAAGGACAGATCCAAACGTAGTCTTTATTGGTTAGAGAGCCTTTCCCCAACTTTGCAAAGCTTTGTAAACTTTCCTTTGATTTATCGCTTCCTTTTGTTCAGTGGCGAATAAACAGTATCACAGGCCACTGTAGAGCGTATCATCGTCTTCCATGTCTCTCTTCCCTTGTCCAGGTTGCGCTTGTTATATGCTAGCTAACTGTTAGCTACCGGTGTCTCTCTACGTTTGACTAACAATAAATGATCACACCGTGTTACTGTATAAGTTAACTAGCTAAGCTAAACAGCCGCTGGTTTAGCCAGCAGATCCGACCCGCTTGCTTCAACTGTAAACAAGCGGTCGGATCTGCTGTCTATCACTGGTTAGGATAGTTTTTGCTCATTCCAAAAATGTTTTAGTTGGTTAATAATAGGTAACTAACGTTAAATGTTTATCATCAGTGTTGCATGTTGTTGGATTGAACAAACCAAACTATTAGCTAGCTATGTACAAGAAGACACATTTGGGCCATCTACCGTTAATAAGCTAACTTAGTTTGTCTGAATACAGGCAGGAGGCCGAAGGCATCAATAAGAACTCTCTCAAATTACAACAGACATCTTTCTCACATTTTGCTAATGCCCATTAAACCGAGATATGTATCATGTTCATTGTTTACATTCCAGTGTGTTGACTGACAGTTATTGTGAATCACATTATGTTGCGCACTGACTCTTCAAATACTTGAGGACTTGAAGTCTGTGCCTTGTCCCTTGAGCAGCATGATAAACAGCATTCTCTGCTATCTTGCCAATGTGTAATTGCTTCAAACTATGTGATGGAAAGAAAATCATTCCATGCAATACCTGTTTCAATATGGAATTTGGAGAGTACTGTATGTAGCAGGCTATGTATTGTATAATCCAACACGAACTATACTGAGCACAAATATAAATGCAACATGCAACTTTTAAAACGATTTTACAGAGTTACAGTTCATATAAGGAAATCAGTAAATTGAAATAAATTCATTAGGCCCTAATCTACAGATTTCACGTAAGTAGGCAGGGGGCGCAGCCATGGGTGAGCCAGGCCCAGCCAGTCAGAATTTGTTTTTCTCCACAAACAGATAGATTCTCCTCAGTTTCATCAGCTGTCCGGGTGGCTGGTCTCAGACAATCCCACAGGTGAAGAAGCCAGATGTGGAGGTCCTGAGCTGGCGTGGTCACACGTGGTGTGCGGTTATGAGGTCGGTTGGACGTACTGCCAAAATCTCTAAAACGAGGTTGGAGATGGCTTATGGTAGAGAAATAAACGTTAAATTATCATGCAACAGCTCTGGTGGTCATTCCTGCAGTCAGCATGCCAATTGCTCGCTCCCTCAACTTGAGACATCTGTGGCATTGTGTTGTGCTAAAACTGCACATTTTAGAGTGGCCTTTTATTGTCCAAGCACAAGGTAATGTGTAATGATCAGCTTCTTTATATGCCACACCTGTCAGGTGGCTGGATTATCTTGGCAAATGAGAAATGCTCACTAACAGGCATGTAAACAAATTAGAGAGGGATAAGCTTTGTGCGTATGTAATATTTCTGGGATCTTTTATTTCAGCTTGTGAAACATGGGGCCGACACTTTACATGTTGCTTTTTATATTTTTGTTCAGTATCTAAGGAAATTCCCTGGTTGACAATTAAGGGTACAATATTTGTTGGGCTATTTTACATGATTAGTTCATGTTCTCACCATCCATCAACTAGCCTAAATTCTCAATCTAGAGCAGGGGGTGTCAAAGTAATTTCATGACTATCACACCAAGCACAGCTCTATACAGGAAGGATCTGTTCTCTAAATGCAAACAGGAGCATACATTAAGGTGGTGCCTGAAACGGGTCTAAGAAAAGCATACAGTATTTTACTGACGGTACATTCTGCCTAACCCATTCGTGGATGCTAACTACATTTAGTGCCTATTGACGATAGTAGCTTCTGGCCGGGGAGTTTTGTTAAGGCCCTGTACGCTCGTTCTGAACTTTAAAATGCATCACTTGCGGTACGGTTTTGGAAACATAAGGAACGTACGTATCTTTCATATCAGCTATAAATAATGATCAAAAATCGAACTTAAATTACTACACACCTTTTTTATAGAGTTAGTGTTCGTACACGGTCATATCTCCATGTTACGGTGCTTGTTTACGGAAGAGAAGCCACCTGTGCTAATTAGTTATCTATGTGTGCTTTGAACACCTGTGTGTAAGCTAACTAGGGAGGAAGTGTAGTTCTTCAACTGGAGGCACACACAGTATGGATCTGTTCAAAACTGCTAGAGTAGGTGTATCTTTGTTATTTGAAAGATTCTTTCTCTTTGTTATGAACAATAAGGGAGATATCAGCACATGTTTTTCGATAAGTGTTTTGCACGCAAGGATTATTGACATTTATATATGTTGAAACACAGCGTCGCAATTGTACTTCACATGCAGCTAACCGCTAAAAACCCTACGGAGTAGAAGGGTTTTCGAGAGCTAAGTTCTGCCCTGCTTTTTCCTGCATTGCTGCAGGTAGGCTCCCAAGTATCACAGCAGCTGTTAGCTTCATAACTTTCAACTTGACCTTGATATCCAGTCTAAATGCACCATTACAGTGTAATCAGAAAATTAACATGCATATTGTTATTTTATGCCCCATTACTAAATTATCAACAACTAGAATCAGTTTTTCCTTTTGAGCGCAGACAGGATTGAAGCCAGTGAGACTGTTTATAATCCAAATTTAGGATGGACAAGCTGTGTGTAGCCCGTGTGTGTGCATTTTTTTGTGTAGGTAAACTAGGCTTATGCAGGTGTGTGCGTGCATGACTTAGCTCGGCAGCCCTGAGGGCTCTTTTCTGCTGTTGGTTTGTGAAAGTGATACCCCCGCTTGTGCGTGTTTGGCTCTAAACAGCGTCCGTAAGCAAACATGTCCCAGGCACCAGCAGCGCAAGTAATGGGAAGGTATCTGCTGCAGAGTGACCTTGTCAGGTGTCCTCGTAGAGGAGGTTTGGTTTTAGAAGAGCCTGCCTGCACCGCCATAGATGGCTATCGCTGGAATGGAATAATCTATGTGCAGTCTAGCTGCTCTATAATCATTAACCAGCCTGCTACCAGCTCTACTCTGTTCCCAGCTCTACTCTGTTCCCCTGCTCTCGCTGTACCAAAATAGAAAAGGGAACAATTGGCTTTGTTTCCCTCTTGAGTCTCTCTCAATTCCATTTCAATTTCAATTTAAGGGGCTTTATAGACATGGGAAACATATGTTTACATTGCCAAAGCAAGTGAAATAGATAATAACAAAAGTGAAATAAAATTAACAGTAAACATTACACTCACAAAAGGCCCAAAATAATAAAGACATTTAAAATGTCATAGTATGTCTATATACATTGTTGTAATGATGTGCAAATAGTTACAAAAGGGAAAATAAACATAAATATAGGTTGTTTTTACAACGGTGTTTGTCACATCTTGCTGCTGAGATGGCACACTGTGGTATGGAAGTTTATCAACATTGGATTTGTTTTCAATTTTTTTGTGGGTCTGTATGTAATCTGAGGAAAATATGTGTCTCAATGGTCATACATTTGGCAGGAGGTTAGGATGTGCAGCTCCAGTTTCTTCCTCATTTTGTTGGCAGTGTGCTCATAGTCTGTCTTCTCTTGAGGGCCAGGTCTGCCTTCGGCGGCATATCTCAATAGCAAGGCTATGCTCACTGAGTCTGTACATAGTCAAAGCTTTCCTTAATTTTGGGTCAGTCACAGTGGTCAGGTATTCTGCCACTGTGTACTCTGTTTAGGGACAAATTGCATTCTAATTTGCTCTGTTTTTTGTTAATTACTTGACACATTGGAAAGCATTATCTTTTTGTTTTCTCGTCATTTGATTGGGTCTAATTGTGTTGCTGTCCTGGGGCTCTGTGGGGTCTGTTTGTGTTTGTGAACAGAGCCCCAGGACCAGCTTGCTTAGGGACCTCTTCTCCAGGTTAATTTCTCTTTAGGTACTGGCTTTGTTATGGGAGGTTTGGGAATCACTTTCTTTTAGGTGGTTGTAGAATTTAACGGCTCTTTTCTGGATTTTGATAATTAGCAGGTATCGGCCTAATTCTGCTCTGTATGCATTATTTGGTGTTTTACGGTGTACATAGGATTGTGCATGCAGAATTCTGCAAAAATGTCTTAATTTGGTGTTTGTCCCATTTTGTGAAATCTTGGTTGGTGGATGGACCCCAGACCTCACAACCATAATGGGCAATGGGTTCTATAACTATTTCAAGTATTTTTTTAGACAGATCCTAATTGGTATGTTGAATTTTATGTTCCTTTTGATGGCATAGAAGGCACTTCTTGCATTGTCTCTCAGATCGTTCACAGCTTTATGGACGTTAGCTGTGGCGCTGATGTTTAGGCAGAGGCATGTATAGTTTTTCGTGTGCTCTAGGGCAATGGTGTCTAGATGGAATTTGTATTCGTGGTCCTGGCAACTGGACCTTTTTTGGAACACCATTATTTTTGTCTTACTGAGATTTACTGTCAGGGCCCAGGTCTGACAGAATCTGTGCAGAAGATCTAGGTGCTGCTGTAGGCCCTCCTTGGCTGGGGACAGAAGCACCAGATCATCAGCAAATAGTAGACATTTGACTTCAGATTCTAGCAGGGTGAGGCCGGATTCTGCAGACTGTTCTATTGCCCTCACCAATTCGTTGATGTACACTACCGTTCAAAAGTTTGGGGTCACTTAGAAATGTCCTTGTTTTTTAAAGAAAAACCCACCAAAAAATGTGTCCATTAAAATAACATCAAATTGATCAGAAATACAGTGTAGACATAGTTAATGTTGTAAATGACTATTGTAGCTGGAAACGTCTGATTTTTAATGGAATATCTACATAGGCGTACATTGGCCCGTTATCAGCAACCATCACTCCTGTGTTCCAATGGCACGTTGTTTTAGCTAATCCAAGTTGATCATTTTCAGAGGCTAATTGATCATTAGAAAACCCTTTTGCAATTATGTTAGCACAGCTGAAAACTGTTGTGCTAATTTAAGAAGCAATAAAACTGTCCGCCTTTAGACTATTTGAGTATCTGGAGCCATCAGCATTTGTGGGTTCGATTACAGAAACCAGAATAGAAAGAGGAGTGGGAGGCCTCGGTGCACAACTGAGTTTCCATCTTGTCCAGCTGTGTATGTAACATTTCACGTAAACCCTGTTTCTTGTCTGTAGTGTAGTGGTCGAAGTAGTGGTCCTTGTACCTAGCATCGAGCGTGGTGGCGACACAGTAGAGGCTCAGAGAGAATGCCACATTCTTGGGCATGCAATACGGCTTTTCTCAGTAGTAGTTATTATAGGAATTATAGGACTATTTCTCTCTATATGATTTGTATTTTATATACCTTTGACTATTGGATGTTCTTATAGGCACTTTAGTATTGCCAGTGTAACAGTATAGCTTCCATCCCTCTCCTCGCCGCTACCTGGGCTCGAACCAGGAACACATCGACAACAGCCACCCTCGAAGCAGCATTACCCATGCAGAGCAAGGGGAACAACTACTCCAAGTCTCAGAGCGAGTGACGTTTGAAACGCTATTAGCGTGTACCCGCTAACTAGCTAGCCATTTCACATCGGTTACACCAGCCTAATCTCGGGAGTTGATAGGCTTGAAGTCATAAACAGCTGTCACGGCCCGTCAACAGAAGTAGACCAAGGTGCAGCGTGGTGAGTGTACATATTCCTTTATTTATTATGACGCCGACAAAAAAAAGAAACAATCCAAAACAACCGTGAAGCTAAAGGGCTATGTGCCAAAAACAAAGTTAACCTCCCACAAAGACAGGTGGGAAAAAGGGCTACCTAAGTATGGTTCTCAATCAGAGACAACGATAGACCGCTGTCCCTGATTGAGAACCCTATAATAAAACTAAAGAACATAGAATACCCACCCCAAATCACACCCTGACCAAACCAAATAGAGACATAAAAAGGATCTCTAAGGTCAGGGCGTGACAACAGCGCAATGCTTGAAGCATTGCGAAGAGCTGCTGGCAAGATGCACGAAAGTGCTCTTTGAATGAATGCTTACGAGCCTGCTGGTGCCTACCATCGCTCAGTCTGACTGCTCTATCAAATCATAGACTTAATTATAACATAATAACACACAGAAATACGAGCCATAGGTCATTAATATGGTCGAATCCGGAAACTATCATCTCGAAAACAAAAAATGTATTCTTTCAGTGAAATACGGAACCGTTCCGTATTTTATCTAACGGGTGCATCCATAAGTCTAAATATTCCTGTTACATTGCACAACCTTCAATGTTATGTCATAATTACGTAAAATTCTGGCAAATTAGTTCGCAACGAGCCAGGCGGCCCAAACTGTTGCATATACCCTGACTCTGCGTGCAATGAACGCAAGAGAAGTGACACAATTTCACCTGGTTAATATTGCCTGCTAACCTGGATTTCTTTTAGCTAAATATGCTGGTTTAAAAATATATACTTCTGTGTATTGATTTTAAGAAAGGCATTGATGTTTATGGTTAGGTACACGTTGGAGCAACGACAGTCCTTTTTCGCGAATGCGCAGTGCATCGATTATATGCAACGCAGGACACGCTAGATAAACTAGTAATATCATCAACCATGTGTAGTTATAACTAGTGATTATGATTGATTGATTGTTTTTTATAAGAAGTTTAATGCTAGCTAGCAACTTACCTTGGCTTCTTACTGCATTCGCGTAACAGGCAGGCTCCTCGTGGAGTGCAATGTAATCAGGTGGTTAGAGCGTTGGACTAGTTAACCGTAAGGTTGCAAGATTGAATCCCCGAGCTGACAAGGTAAAAATCTGCCGTTCTGCCCCTGAACAAGGCAGTCAACCCACTGTTCCTAGGCCGTCATTGAAAATAAGAATGTGTTCTTAACTTCTTTGGGATAGGGGGCAGCATTTTCACTTTTGGATGAATTGGTGCCCAAATTGAACAGCCTCCTACTCTGTCCCAGATGATAATATATGCATATTATTATTACTATTGGATAGAAAACACTCTGAAGTTTCTAAAACCGTTTGAATTATGTCTGTGAGTATAACAGAACTCATTTGGCAGTCAAACTTCCAAACAGGAAGTGAAAAATCTGAAATGGGTCGATGGGAAAGTCATCGCCTATTCAAATCTCTGTCATTTATGGATCTGTATGCACTTCATACACCTTCCACTAGATGTCAACAGTCGGTAGAACGTGGAATGAAGCCTATAGTGTGATGTGGGGCCAGATGGGAGCTATCGGAGTGACTGGTCTGACAGATTGCCAGTTCCTGGCCACGCACGCTAGGCATGTGATGTCCATGTTTGCCATGAGTTATATAGACATGAAGAAATGCTCCGGGTGGGACGTTATTGGATATTTATGATAAGATTGATTCTCTACTAATTTTGACCAGTTTATTCGACTAGTAATATAACTTTTTGAAGATTTCATCCGACGTTTGCCTTCAATGCGCCGGTGTTTGGACACGTGTACTACACATGCTAAATCAAATCAAATCAAATTTTATTTGTCACATACACATGGTTAGCAGATGTTAATGCGAGTGTAGCGAAATGCTTGTGCTTCTAGTTCCGACAATGCAGTAATAACTAACAAGTAATCTAACCTAACAATTCCACAACTACTACCTTACACACACACAAGATAAAGTTAGATAAAGTTAGATAAAGTTGCTAATATGACATAAGTAATGGATGTCGAACAAAAAAAACGATTTATTGTGGAACTAGGATTCCTGGCATTGCATTCTGATGAAGATATTCAAAGGTAAGGGAATATTTATGATGTAATTTCGTATTTCTGTTGACTCCAACATGGAGGAGTAATGTTTTGTATTTTTGAGCGCCGTCTCAGATTATTCCATGGTGTGCTTTTTACTAAAGTTTTTTTTAAATTTGACACAGCGGTTGCATTAAGAACCAGTGTATCTTTAATTATATGTAAAACATGTATCTTTCATCAAAGTTTATGATGAGTATTTCTGTTATTTGACATGGCTCTCTGTAATTACTCCGGATATTTGAGGCATTTCTGAACATGGCGCCAATGTAAACCAAGATTTGTGGCTATAAATATGCACATTATCGAACAAAACATAAATGTATTGTGTAACATGATGTCATATGAGTGTCTTCTGATGAAGATGTTCAAAGGTTAGTGATTCATTTTATCTCTATTTCTGGGTTTTGTGAAAGCTATCTTTGCTGGGAAAAAATGGCTGTGTGTTTTTTGGATATGGTGGTGAGCTAACATAAATATATGTTGTGTTTTCGCTGTAAAACATTTTAAAAATCGGACATGTTGGCTGGATTCACAAGATGTTTATCTTTCATTTGCTGTATTGGACTTGTTAATGTGTGAAAGTTAAATATTTAAAAAATATATTTTTGAATTTCGCGCGCTGCCTTTTCAGCGGAATGTTGGGGGGGGGGGTTCCGCTAACGGAACGTGTGTCCTAGAAAGTTTGTTAACTGACTTGCCTAGCAAAGGTGTAAAAATAAAAAATCGGCAAAATTGGCGTCCAAATTTACCGATTTCCGATTGTTATGAAAACTTGAAATCGGCCCTAATTAATCGGCCATTCCGATTAATCGGTCGACCTCTAGTCTACAGTACTACTGCCAAGAGATGAGCTATAGGTGTACCTACCATAGGAGTCCCATCCGAAGCCTACCATTGACAATGTACATACCCATATTTCGACAGAGCTGCAGGAGTTGTGACCTGTTTATGTTGGTTATGTTGTCGTAGTTTTGTATAGGGGGGCATATGGGGGAGGGAATGCTGTTACCTCCAGGTAGGTGTTTGTCCCCCTGTGTGCTGAGGGTGTCGGGTTCTTGTCCAGTTCTGGCATGAAGGTTGCCACAGACTAGTATATGTCCCTGGGCCTGGAAATTGTTGATCTCCCCCTATGGGGATTCTACTGGTGGTATGTAGGTAGCACACAGACATTTTTCTCTGTTGAAATAATTTCCTTATTTATTTCTAGCCAGATGTAAAATGTTCCTGTTTTGACTAATTTTAATAGAGTGGGTTAGGTGTGTTCTATACCAAATTAGCATACCCCCTGAGTCCCTTCCCCGTTTCACACCTGGTAGTTTGATGGATGGGACTACCAGCTCTCTGTAACCAGTGGGTTCATCTCCTTTAGTAGGATGACAATGTCTGTATTTCCAATTGCTTTGATGAAGTCTGGGTTCCTGCTCTTTAGGCCAAAGGCAGATGACCTTGTATATTCCAGGATTAGATAGTAAAAATGTTGTTTTCCATAGTGTCTAGTGTTGTTTTATAGTGTCTGTCCCTCTCGCTCGCTCTCTGTCCATCCTCACTCGCTCTCTGTGAAACCTCTCTCTGTCCCTCCTCTCTCTCGCTCTCTGTCCCTCCTCTCACTTTCTGTCCCTTCTCCCTCTCTGTCCCTCTCTCTCATCCTGTAACAGCTCTCTCCTTTCTGTCCTTTTCCATCCTTTTAGCTCTCCCTCCCCCCAGTTTGTTCAATGACGGAGCAGGGTTGTGTTCTATCTCTCTCTGGCTTGTTGTTTCTCGGTACAGTGGGGGATTTGCAGCAGTAATATGCAGGATAAGCCTCAGATCATTCCACCATCATCTATGCAGACTGCCAGCTAAAAGCAACTCTCAGTAAATTGCTTTGTCCCCTCCTCTCACCTAAATCTCTCACTTCAGTACACTTCATTGCCAGGACATTACGTTTCCGTAATCTGTTGTTAGACAGATCTTTAGACATACAGTTCTCCAAACACCGTTATGGATCACAAATGGCACCCTATTCCTGTAGTGCCTTACTTTTGACGAGCAACCCATGCATGCGTGTGCTCATCCTAATGTAAACGTTAGTGCGTAGAACAGCATGGCTGAATGTCCGTTTAACCCATGGCGAGATAACAGCAGGGCATTTATATGACATTGCTGAAATGGTTTTATGATGACATTTTAATTGTAGAACGAGAACTGTCTGGGAGCATAGTTTTAGGGCCAAGACAACAATAGTTGTTTATTGACATTGTCCTATGTCTTGTCCACCCACAAACATGAACACGGTTTGTTGAGGTGCCTTTTTTGGACTGATTTGATCAGCTACCTTTGTAGAATTGGAAATGCACTTAAAATTATTTTTGAATATCTTTTTTTTTTTGGTCTTAAAAAAAAAGTTTAACTAAATAGCTTTTGTTCATTAGTAGGCTAGTATTTCATTGATCTATTTCTAAATCTGGATCTTACTATCAGATTAACTAATTAATTCTCATGTATTTAGTTATTATTCTAGTACATTTTTAGTGAATGAAGTATGCACTTCAATGAAGGTGTTTTATTAGCACTAACACAGACTACAATATTTAGTAGATTGTCTGGATGTTATCTTTCTACCTACTGTGACAGAGGAAGGATGTGTGACAGAGGAAGGATGTGTGACAGAGGAAGGACAAGCGTGTGCTTGTGGACTTGCACGCATGCCTGTGAACACGTAGATCACAGCGCGTCTGCTCAATATGCATTTGCTCTTTAAATCATGTGGCTGCAACATGCGGCATCCATTCTGACACTCCCCTCGGCCAATCAGGGGCATCAGGGTTGCTTGCATCACTGGCCATTCAACCAGTCATGGCCGCAGGGAGGCGGGACTCGGGGAGACATTTAGTTTGACATTGTAAATAAGCAGGGAACAGTTGTCAGAGAGCAGCCAGTGGTTCCTTTCTTCTCCGTACAGCCATGAGAAACGCAAGATCAGCCGGAGGACACGGAATGCAGAGGCAAGCTACCGCCACCACTTCCTCAATCAGTCCCTGACTCGCTTTGTTAGAACTTTCTTTGTCTTTTGTCTGGTTCTTCTTTCTCTCTCTTCCTCTTTTCTTTCCCTGACCCCTATCCTGCAGCTCAAGGTAACTTAAAACAGGAAGTTGGCTGTCGGTGAAAGGGGGTTGGGTGTAGGAAGGAGGGGGTAGGGCGGGGGAAGTGTCAGAGCCGACGAGCGGGAGGCTCGGCCAATAGTGCAGGAGGGCTCTCTACTCTCATTCGGGGAAAGGCTGAGAGCGGGGCAGAAGCCTGGCCAGGGTCTGAGTATCATGTAGCAGGCTAGATTGATTACTTTTGAATGTTAAAAGGAAAGGAGGCAAGGAGGAGATTTGTCTGGGAGTCGGGAGTGCTGCTGTACCACCGCCACTTTGATCTCTTTCGGCTATCTTTTAAATTTTTTTGTCCTTCACTGTGCTGAGGCAGGGGTCAACTGAAAGACAAATGTGTGGGTCGCTGGCTGGAGAAAGAGATGGAACAAGTGATAAGGAGAGGGTGAGAGAGAGAGCGGGAGGGAGATGCTTGGGGGGGGGGGGGGTTTGGTCAGAGGAGAAACAGGAGAGAGGGGTGTGTGTTTAGGAAAGGGGGGCGGGAGGGGGGCCGGAGGAGAATTAGTTGATGGGGGAGGGGTAGAAGAAAGTGGGGGTGGTGAACGCTCTCTGTCTGTCGGGCAGGCTGTAAGGTTTTTAAAGGCGGAGGATGGGCGGACTGTGTTTTGTCTGTTCCTGGGACCGGCGCCTGAGGAAGTGAAGGGCTACAGAGATTTTCTGTGTCAGCCAGCCCCCCTCCTCTTGCCTCTCAACGAGACTTCTACAGTAGAGAGTACAGCCTCTCTCTCCCTTTCCTGCTCTCTTTCAGCCAACTACACAGAATGATGGGCACAGGGTAAGTGTGACCAACCACACACACACTAGACCTGTCTGTGTTTTAGATCGCTGCTGGATTCCTCTACCCATGTGTGCTTTCTCCTCTTTCTCTCGCTCTTTCGTTTTCTCTCGCTCTTTCTCTTTCGCTCTCACTCTGTTTCTTCTCTGTCTCTCTGCAGAGATGGGATGCGCTCTCTGCCCTCACTACTCCTCCTCTGTCGTCCTCTACTTTTCTCCTTGGGTGAAATCTGAATGTGTGTTTTGGTTGTGTGTGTATCATTAAAAACATTTTTTTTTTGCAACTTACAGCAGTCACCCTCATGTCCTTCAATTGTCACTCCAGGACAGGATCGGTGTTGTTGACATCTTTAGTTTGCATTTTGCAGAATGTCTCTCCTTGAGTCATGTTAATGTTTTCCTATGAAAACTACAATGTAAGCTGTTAATATTGATGACAAGTTCTATTGAATTAGACTGGTTGTTCTGTTGACAAGCCCTGGCTGGTGTTTATTTGCGACCCTGCTTCTGCTGTGTTTTGACTTTGGACTTTTAAGCAGGACGTTAGCAGCTGTTAGTTTGTCTCTCTGGGCTGTGTTGGTTATTGACTCTCTTTAGCGCTGTGGTTGGATGGCCCAGCGCTGTGCTCGCAGACAGACAGACTTCAAAGTCATTCAGGATGGTCACGATTGTACTACTGTGACTGCGGTCCATGGCCCGTCCCAAAGCCTGGTCCTTGGAGCGTTGTTTACACTCGCCTGACAATGATGCAGAGGGCAAGATGGCGCTGAGCTGGCTGCTGGATGTTTAGGGGACGAATTTGAGACCTTGTAGTTGGGTTGTGTCGGGGCCGCTGCAATGACGAATGGCAATTGACAGCTTCAGGGACAGACCACAGGTTTTTGATGTGTGTTCTCTTTAGAGGCAATCTATATATCATCTCTAGCTCTGTTCTGCCTCACCTTCTCCCTAATTGAAAGTTTCCATTGGTGCATCCTTTCTCTCTCTCTGACAGAAAGTCCCGTTGGGGAGAGGGATGACTAAAAATAACTCCAGTGACCACAGCTATTGTGTGCCTTATTCCTTTGCCCTTGCAGGCAGCCTTGTTTTGAATGTGTAAGTCACGGTGTGTGTTGTCAACACATGAGCCAAGCTACCAGATAAAGTTTGTTGGTGGTGTCCTGTTATTCAGGCTGATATGCAGCTAGCGGCTGGGCCTAGTGTTGGATGAAGCTGTCACAGGAATGTGAGACTGGCTCCTGCAGTCTTTTAGTCAGCATAGAGAGGGAGACCGGCAGAGAGAGAGAGAGAGAGAGGATGAAAGGACTGAGGGATGAGGGACAGAGGAATAAGGGACTTTGCTAACAGAGATGTCTTTGTGCTCAAAGGAAGACCCCCCCTCGGAAAGAAGTGAAGAAAATAGAAACCATTGTGTCGCGCATGCAAGTGCTGCAGTGAAAGTTGAAAAACCTGTCCTCTCTTTCCCCTCTCACTCGCTCGTTCGCTCTCTCTATTCCCTCCCTCCCGCTCTCTCTCTTCCCTCCTCCCTCTCTGGTTTCTCTCTCTCCTCTGTTGAATGACCTTGGGAGATCAGAGCTGAGCGAGTGCTTCCTATAGCTGGTTTGAAGCAGAACCAAGGGCAAAGTTAACAGGGCCAGGTGGACAGACTGCTTTGACATGGGTCAGGGCAAGCACAAATTTCAAGTACAAAATTGACCATGGACGGATCAAACATATGCATGCAATTCTAGCTGCGTGTTCTGGGTTAATCTGTAATTCTGACTGGCTGAGAACGAGAACCATCTCCTTGTTTTTGTTGTGCTTGAGTAGATCATTTACCCGGCACATTGCAACACTGCCAATATCTGTTCCCTCTTTTTTGGGGGGGATTTTAAGGTTGGGCTGTATACAGATTTTCATACTGTTTCTGTACCATACCGGGTATTACCGAATGTGCATACAAGGAGCGCTATTTCTAAAAACTAAAATAAAACCCTTTTATTATTTTTTATAAAAATGTTGACGCACAAAACAATTTAGACACCAGGGATATTGATCCAGGAGGGGATTGAATGTCTCTGCTGTGACCAAGAAGCTTGGTCTTGATATCTAGGCACTTAGCTAACAAGTTAGCAAACCAAATGCATAGCTGGAGCCTAGAGCTGGATATCATTTGACACGTTACATTTTTTATAGTTCTGCTTAACTTACAGTTCTAAGCAGTGGCATAGCACACAACCCTGCAAGCCCCTGGCAGGTGGCATTTCGTCGTTACATGGTATAAACTGTATATCACCCCAGCCTATTGGGTTTTTACTTCTGCCCCAAATGAATATATCTAGTTGTTTTGAGTTTGGTATGCCGCTGCCGCTTTGCCCATAATAGGCCCCCTAGGATTCAACAATGATTGATTCTGGGGGATTTTTTATTTTCAGTTTCTCTTCACTCAGTTACAATTTTTCCCCATTGCTTTATTTAAAGATGTTCATGTTCACGCTTGTCCTACACTGAACTGGATAGAGCAGCTAGCTTCCAATGTCAATTCATAACGGGAAAAGAAAAAAAGCATGACATTTTTTTTTTCAGGATTTAATTTCTGACAAAGTACCTGTTTTTGATCAATTACGCCCTAAAAAACACAATTTCACTTAGGCTTGTCACAATACCACAATTTTACAAACGATACCAGGCCAAGTATCACGATACCGAGTTGTATCACGATATCACGGTGGGAAAAGAAATCGGTGACCTATCGTCCTGTTTGGCCCGTCCCCCGGATAGTTGTTCTCTAAAAATCTGTCACTGCAATTCATACTTCTACTCAATACAACACATTGAATTTAACGTCACGCTGTTCAATAGAATACGGCATAAAATGGCTGATTTGCTCATATTTGCAAAGACCTACCTGTGATTTGGCTGGAGGAATGGGAGGAAGGAATATACATCAGTGGAGGCTGCTGAAGGGAGGACGGCTCATAAGAATGGCGCAAATGAAATGGCATCAAACACATAGAAACTATGTGTTTGATACCATTCCACTCATTCCTTAATAGCCATTACCACGAGCCAGTCCTCCCAAATTAAGGTGCCACCAACCTCCTGTGATATACATGCGTAATGATCGGCATGTCAGTAAGAGGAAAACACTGCATGTAACCCTCTTTACTTTCCAGTTAACACACACACACTCTCCCTTCCTCGCACACTCGCTCTGTCTCCCTCACCCTCATAAACATACACACACACACCACTCTCGCTCTCCCACAACACACTGCTCCCAACTTTTAAAACGTTAGGCACCAAACAGAATTTAAGGAGCACCAGAAAGAAATGGATATTTGATATAGTGTAGGTCTATATGAATCCTACTTGTGCCAATAACATTTGCCTAAACCAACTGTCAAGTTACCATGTCTTTAGCTAGTTAGGTAACATGATTGAACAACGTTGTCTTATCAAACCAATAAGTAGTGACCCGGGATTAGTTTAAAACGGCCCGTAACATGGTTTGTGAAATTATATAAAATGCGCGCAAATAGAAAATTTAAAAAAGGCATATCCGGTAATATAGGCAATTTTTTTTACCGTTTAGGCTAGAGACAAGACCTCTGGTAATATGGGTCATTTTTAAACCGTTTCGGCTAGAGGCAAGACCTCCAGTAATATGGGTCATTTTTTTAACTGTTTGTGCTAGAGACAAGACCTCCGGTAATATGGGCCATTTTTAAACCGTTTAGCTAGAGACAAGACCTCTGGTAATATGGGTCATTTTTAAACCGTTTAGGCTAGAGACAAGACCTCTGGTAATATGGGTCATTTTTTAACTGTTTAGGCTAGAGACAAGACCTCTGGTAATATGGGTCATTTTTAAACCGTTTAGGCTAGAGACAAGACCTCTGGTAATATGGGTCATTTTTTAACTGTTTAGGCTAGAGGCAAGACCTCTGGTAATATGGGTCATTTTTTAACTGTTTAGGCTAGAGACAAGACCTCTGGTAATATGGGTCATTTTTAAACCGTTTAGCTAGAGACAAGACCTCTGGTAATATGGGTCATTTTTTAACCGTTTAGGCTAGAGGCAAGACCTCTGGTAATATGGGTCATTTTTTAACTGTTTAGGCTAGAGGCAAGACCTCTGGTAATATGGGTCATTTTTTAACCGTTTAGGCTAGAGGCAAGACCTCTGGTAATATGGGTCATTTTTAAACCGTTTAGCTAGAGGCAAGACCTCTGGTAATATGGGTCATTTTTTAACCGTTTAGGCTAGAGGCAAGACCTCTGGTAATATGGGTCATTTTTTTAACCGTTTAGGCTAGAGGCAAGACCTCTGGTAATATGGGTCATTTTTTAAACCGTTTAGCTAGAGACAAGACCTCTGGTAATATGGGTCATTTTTTAAACTGTTTAGGCTAGAGACAAGGCCTCTGGTAATATGGGTCATTTTTTTAACTGTTTAGGCTAGAGACAAGACCTCCGGTAATATGGGTCATTTTTAAACCGTTTAGGCTAGAGACAAGACCTCTGGTAATATGGGTCATTTTTTAACTGTTTAGGCTAGAGGCAAGACCTCTGGTAATATGGGTCATTTTTTAACCGTTTAGGCTAGAGGCAAGACCTCTGGTAATATGGGTCATTTTTAAACCGTTTAGCTAGAGACAAGACCTCTGGTAATATGGGTCATTTTTTAACTGTTTAGGCTAGAGGCAAGACCTCTGGTAATATGGGTCATTTTTTAACCGTTTAGGCTAGAGGCAAGATCTCTGGTAATATGGGTCATTTTTTTAACCGTTTAGCTAGAGGCAAGACCTCTGGTAATATGGGTCATTTTTTTAACCGTTTAGCTAGAGACAAGACCTCTGGTAATATGGGTCATTTTTTTAACTGTTTAGGCTAGAGACAAGACCTCCGGTAATATGGGTCATTTTTTTAACTGTTTAGGCTAGAGACAAGACCTCCGGTAATATGGGTCATTTTTAAACCGTTTAGGCTAGAGACAAGACCTCTGGTAATATGGGTCATTTTTTAACTGTTTAGGCTAGAGACAAGACCTCCGGCAAGACCTAGAGACAAGACCACAGACCTACTCAGACTGGTCTGTGCTTGATGAAATCATACAATGTATCAACATTGCTTGCTTTGTGCGCTGTTCCAATGTAACAAATGTACAAATCTAACAGTAGACTCATGAGGGTCTGCATCCCGCTCGCCATCACAGCTAAACTATTTATTAAGAAAACTGATGAAGGAATAGACGTGAAGAGCGAAGCAGTTGAAGCAGGTAGAGGGGGGGCAGGTAGCTTAGTGGTTAAGCGCATTGGGCCAGTAAGCGAAAGGTCGCTGGTTCGAATCCCTGAGCTGACTAAATGAAAAATCTATCAATGTGCCCTTGAGCAAGGCACTTAACCCCAATTGCTGTAAAAAAATATATATATTTGGGATGCGGCTGGCAGATTACATCTGCCACACGTGATATGCGCATGAAAGTGAAGTGGATATTATTGAACCTGCGCATACAAGAGACTAGTGGCTGTTGCTTAAATTCACCTGAATTTATAAACAAAACTGACTTTATAAACAGGCGCCAGTAGGTTCTTTAGATCTATAGGGCAAAAAAAGTCAATAGTATCATATGAAACGATACTACAGTATTCTAAAATGTTGGTATCATAATTGGCATGATGTTCTGGCACTGTGATATTATCGTGGTACCTGTATATATCATTTCACTCCAAAAGGCTGATTTCGTGATTGGGCCTGTTTTTCTGTTAAACAGAATCATACAGGGTCTGCTTTTAGCGACTTTCCTTGAGTTGACCTTTTTGCATTGTTGCAAATTTCAAAGCAGTCATGCTTCTACAAAATGACCCGCGCTAAGGACATTGCATGCAACCTCTTACTTTTTGCACTGTAGGCCTATCATACATAATTTACTGATAGCCTAGCTAGCTTATATAGCCTAGCCATAGCCTTTGGTTGAATAACTGCAGTCATCCAGATTATTCTGGTTTTCATCAACGTTTCAAAGTTAGTTAGTGCAGACTCTTGTAGGGGAGTCTCACAAGTCTGGATTAATGAGTTAGCCAGAACGTCTTCCGCCAAAATCTTGTAACCAGTCAGGAGTCATGGTACCATGGCTAGAGGCCTAAATCCTTAGGCTATTCTTTAACCTGCTTCAGTTCCAGGTCATCTCAGAGGGCAGTTGTTCCTCTGACTGCCTCCAGGTTTTCTCCTCCTCGGCCCATTAACTGTCATACTCTGTTCTCCTCAGTCCGCACTACTGTGACCTCCATTCAGATCCACCAGCCAGGTCATTAAGGAAGCTATTAACTTACTGCTCAGAATTAGTGTTTCACTCACGCATTTTCTGTCCATCAGCCATGCTTTTACTTGAGCAGTGAACACCTGTATTTCCATTAGCTAGCTAGTTACTTTCAGTACAGGACTCCAATCTGAGAAGCCTTTGGCTTCCACCTTGGGGATTCTGAAAGGACAGTACAGGTACAATCAATATGGTAGTACTGAGCGATTAGTGCTTTTTGAGGCCGCTTTTGTTTAGATTACTACAAAATGTTGATTCTTTTTTTAACATTCAATGCGCTATGCATTATGTGGGTTGAATGATGTAACAACACAGAATAAAACAATTAATAAAAGTCCCATGATGGTAGTGACTGCCCATTTACTACTTATTAACCATAAATTATTCACATTACTTTAATAAAATATTTCAGTTGGGTATATTACTTAATTTGTTTTGATGACTTCATTATTTAATTCCAAGACATCTTATCTCTATAGAGCTGCTGCTTATGGTGTCTGACAATCACTATTTTAGTAGTTCTTCAAAGTAAATAAGTATTCTTGGGTATGACGCTACAAGCTTGGCGCACCTGTATTTGGAGAGTTTCTCCCATTCTTCTCTTCAGATCCTCTCAAGCTCTGTCAGGTTGGATGGGGAGCGTTGCTGCACAGCTATTTTCAGGTCTCTCCAGGGATGTTCGATCGGTTCAAGTCAGGGCTCTGGCTGGTCCACTCAAGGACATTCAGAGACTTGTCCCGAAGCCACTCCTGCGTTGTCTTGGCTGTGGGCTTAGGGTCATTTTCCTGTTGGAAGGTGAACCTTGGCCCCAGTCTAAGGTCCTGAGCGCTCTGGAGCAGGTTTTCATCAAGGTTCTCTCTACTTTGCTCCGTTCATCTTTCCCCTGATCCTGACTAGTCTCCCAGTCCCTGCCGCTGAAAAACATCCCCACAGCATGATGCTGCCACCACCATGCTTCACCGTAGGGATGGTGCCAGGTTTCCTCCAGACGTGACGCTTGGCATTCAGGCCAAAGAGTTCGATCTTGGTTTCATCAGACCAGAGAATCTTGTTTCTCATGGTCTGAGAGTTTTTAGGTGCCTTTTGGCAAACTCCAAGCAGGCTGTCGTGCCTTCTTTACTGAGGAGTGGCTTCCGTCTGGCCACTCTACCATAAAGGCCTGATTGGTGGAGTGCTGCAGAGTTGGTTGTCCTTCTGGAAGTTTCTCCCATCTCCACAGAGGAACTCTAGAGTGCTGTCAGATTGACCATTGGGTCCTTGGTCATGACTTGATTTTTGATCTGACATGCACTGTCAACTGTGGGACCTTCTGTAGAACCTGTAGACAGGTTGTGTGCCTTTCTAAATCATGTCCAATCAATTGAATTTACCACAGGTGGACTCCAATCAAGTTGTAGAAGCATCTCAAGGATGATCAATGGAAACAGGATGCACCTGAGCTCAATTTCAACTCTCATAGCAAAGAGTCTGAATCCTTATGTAAATACTTGTTATTTAAAAAAAATAAAATTACACATTTGCAAACATTTCTAAAAACCTGTTTTTGCTTTGTCATTATTGGGTATTGTGTGTAGATTGAGGTGCAAAAATAATTTTATACATTTTAGAATAAGGCTGTGATGTAACAAAATGTGGAAAAAGTCAAGGGGTCTGAATACTTTCCGAAGGCACTATGTAGCAGGCATCAAAGGATTATTAGTCGTTTTCTGCGCTCAACTATGTTGAAAATTGGCCTATTGGAAACTACAATGCCCTACTACATCGCACAGTTCATGCGTGATCTAATTTATCTCTAGAGAAATTGTACAATGTGCGCATTGAGCTCATTTAAAAAAAACATACGGAATGGAATTAAATTGAACCGATGTTGGTCAAATTATATCACCTCTAGTGAAGAGATTTGAGAGGACTAGATGGAAAGTTTCCACCATTTTCCTTGCACCTATCCAGTTCTTTCCGATGTAGTGCTAGTTCAGTCCACAAGTACCCAGGTAAGGGAATGTCATTGACAGTTTGGACCTGAGCCCTGAAGCTGTTGTGAGCGTGTCGGTGGCCGACCTGCCAGGGGAGAGCAGCAGAGAGGCTGGGGCTGGCAGGAAACAATGCTGCTGATTCAGCAGATCCTGCTGCTTACTGCTGCTGAACACCATTGACTTGAGAGAGGCGTTGGGATGGTCAGCGCTGCCGACGAAGCACAGGCACATAGCGCAGGTCAGGAGAAACCCAACACTGCCATCGCACTCACTCACTCACTCACTCACTCACTCACTCACTCACTCACTCACTCACTCACTCACACCACTGAAGGGCAACAGAACTGCAGAGAAGAAAACCGCACAGTGGAACACAGCACAGTGGAGCACCCCTCTAAAATGTGTAGTTTTGGCACACACGTCTTGCAGTACGTCCAACCGGCATCACAACCACAGACTACATGTAACCACGCCAGCCCAGGACCTCCAAATCCGGCTTCTTCACCTGCGGGATCGTTTAACCTGTTTGGGCTGAAGGGGCAGTATTGAGTAGCCAGATAAAAGGTGCCCATTTCAAACGGCCTCGTACTCAATTCTTGCTCGTACAATATGCATATTATTATTACTATTGGATAGAAAACACTCTCTAGTTTCTAAAACCGTTTGAATTATATCTGTGAGTCAAACAGAACTCATTTGGCACAAACTTCCTGACCAGGAAGTGGAAAGTCTGAAATCGGGGCTCTGTTCTACTTCCTGCCTATAAATGGGCATGATACGTAAGAGTATACGTGCACTTCATAGACCTTCCCCTGGATGTCAAGAGGCGGTGAGAGAAGAAATTTAGTGTTTATCTTGGTCTGAAGTGGAATACAAGCTCTTTGTATGACGTGTCCGCCCATTTCCTGTTTTCTGGAGAGCGCGAAGGGGGACTTGGATTTGCCTTCTGTTTAGCTGCCGTTATAGGCGACTAATATCTCCGGCTTTGATTTTATTTGATACATGTGACCATATCATCGTAAAGTATGTTTTTTCAATATAGTTTCATCAGATTATTGAACATTTTTCGGGAGTTTTGCCGTGTTCCGTTCTCTTCCGTTTGTTGACATGGAGAGCTTCGAGCCACTTGGCTAGTGTGCTTGCTAAATCGAGAGGGAAAATGGACGTTCTAAATCCAAACAACGATTGTTCTTGACAAAGGACACCTTGTCCAACATTCTGATGAAAGATCAGCAAAAGTAAGAAACATTTTATGATGCTATTTCATATATCTGTCGTACATGTGAACTAGTCGCCGACGCCCAACGTTTGGGTACTCTAGCTATACCGAAGCTGCATATCGTAATGAAGTTATTTTTAGAATTCTAACACTGCGATTTCATTAAGAACTAATGGATCTATCATTTCCTATACAACATGTATTTTTTAGTTATGTTTATGAATAGCTATTTGGTCAGAATATGTGTGTCAGAAAAAGTGTCAGAAAAATATCGTTGCTGTTTAGACGTTGTGGAAAAAGTAGCTAAGTTAGCACAATGTGTAACCACTGATTTCAGCTCTAAATATGCACATTTTCGAACAAAACATAAGTGTATGTATAACCTGATGTTATAGGACTGTCATCTGATGAAGAATATCAAGGTTAGTCAAAAAATATATATCTTTTACTGGTTTGTTCCGATCGCTAACTTTTACTGCTGGGAAATGGCTTGTCTTTCTGGCTATTGTGGTAAGCTAATATAACGCTATATTGTGTTTTCGCTGTAAAACACTTAATAAATCGGAAATATTGGCTGGAATCACAAGATGCCTGTCTTTCATTTGCTGTACACTATGTATTTTTCAGAAATGTTTTATGATGAGTAATTAGGTATTTGACGTTGGTGTCTGTAATTATTATGGCTGCTTTCGGTGCAATTTCTGATCGTAGCTGCAATGTAAACTATGATTTATACCTGAAATATGCACATTTTTCGAACAAAACATAGATTTATTGTATAACATGTTATAAGACTGTCATCTGATGAAGTTGTTTGTTGGTTAGTTTGGTTGGTTCTTGGTTAGTTAGGTTGGCTTTGTGCATGCTACCTGTGCTGTGAAAAATGTCTGTCCTTTTTTTGTATTTGGTGGTGAGCTAACATAAATATACGTGCTGTTTTCGCTGTAAAACATTTTAAAGATCGGACATGTTGGCTGGATTCACAAGATGTGTACCTTTCATTTGCTGTATTGGACTTGTTAATGTGTGAAAGTTAAATATTAAAAAAAATATATATTTTGAATTTCGCGCCCTGCACTTGAGCTGGCTGTTGTCATAAGTGTACCGACGTCGGGCTTGCAGCCAGAAGAAGTTTTTAAGACCAGTTATCTAGAAAGCTGATGAAACTGTGGGTTTCTACAACTAACTGTGGGTTTCCACAACTTCCACAAATAAGAATTTCTGCACAAACTTTCAAACTGTCTGAGGAAGCTCATCTGCATGCTTTTAGCCCTCACCAGGGTCTTGATCTGATTGCAGTTCGGCTTCGTAACCGACTTCAGTGGGCAAATACTCACCTTTGATGGCCACTGACCTGCTGGAGAAATGTGCTCTTCATAGATGAATCCTGGTTTGAACTCTCCCGGGTAGATGGCAGACAGCGTTTGTGGTGTCATGTGGGTGAGCGGTTTGCTGATGTCAATGTTGTGAATAGAGTGCCCCGTGGTGGGTTTTGTTATCGGCAAGCATAAGCTACGGACAACAAACACAATTGCATTTTATCGATGGCAATTTTAATGCACAGAGATACCGTGACGAGATCCTAAGGCCATTGTCGTGCCATTCATTTGACACCATCACCTCATGTTTCAGCACGATAATGCATGGACCTATATCGCAAGGGTCTGTACTAGAGGTCGACCGATTATGATTTTTCAATGCCGATACCGATTATTGGAGGACAAAAAAAGCCGATACCGATTAATCGGACGATTAAATTAAAAAAAAAATATATATATTTATATATACACTGCTCAAAAAAATAAAGGGAACACTTAAACAACACAATGTAACTCCAAGTCAATCACACTTCTGTGAAATCAAACTGTCCACTTAGGAAGCAACACTGATTGACAATACATTTCACATGCTGTTGTGCAACTGGAATAGACAAAAGGTGGAAATTATAGGCAATTAGCAAGACACCCCCAATAAAGGAGTGATTCTGCAGGTGGTGACCACAGACCACTTCTCAGTTCCTATGCTTCCTGGCTGATGTTTTGGTCACTTTTGAATGCTGGCGGTGCTCTCACTCTAATGGTAGCATAAGACGGAGTCTACAACCCACACAAGTGGCTCAGGTAGTGCAGCTCATCCAGGATGGCACATCAATGCGAGCTGTGGCAAGAAGGTTTGCTGTGTCTGTCAGCGTAGTGTCCAGAGCATGGAGGCGCTACCAGGAGACAGGCCAGTACATCAGGAGACGTGGAGGAGGCCGTAGGAGGGCAACAACCCAGCAGCAGGACCGCTACCTCCGCCTTTGAGCAGGAGGAGCACTGCCAGAGCCCTGCAAAATGACCTCCAGCAGGCCACAAATGTGTATATATCATACACACACACACATTTTTGTAAAAATGACAATTGCAACAATACTGAATGAACAATGAACACTTTTATTTTAACTTAATATAATACATAAATACACACACACGCACACAGCTCTGAAGTGACAATGATACTGAAGAGTCTGCTTAGGAGACAAATACTCTCAACTGTTTGAATAAAAATAGAGTTTAAGTTACCTGTGATGAATGTTGAAAACAAAAACTTTAATTTCTATATGCAGGAAATCCTATTTTAATAATGGGCATGGTAAGAATTGACAACCAAAGTGCGAGTCATAATTCCCATGACACCTTCTAGCAAAATCTGAAAAGCGGTTCCTTCATTTATTCCATAGGATATTTTTTAGATTCACTTAAAATAAGGTCTGTGTTTCGTGTAGGCTTACATCACCGTGCCAATTTTATAACTGTGTAGATATCCATAGGACAAGGTAACTCTGATCAATATTGGCTAAATATAAGTGAAGATACATTTTTTTGTAGAGTGGATTTATGAAAATATGTTGACAAACGTTACCTTATCCTAGTGAGATTTACACGGGTATCAAAACGTCGAGGCGGTTTAAGCCTGCACGAAACACAGACCTTATTTGAAGTAGATCAAGACATTCTCTATGGAAGACATGAACGGTAAAATAACGAAGGAACCCCTTTCAAATTCAGCCACAAGTTATTACAGGAATTATAACGCGTCGGCTATTTCTCTCTAAACCATATACCTTTGACTAATCCGGAAACTATCACCTCAAACAAAACGTTTATTCCGTTCCGTATTTTATCTAACCGGTGGCATCCATGAGTCTAAATATTCCTGTTACATTGCACAACCTTCAATGTTGTCATAATTACGTAATATTCTGGCAAATTAGTTTGCAAAGAGCCAGGCGGCCCAAACTGTTGCATATACCCTGACTCTGCGTGCAATGAACGCAAGAGAAATTACACAATTTCACCTGGTTAATATTGCCTGCTAACCTGGATTTCTTTTAGCTAAATATGCAGGTTTAAAAATATATACTTGTGTATTGATTTTAAGAAAGGCATTGATGTTTATGGTTAAGTACACATTGGAGCAATGACAGTCATTGATTGATTGTTTTTTATAAGATAAGTTTAATGCTAGCTAGCAACTTACCTTAGCTTACTGCATTCGCTAACAGGCAGGCTCCTCGTGGAGTGCAATGTAATCAGGTGTTAGAGCATTGGACTAGTTAACTGTAAGGTTGCAAGATTGGATCCCCCGAGCTGACAAGGTTAAAAATGAGAACGTTCCTAGGCCGTCATTGAAAATAAGAATGTGTTCTTAACTGACTTGCCTCGTTAAATAAAGATTAAATAAAGGTGTAAAAAAAAAAAGTTTTTTTTAATCGGCAAATCGGCGCCCAAAAACACCGGCCATTCCGGTTAATCGGTCGACCTCTAGTCTGTACAAAATTTCTGGAAGCTGAAAATTGATGTCCCAATTCTTCCATGACCTCTACGACCGCGTGTTCCTGTTCCCTCCAATATCCAACAACTTCGCACAGTCATTAAAGAGGAGTGGGACAACATTCCACAGGCCACAATCAACAGTCTGAACAACTCTATGCGAAAGAGTCGGACTGCAGGAGGCAAATAGTGACTGGTTTTCTGATACACGCAACTGCCTTTTTTAATGGTATCTGTGACCAACAGATGTATATCTGTATTCTCAGTCATGTGAAATCCATAGATTAAGGCCTAATGAATGTATTTCAATTGACTGACTTCCTTATATGAACTGTAACTCACTAAAATCTTTGAAATTGTTACATGTTTCCCTCTTTCACTCCCCCTCCCTCCTCGTGTGATTTTTGGTCTGCGGCGTTTATATTGAATGTCGTAGGGTCACTCAGAGCCGGATAATTTAGTCACATCTGAGAGAGCAAAGTCCAACTCCTGAGGTAGGTAGTTCAGTCAGCTGAGGTTGGGTGGGTGGGTGTAAGCGGAGACAGCTGGGGTGGTTAGGCTCTACTTATTTATCTCCTAGTTAATTGAAGTGTGTGCTTTCTTAACCCCCACCCCCCACACACACAGCGGAAATTGCACTGTTGCTGTGGTAATTGGCCTGATAGTCAATTGTAATGGTGTCAAGTGAATCATCTAATCATTTCTTATCTGGATACCAGTTGGAGAAAGTGCAGACACGCACGCACGCACGCACAGACAGATGTCTTCCTCTCCTGCTGCATCCATCACAAAACGCTGGGCCGCCTTGGAGCTGTAAAAAATAGACAAACAAAACAGTGTTCCTGGAAGAAGACGTGTCCTTATACTGTTATTTATTCAGACAACGTGTTTCTTTGCTTTGTCACTCAGACCAGAACAGGTACAAGTAAAGGAACAGTCAACTAGACAAGGACATAGAGGGCATTTGGTTTGTCATTGTAGGCTTAGCCTGACTCCACCATAAGATTAAAAATCCCATCATCACCGTTACTTTCACCTGTGCCCTCTGGAGTGCTGGGATTGTTTTGTAGGTGAAGAGGAAGCTGGTTAGGGATTTGCAACAGGACTTTAATCAACCTTGAAATTAAACTGGACACTGGGAGGCCCAACTCATCACAGCCACTTTTAGAGGTCAGTTGCTGTCTAAGCCCGCCACAGCATCAGCCCTGGTTGATTTATCAAGTCCCCTGACTCCATTCTGATTGATTTATCAAGTCCCCTGACTCCATTCTGATTGATTCATCAAGTCCCCTGACTCCATTCGGATTGATTCATCAAGTCCCCTGACTCCATTCGGATTGATTCATCAAGTCCCCTGACTCCATTCGGATTGATTCATCAAGTCCCCTGACTCCATTCGGATTGATTCATCAAGTCCCCTGACTCCATTCGGATTGATTCATCAAGTCCCCTGACTCCATTCGGATTGATTCATCAAGTCCCCTGACTCCATTCGGATTGATTCATCAAGTCCCCTGACTCCATTCGGATTGATTCATCAAGTCCCCTGACTCCATTCGGATTGATTCATCAAGTCCCCTGACTCCATTCTGATTGATTCATCAACTCCCCTGACTCCATTCGGATTGATTCATCAAGTCCCCTGACTCCATTCGGATTGATTCATCAAGTCCCCTGACTCCATTCGGATTGATTCAAGTCCCCTGACTCCATTCGGATTGATTCATCAAGTCCCCTGACTCCATTCGGATTGATTCATCAAGTCCCCTGACTCCATTCGGATTGATTCATCAAGTCCCCTGACTCCATTCGGATTGATTCATCAAGTCCCCTGACTCCATTCGGATTGATTCATCAAGTCCCCTGACTCCATTCGGATTGATTCATCAAGTCCCCTGACTCCATTCGGATTGATTCATCAAGTCCCCTGACTCCATTCGGATTGATTCATCAAGTCCCCTGACTCCATTCGGATTGATTCCATCTGAAAATAATGGAACGGAATGCTCTTGTTTTTAAAAATGTTCATACTGTCTGTGTTTTGAGCTGCTAGAGGACGTGAGCTCAGCTGTGGTCAATGGCTGAGAGACCGGACTAGTCTTTATGTGGTCATGCTTTTCTCTCCCTCTCCCCCTCTCATCATCATGTCTGACCCACATAGCTGGTTGGCATAGCTGTCGCACTGCTACAGCCTGCCCTACCCTGTCTCTTACCTCCCCCTGTTCCAGCCTCTGGCACTTTGTCTCATCATGTACAGTTGACCAGCATTAATCCAACGGACACACACACCACACCCAGCTATTAGTGTTTCCCTTTTCTCTCGTCGCCTGCCCATTCTTCCCAGGGAAGAAGAGAAAGGGAGGGAGATAGCTGTGTAGACTCCAGCACTGCAGGCTCAGACAAGCAGGCCAATATTCACAGCAGAATTCCTGGCATGCCATAGTAACCTGGCGTGTCCCCGTTCTTGGAGCCAGACTCCGGCCTCACGTTACACAATGACTTGTGTGTGTATGTATTTTGGTGTTTTAGTGCGGTGGGGAGTTGATATTTGAGGGATTGGAATAGAGCTCTATTTAGGATACTCTGAGCTCCTGGAGTGACACACACACACACACACACACACATCGGGCACTCAGGCCTGTCGTCAGACTTGGGGTCACTAATACCCCACACATGACAGACTGGTCTCTGTTCCACTCCATTGGTGTAAACTTCCATGACCATAGAGTGGAGTTTAGTCCGCTATAATACCCCACACAGTGACATGGCGGACCAGGAGCTGTAATACCCCACACAGTGACATGACAGACCAGGACCTGTAATACCCCACACAGTGACATGACAGACCAGGAGCTGTAATACCCCACACAGTGACATGACAGACCAGGAGCTGTAATACCCCACACAGTGACATGACAGACCAGGAGCTGTAATACCCCACACAGTGACATGACAGACCAGGAGCTGTAGGCTACTAATGTGATTGAGCCATTCAGCTTCATGCAGCGATCTGTCGTTAGGCACGTCAACACACAGGATTGATGGGCGGCTACAGAAATAGAATCGACCCGCGCTATATTTATAATTCTATGTATTCTAATTGTAAGTTAACCTACAGAGTTCCTAGAGCTCTGGCCAGTGCAGCCTTTGGGTGCCATTGTCAGTCAACTTGTCAGTTTAGTTGGTTCCTGCGGTAGATCGTAGTTTAGTTGGTTCCTGTGGTAGATGTTGTGTTTTTGTCTGATCCTCTCGCCTCTCCCCTGTACAGTGAGCATGTCTGCAGATTCGTTTGGCGCCGGGGGCAGCGATGCCCAGCAGAGCCTACAGTCCTTCTGGCCCCGCGTCATGGAAGAGATCAGGAACCTCACGGTGGTATGTCACGGCCTCCCTCTGATTGAACGCACACGCGCGCACACACACAACACACATGGGCTTGCACACACATACAAAGGCACACACATCACACCTCACAAGTGGTTTCCACATGACCTGCCCCTAACACCCCTTGGCTCTGTTTCAGAAGGATTTCCGCGTGCAGGAGTTGCCTCTCGCCCGAATCAAGAAAATCATGAAGCTGGATGAAGATGTGAAGGTAGGAGGCAGGTCCCCGCCTTCTGTGATTGCTCGATGAAGTCTTCATCAACACCCCACTCAGATAACAAAATATAGTATTTTGGAGCTGAGGTGTGGCTACACGGCTGGCTGAAATGAACACAGCATCCATTAGCTCATTGTGTAGGAAACATTTTGACTTGGCACGTTATTTGCAATCGTACCTCCTCCCATGTTGAGTCCCACGTCACATTCTATGTTGATATATACACACTGATCCCATTAGACCATCATCAGCTTATCACCCTGTAGGGCTATTCCTGCTCTGCTCTGAGAGGACAGGCATGGGGAGTGTGTGTGTCCGTATCCGTGTCCAAGTAGGGCTCCTCCCGAGAGAGATAAGCAGTAGCAGCTTAAGTGTGAGAAGGACCCAGAATGTGACAGAGAGGGTGTGATGCTAGCCATGACCCAGAGTGTGACAGAGAGGGTGTGATGCTAGCCATGACCCAGAGTGTGACAGAGAGGGTGTGATGCTAGCCATGACCCAGAGTGTGACAGAGAGGGGTGTGATGCTAGCCATGACCCAGAGTGTGGCAGAGAGGGCGTGATGCTAGCCATGACCCAGAGTGTGACAGAGGGTGTGATGCTAGCCATGACCCAGAGTGTGACAGAGAGGGGTGTGATGCTAGCCATGACCCAGAGTGTGACAGAGAGGGGTGTGATGCTAGCCATGACCCAGAGTGTGACAGAGAGGGGTGTGATGCTAGCCATGACCCAGAGTGTGACAGAGAGGGGTGTGATGCTAGCCATGACCCAGAGTGTGAGAGAGAGGGGTGTCATGCTAGCCATGACCAGGGTCTGACAGAGAGGGTGTGATGCTAGCCATGACCAAGAGTGTGACAGAGAGGCTGTGATGCTAGCCATGACCCAGAGTGTGACAGAGAGGGGTGTGATGCTAGCCATGACCCAGAGTGTGACAGAGAGGGTGTGATGCTTAGCCATGACCCAGAGTGTGAGAGAGAGAGGTGTATGCTAGCCATGACCCAGGGTCTGACAGAGAGGTGTGATGCTAGCCATGACCCAGAGTGTGACAGAGAGGGGTGTGATGCTAGCCATGACCAGAGTTGTGACAGAGAGGGTGTGATGCTAGCCATGACCCAGAGTGTGACAGAGAGGGTGTATGCTAGCCATGACCCATGTGTGACAGAGAGGGTGTGATGCTAGCCATGACCCAGATGTGTGACAGAGAGGGTGGATGCTAGCCATGACCCAGAGTGTGACAGAGAGGGTGTGATGCTAGCCATGACCAAATGTGACAGAGAGGGTGTGATGCTAGCCATGACCCAGAGTGTGACAGAGAGGGTGTGATGCTAGCCATGACCCAGAGTGTGACAGAGAGGGTGTGATGCTAGCCATGACCCAAGTGTGACAGAGAGGGGTGTGATGCTAGCCATGACCCAGAGTGTGACAGAGAGGGTGATGCTAGCCATGACCCAGAGTGTGACAGAGAGGTGTGATGCTAGCCATGACCCAGAGTGTGACAGAGAGGGGTGTGATGCTAGCCATGACCCAGATGTGACAGAGAGGGGTGTGCTAGCAGACCCAGAGTGTGACAGAGGGGTGATGCTAGCCATGACCCGAGTGTGACGAGAGGGGTGTGATGCTAGCCATGACCCAGAGTGTGACAGAGAGGGGTGTGATGCTAGCCATGACCCAGAGTGTGACAGAGAGGGTGTGATGCTAGCCATGACCCAGAGTGTGACAGAGAGGGGTGTGATGCTAGCCATGACCCAGAGTGTGAGAGAGAGGGGTATTGCTAGCCATGACCAGGTGTGACGAGAGGGTGTGATGCTAGCCATGACCAAGAGTGTGACAGAGAGGCTGTGATGCTAGCCATGACCCAGATGTGACAGAGAGGGTGTGATGCTAGCCATGACCCGAGTGTGACAGAGAGGGTGTGATGCTAGCCATGACCCAGAGTGTGAGAGAGAGGGGTGATGCTAGCCATGACCCAGGTTGACAGAGAGGGTGTGATGCTAGCCATGACCAAGAGTGTGACGAGAGGCTGTGATGCTAGCCATGACCCAGAGTGTGACAGAGGTGACGTGATGCTACCATGACCCAGAGTGGACGAATGCTAGCCATGACCCAGAGTGGGACGTGATGCTAGCAGACCGTGTGGACGTGATGCTAGCCATGACCCAGAGTGGGACGTGATGCTAGCCATGACCCAGAGTGGGACGTGATGCTAGCCATGACCCAGAGTGGGACGTGATGCTAGCCATGACCCAGAGTGGGACGTGATGCTAGCCATGACCCAGAGTGGGACGTGATGCGGCATGACCGCGAGTGGACGTGATGCTAGCCATGACCCAGAGTGGGACGTGATGCTAGCCATGACCCAGAGTGTGACGTGATGCTAGCCATGACCCAGGGTGTGACAGAGAGGGGTGTGATGCTAGCCATGACCCAGAGTTGAAGGAGCTAGCCTGACCGAGTGTGACTGATGCTAGCCATGACCCAGAGTGGGACGTGATGCTGCCATGACCCAGAGTGGGGGACGTGATGCTAGCCATGACCCAGAGTGAGTGACGTGATGCTAGCCATGACCCAGAGTGGGACGTGATGCTAGCCATGACCCAGAGTGGGACGTGATGCTAGCCATGACCCAGAGTGGGACGTGATGCTAGCCATGACCCAGAGTGGGACGTGATGCTAGCCATGACCCAGAGGTGGACCGTGATGCTCAGCCATGACCCAGATGGGGACGTGATGCTAGCCATACCCAGAGTGGGACGTGATCTAGCCATGACCCAGAGTGGGACGTGATGCTAGCCCATGACCCCAGAGTGTGACAGAGAGGGGTGTGATGCTAGCCATGACCCAGAGTGTGGCAGAGAGGGCGTGATGCTAGCCATGACCCAGAGTGTGACAGAGGGGTGTGATGCTAGCCATGACCCAGATTGGGACGTGTTGCTAGCCATGACCAAGAGTGACGTGATGCTAGCCATGACCCAGAGTGTGACAGAGAGAGGCGTGATGCTAGCCATGATCAGAGTGTGACGTGATGCTAGCCGTGACCACGAGTGTGACGTGATGCTAGCCGTGACCAAGAGTGTGACGTGATGCTAGCCATGACCAAGAGTTGAACGTGATGCTAGCCATGACCAAGAGTGTGACGTGATGCTAGCCATGACCAAGAGTGTGACGTGATGCTAGCCATGACCAAGAGTGTGCGACGTGATGCAGCCCTGACCCAGAGTGTTGACAGAGAGGGCGTGAGGCAGCCATGACCAAGAGTGTGCGAGAGAGGCCGTGATGCTAGCCATGACCAGAGTGTGACGTGATGCTAGCCATGACCAAGAGTGTGACGTGATGCTCCATGACAGAGTGATGAAGCTAGCCATACCCAGGTGTGACAGAGAGGTGTGATCTAGCCATGACCCAGAGTGTGACAGAGAGGGTGTGATGCTAGCCATGAACCCAGAGTGTTGACAGCAGAGGGTGTGATGCTAGCCATGACCCAGAGTGTGACAGAGATGGGTGTGATGCTAGCCATGAACCCAGGGTGTGACAGAGAGGGGTGTGATGCTGCCATGACCCAGATTGGACGTGTTGCTGTCTGACCAGAGTGACGTGATGCTGCCATGCCCAGAGTGTGACAGAGAGAGCGTGATGCTAGCCATGATCAAGAGTGTGACGTGATGCTAGCCGTGACCAGAGTGTGACGTGATGCTAGCCGTGACCAAGAGTGTGAGTGATGCTAGCCTGACCAGGGTGTGACGTGATGCTAGCCATGACCAAGAGTGTGACGTGATGCTAGCCATGGCCAAGAGTGTGACGTGATGCTAGCCTGACCAGAGTGACGTGATGCTAGCCATGACCAAGAGTGTGACGTGATGCTAGCCATGACCAAGAGTGTGACGTGATGCTAGCCATGACCCAGAGTGTGACAGAGAGGGCGTGATGCAGCCATGACCAAGAGTGTGACAGAGAGAGGCGTGATGCTAGCCATGACCAAGAGTGTGACGTGATGCTAGCCATGACCAAGAGTGTGACGTGATGCTAGCCCATGACAAGATGTGACGTGAAGCTAGCCATGACCCAGAGTGTGACAGAGAGGGGTGATGCTAGCCATGACCCTAGGTGTGACGAGAGGGTGTGATGCTAGCCATGACCCAGAGGTGACAGAGAGGTGGATGCTACCATACCCAGGGTGTACAGAGAGGTGTGATCTAGCCATGACCCAGTGTGACATGAAGGCGTGATGCTGCCATGACCAAGAGTGTGACGTGATGCTAGCATGACCAAGAGTGTGACGTGATGCTAGCCGTGACCAGGTGTGGTGATGCTAGCCGTGACCAAGAGTGTGACGTGATGTCAGTCATGCCAAGAGTGTGACGTGAGCTAGCCATGACCAGAGTGTGACGTGATGCTAGCCATGAACCAGATTGTGACGTGATGCTAGCCATGACCAAGAGTGTGACGTGATGCTAGCCATGCCCAGAGTGTGACAGAGAGGGGTGTGATGCTAGCCATGACCCAGAGTGTGACAGAGAGGGTGTGGATGCTTAGCCATGACCCAGAGTGTGACAGAGAGGGTTGATGCTAGCCATGACCCCAGGGTGTGACAGAGAGGGTGTTGATGCTAGCCATGACCCAGATTGGGACGTGTTGCTAGCCATGACCAAGAGTGACGTGATGCTAGCCATGACCCAGAGTGTGACAGAGAGAGGCTGATGCTAGCCATGACCAAGAGTGTGACGTGATGCTAGCCATGCCCAAGAGTGTGACGTGATGCTAGCCATGACCAAGAGTGTGACCGTGATGCTAGACCATGACCAGAGTGGTGACAGAGAGAGGGTGTGATTGCTAGCCATGACCAAGAGTGTGACGTGATGCTAGCCGACGACCCAGAGTGTGACAGAGAGGGCGTGATGCAGCCATGACCAAGAGTGTGACAGAGAGAGGCGTGATGCTACCATGACCAAGAGTGTGACGTGATGCTAGCCATGACCAAGAGTGTGACGTTGCTAGCCATGACCAAGAGTGGTGACGTGAATGCTAGCCATGACCCAGAGTGTGGCAGAGAGGGGCGTGATGCTAGCCGATGACCAGAATGTGGCAGAGAGAGCCGTGATGCTAGCCATGACCAGACTGTGACGAGTGATGCTAAGCCATGACCCAAGTGTGGCAGAGAGGCTGTTGATGCTAGCCATGACCAGAGTGTGACGAGAGGGTGTGATGCTAGCCTGACCCAGAGTGTGACAGAGAGATGGTGTATGCTAGCCATGACCCAGAGTGTTTGAAGTGATGCGAGCCATGACCAGAGTGGACGTATGCTAGCCGTGACCAGAGTGGGTACGTTGATTGCTTAGCCATGACCCAGAGTGTGACGTGATGCTAGCCATGACCAGAGTGTGGACGTGTCTAGCCATGACCCGATGGGATTGATTCTAGCCATGACCAGAGTGGTGACGTGATTGCTAGCCATGACCAGGGGACGTGATGCACTGCCCAGAGTGACTGATGCTAGCCATGACCCAGAGTGTGACGTGATGGGCTATCCTGACCAAGTGGGACTTGATGCTAGCCATGACCCAGAGTGTGACGTGATTGCTAGCCATGACCCAGAGTGGGCAGAAAGTGATGCTAGCCATGACCCAGAGTGTGGACAGAGAGGGGTGTGTGCTAGCCATGACCCATAGTTGGGCACTGATGCTAGCATGCCCATAATGTGTGACAGAGAGGAGCTGATGCGCCATGTAACCAAGAGTGTAAGAGAGCGTGATGCTAGCATGACCAAGAGTGTGACGTGTGCTAGCCATGACAAGAGTGTGAATGATGCTAGCCATGAAAAGAGTGGTGACGTGAAGCTAGCCATGACCCAGAGTGTGACAGAGAGGGTGGTGATGCTATCCCATGACCCAGAGTGTGACAGAGAGGTGTGATGCTAGCCATGACCCAGAGTGTGACAGAGAGGGTGTGATGCTAGCCATGACCCAGAGAGTGACAGAGAGGGTGTGATGCTAGCCATGACCTCAGGGTGTGACAGAGTGTGATGCTAGCCATGACCCAGAGTGTGACGAGAGAGAGCGTGATGCTAGCCATGACCCAGAGTGTGACGTGATGCTAGCCGTGTAGGGTGTGACGTGTACTAGACCGTGACCAGAGTGTGACGTGATTCATTCATGGCCAGATGTGACGTGATGCTAGCCATGACAAGAGGTGTGGACGGTGATGCTAGCCATGACCAAGATTGTGACGTGATGCTAGCCATGACCAGAGTGTGCTGTGATGCTAGCCATGACCCAGAGTGTGACAGAGAGGTGTGATGCTAGCCTGACCCGAGTGTGACGAGGGGTGTGATGCTAGCAGACCCGAGTGTGACAGAGAGGTGTGATCCTAGCCATGACCCAGAGTGTGACAGAGGGGTGTGATGCTAGCCATGACCCAGATTGGGACGTGTTGCTAGCCATGACCAAGAGTGACGTGATGCTAGCCATGACCCAGAGTGTGACAGAGAGAGGCGTGTTGCTAGCCATGATCAAGAGTGTGACGTGATGCTAGCCGTGACCAAGAGTGTGACGTGATGCTAGCCGTGACCCAGAGTGTGACGTGATGCTAGCCATGACCAAGAGTGTGGACGTGATGCTAGCCATGGCCAGGACAGTGTGCGTGCTTCTAGCCAAACCAAGATTGGACTGTGCTAGCCCATGACCAAGAGTGTGGACGTCATGCTAGCCATGACCATAGTGTGACGTGATGCTAGCCATGACCCAGAGTGTGGCAGGAGGGGGCGTGATGCTAGCCATGACCAAGAGTGTGACGCAGAGAGGCGTGATGCTAGCCTATGACCAAAGATGTGACGTGATGCAGCCATGACCAAGAGTGTGACGTGATGCTAGCCATGACAAGAGTTGCGTGAAGCTAGCCGACCAGAGTGTGACAGAGAGGGTGTGATGCTAGCATGACCCAGTGTGACAGAGAGGGTGTGATGCTTCCATACCATTGTGACAGAGGGTGTGATGCTAGCCTGACCCAGAGTGTGACAGAGAGGGGTGTGAATGCTAGCCATGACCCAGGTGTGACAGAGAGGGTGTGATGCTAGCCATGACCCAGAGTGTGACAGAGAGAGGCGTGATGCTAGCCATGACCAGAGTGTGACGTGATGCTAGCCATGACAAGAGTGTTGACGTGATGCTAGCCGTGACCCAGGGTGTGACGTGATCTAGCCTGACCCAGGTGTGACTGATGCTAGCCTGACCAAGAGTGTGACGTGATTCAGTCCATGGCCAAGAGTGTGCGTGATGCTAGCCATGACCAAGAGTGTGACGTGATAGCTAGCCATGACCAAGATTGTGACGTGTGCTAGCCATGAACCAAGAGTGTGGACGTGATGCCTAGCCATGACTCCAGAGTGTGACAGAAGGGGTGTATGCATAGCCATGACCCAGAGTGTGCAAGAGGGTTGAATGCTAGCCATGACCCAGATTGTGACAGAGAGGTGTGATGCTAGCCATGACCCAGGGTGTGCACAGAGAGGGGTGTGATGCTAGCCATGACCCAGAGGGACGTGTTGCTAGCATGACGAGAGTGAGTGATGCTAGCCATGACCCAGAGTGTTGACAGAGAGGCGTGAATGCTAGCCATGACCAAGAGTGTGACAAGTGATGCTAGCCATGACCAGAGTGTGACGTGATGCTTAGCCAGACCAGAGTGTGACGTGATGCTAGCCATGACCCAGAGTGTGAGAGAGACATGCAGAGGAGTGTGATGCTGAGCCATGACCCAGAGTGTGCAGTGATGCTAGCCATGACCCACAGTGGACAGAGAGGGCGTGATGCTAGCCATGACCAAGAGTGTGACAGAAGAGGGTGGATGCTAGCCATGACCAGATTGGCGTGATGCTAGCCATGACCACCAGAGTGGCATGAGCATGAACGTGATGCTAGCCATGACCAGAGTGTGGACGTGATGCTAGCCATGACCCAGAGTGGGCCAGGGGGCGTGATGCTAGCCATTGACCCAGAGTGTGGCAGAGGGCCCGTGATTGCTAACCATACCAAGGACTGTGACGTGATGCTAGCCATGACCAGAGTGTGACGTGATGCTAGCCATGACCAAGATTGTGACGAGAGGGTGTGATGCTAGCCATGACCCAGAGTGTGACGAGAGGTGGGATGCTAGCCATGACCCGAGTTGACAAGAGGGTGCGTGATGCTAGCCATGACCCAGAGTGGGCAGAGAAGGGGTGATGCTAGCCATGACCCAGGATGTGACAGAGAGGGTGTGATGCTAGCCATGACCCATGGAGTGTGACAGAGAGAGGGCGTGATGCTAGCCATGACCCAGAGTGTGACAGTGAGTGTCTACCATGACACCAGAGTGTGACTGAATGCTAGCCATGACCAAGAGTGTGACGTGATGCTAGCCGTGACCCAGGTTGCGTGAATGCTAGCCATGACCCAGAGTGGTGAAGTGATGCTAAGGGCCATGACCCAGAGTGTGACGTGATGCAGCTACAGTGACCAAGAAGGTGACGTGATGCTACCATGACCCAGAGTGTGGCAGAGAGGGGCGTGATGCTAGCCATGACAAGAGTGTGCGTGATATAGCCATGACCCAGGTTGACAGAGAGGGCTGATGCTAGCCGACCAGAAGTGTGCAGAGAGCGTGATGCTATGCCATGACCAGAGTGTGACTTGATGCTACCTTGACCCAAGAGTGTGACGTGATGCTTAGCCAATGACCAAAGAGTGTGACGTGATGCCTTTTTTTAGCCATGACCGAGTGTGCCAAAGTCGTGATGCTAGCCATGACCAGAGTGTGACCTATGTAGCGAGGGTGGTGATGAGCTTGAGCGCATGACCTAAGAGTGGAACAGAGAGAGGGCTGATGCTAGCCAGGACTCCAGAGTGTGAACGGATGTTAGGCTAGCCATACCACAGAAGTGACGGTAGGCGGATGCTAGCCATGACCAAGGAGTGTGACGTGATGCTAGCCATACCAAAGAGTGTGAACTGAAGTCGCTGAGCCGTGTAAATGAAGCCCAGACAGGTGACAGAAGGGTGTGATGCGTAGCCGTGACCCAGAGTGGTGACAGGAGGTGATGCGAGCCATGACCAGAGTGTGACGGAGGTGGCTGAGTCCCCATGACCCGGTGGGGACGAGTGGATGCTAGCCATGACCGCAGAGTGTGACGAGAGGGGTGATGGCTGATGCCATGACCAGAGTGATGTGACGTGATGCTAGCCATGACCCAGTGTGACGTGATGCTAGCCCGTGACCCGGAGTGTGACGTGATGCTAGCCTGACCCAGAGTGTGACGACGTAGATGCAAAGATGAAGTGACCTGACCAGAGGGACGTGATGTAAGCCATGACCCAAGTGGTGACGTGATGCTGCCTGACCCAAGAGTGGACGTGATGTCTAGCCATGACCAAGTGGACGAAGGGTGTGAGCTGCATGACTCTACTGACCGATGGGCGTGGATGCTAGCCATGACCCAGAGGGTGACGAAGGTTCGATGGCTAGCCATGACCGAGTTGACAGGAGTGGATGCTAGCCAGTACCCAGAGTGTGAACGGAGGTGGATGCTAGCATGACCCAGAAGTGTGGACGTGAGAAGGTGTGACTAGCCATGGACCCCAGGTACAGTAGGGTGTGATTCTAGCCATGACCCAGAGTGGACGAGAGCGTGATGCTAGCCATGACACGAAGAGTGGACGTGATGCAGCCTGACCATGGGACGTGATGCTACCTGCGCCAGAGTGTGACGTGATGCTAGCCAGAAATGAACCCAAGGTGGTGATGTCAGTCATGGCAGGTGTGGTGATGCTAGCCATGACCCAGAGTGTTGACTATCGCAGACAGTTGTACGTGATGCTAGCCATGACCAAGAGTGAGATGCAGCAGACCGCAGATTGACAGGAGGTTGCTAGCCATGACCCAGATTGACGAGAGTGTGTTGCTAGCCATGACCCAGATGTGACAGGGGGTCGATGCTAGCCATGACCCGCGTGTGACAAGAGAGGGGTGTGATGCTAACCCATGGACTTTGGCAAGTGCGAGCTCGTGATGCTAGCCGATGACCACGAGGACTAGAGAAGGCGTGATGCCAAGAGATGTCGTCATGGCAGCATGACATAGTTGACGGGATGCTAGCCCATGACCAGAGTGTGACGTGATGCTAAGCCATGAACCAGAGTGTGACGTGGATGCTCCAGCCCAGTGGACCAAAGAAAAAAGGGTGTGGACATGACAAGTGGGCGATGGCTAGCCCATGACCCAGTCAGGAGGTGTGCTACAGACGAGGTACAGGAGAGGCGTGATGGCTAGCCATGGGACCAAGTGTGAGTGTGCAAGAAGAGTGGACGTGATGCTAGCCATGACCAAGAGTGTGACGTGATGCTAGCCATGACCAGAGTGCATGAGGGTGTCTCCTGACAGATGGAAAGCCGTGACTAGCCAACTTACTGAGCACCATGACGGTGTGCAAGCCGTGGATAGAGACAGGTGTGAGAGGGTCTACCTGACCCAGAGTGTGACAGAGAGGGTGTGATGCTAGCCATGAAATGTGACGCCAGCCAGGGTGTGACAGAGAGGGTGTGAGCTACCATGACCCAGAGTGTGACAGAGAGGGTGTGATGCTAGCCATGCCCCAGAGTGTGACAGAGAGGGGTGTGATGCTAGCCATGACCCAGGGTGTGACAGATGAGGGTGTGATCTAGCCATGACCAGAGTGTGAGAGGAGGCGTGATGCTAGCCATGACCAAGTTGACGTGTGCTAGCCATAACAGAGTGTGACGTGATGCTATGCCGTGACCAGGGTGTGACTGATGCTAGCCTGACCAAAGTGGACGTGAATGTAGTCGGAGTGTGACGTGATAGCTAGCCATGACCAGAGTGGTGGACGTGAGCTATCTGACCAAGATTGTGGTGATTGCTAGCCATACCAAGAGTGTGACGTGATGCTAGCCAGAGACCCAGAGTGTGACAGAGAGGGGTGTGATGCTAGCCCTGAGCGAGTGTGACAGAGAGGGTGTGATGCTAGCATGACCCAGAGTGTGAAGAGAGGGTGTGATGCTAGCCATGACCCAGGTGTGACAAGAGTGGTGATGCTAGCCATGACCCAGAGTTGGAGAGGTGTACATGACCAAGGGTGACGTGATGCTAGCCAATGACCAAGTGTGACAGAGGAGGAGCTGATGCTAGCCATGATCAAGAGAGGTGTAGTGGTAGCCTGACGCAAGAGTGTGACTGATGCTAGCCATGACCAAGAGTGTGACTGATGATTGCGGACGGTGTGACGTGTGCGGCCATGACCCAAGGTGACGTGAGCTAGCCATGCCAAGAGTGTGACGGAGATGTCTAGCCATGACCCAAGTAGTGTGACGTGACCTGCTAGCCATGACCAAGAGTGTGACGTGATGCTAGCCTGACCAAGAGTGTGACGTGATGCATAGCCATGACCCAGAGTGTGACGAGAGGGCGTGTATGCAGCCCGATGACCAATATGTGACAGAGAGAGGCGTGATGCTAGCCATGACCAAGAGTGTGACGTGTAGGCTAGCCATGACCAGAGTGTGACGATGATGCTAGCCATGACAGAAGAGTGTGACGTGACTAGCCATGACCCAGAGTGTGACAGGAGAGGGTGTGATGCTAGCCATGACCCAGAGTGTGACAGAGAGGGTGTGATGCTAGCCTGACCGAGTGTACAGAGGTGATGCTAGCCATGACCAGAGTGTGACAGAGAGGGGTGTGATGCTAGCCATGACCCAGGGTGTGACAAGAGGGTGTGATGCTAGCCATGACCCAGAGTGTGACAGAGAGAGGTGCGTGATGCTAGCCATGACCAAGAGTGTACGTGATGCTAGCATGACCAAGTGTGACGTGATGCTAGCCGTGACCCAGTGTGTGACGTGATGCTAGCCGTGACCCAAGAGTGTGACGTGATGTCAGTCATGGCCAAGAGTGTGACGTGATGCTAGCCATGACCAAGAGTGTGACGTGATGCTAGCCATGACCAAGATTTGACGTGATGCTAGCCATGACCCAAGAGTGGGACGTGATGCTAGCCATGACCCAGAGTGTGCAGAGGGGGTTGATGCTAGCCATGACCCAGAGGTGTGACAGAGAGGGTGTGATGCTAGCCATGACCCAGTGTGACAGAGAGGGTGTGATGCTACAGACCCAGGTGTGACAGAGAGGGGTGTGATGCTAGCCATGACCCAGATTGGACGTGTTGAGTCCATGACAGAGTGACGTGCTGCTAGCTGACCAGAGTTGACAGTAGGAGGCGTGATCTAGCCATGACCGAGTGTGACGTGATGCTAGCCATGACCAAGAGTGTGACGTGATGCTAGCCATGACTCAAGAGTGTGACGTGGACTAGCCATGACCCAGAGTGTGACAGAGAGGGTGTGATGCTAGCCATGACCAAGAGTGTGACGTGATGCTAGCCATGACCCAGAGTGTGACAGAGAGGGCTGATGCTAGCCATGACCACAGAGTTGCAAGGAGACGTGATGCTAGCCATGACCAAGTGTGACGTGATGCTACAGCCTACCAAGAGTGTGACTGATGCTAGCCATGACCAAGAGTGGACGTGATGCTAGCCATGACCCAGAGTGTGGCAGAGAAGGGCGTGATGCTAGCCATGACCCAGAGTGGGCAGAGAGAGCCGTGATGCTAGCCATGACCCAGAGACTGTGACGTGATGCTAGCATGACCAGAGTGTGGCAGAGAGGTGGGATGCTAGCCGTGACCAAGAGTGTGACAGAGAGGGGTGTGATGCTAGCCATGACCAGAGTGTGACAGAGGGGTGTGATGCTAGCCATGACCAGAGTTGACAGAGAGGGTGTGATGCTAGCCATGACCCAGAGTGTGACAGAGAGGGGTGATGCTACCATGACCCAGAGTGTGACAGAGAGGGTGTGATGCTAGCCATGACCCAAGAGTGTGACAGAGAGGGGTGTGCTAGCCATGACCGAGTGTGACATGATGGACCATGACCAAGAGTGTGACGTGAAGCTAGCCGTGACAAGAGTGTAGTATGCTAGCCTTGACCAGAGTGTGACGTGATGCTAGCCATGACCCAGGGTGTGACCGTGATGCTAGCCATGACCAAGAGTGTGACGTGATGCTAGCCATGACCAAGAGTGTGACGTGATGCTAGCCATGACCAGAGTGTGTGCAGAAGGGCGTGATGCTAGCCATGACCAAGATGTGACGTGATAATAGCCATGACCCAGGTGTGACAGAGAGGGCGTGATGCAGCCATGACCAAGTTGGTCAGAGAGAGGCGTGATGCTAGCCATGACCAGAGTGTGAACGTGATGCTAGCCATGACCAAGAGTGTGACGTGATGCTAGCCTGACAAGAGGTGACGTGATGCTAGCCATGACCCAGAGTGTGACAGAGAGGGTGTGATGCTAGCCATGACCCAGAGTGTGACAGAGAGGGTTTATGCTAGCCATGACCAGATGTGTACAGAGAGGGTGTGATGCTAGCCATGACCCAGAGGTGTACAGAGAGGGTGTGATGCTAGCCTGACCCAGAGTTGACAGAGAGAGGCGTGATGCTAAGCCATGACCAAGAGTGTGACGTGATGCTAGCCATGACCAAGAGTGTGACGTGATGCTAGCCGTGACCCAGGGTGGACGTGATGCTAGCCTGACCAAGAGTGTGACGTGATGCTAGCCATGACCCAAGAGTGTGACGTGATGCTAGCCATGACCAAGAGTGTGAGTGATGCTAGCCATGACAAGTGTGACGTGATGCGACCATGGACCCAAGAGTGTGACGATGATGCTAGCCATGACCCAGAGTGTGACAGAGAGGGTGTGATGCTAGCCATGACCCAGATGTGACAGAGAGTTGGATGCTAGCCATGAACCCAGGTGTTGACAGAGAGGGTGTGATGCTAGCCATGACCCAGAGTGTGACAGAGAGGGTGTGATGCTAGCCATGACCCGAGTGGAGAGAGAGGGTGTATGCTAGCCATGACCAGGGTCTGACAGAGAGGGTGTGATGCTAGCCATGACCAAGAGTGTGACAGAGAGGCTGTGATGCTAGCCATGACCCAGAGTGTGACAGAGAGGGTGTGATGCTAGCCATGACCCAGAGTGTGACAGAGAGAGGGTGTGATGCTAGCCATGACCCAGAGTGTGAGAGAGAGGGGTGTCATGCTACCATGACCAGGGTTGACAGAGAGGGTGTGGATGCTAGCCATGACCCAGAGTGTGACAGAGAGGGTGTATTCTAGCCATGACCAGATGTTACAGCAGAGGAGTCGTGATGCTAGCTGACCCAAGTGTGACAGAGGTGTGATGCTAGCCATGACCCAGAGTGGACGTGATGCTAGCCATGACCCAGAGTGTGGACGTGATGCTAGCCATGACCAGAGTGTGGACGTGATGCTAGCCATGACCCAGAGTGGGACTGATGCTAGCCATGACCCAGAGTGTGACGTGATGCTAGCCATGACCAGAGTGGACATGATGCTAGCCATGACCCAGAGTGGGACGTGATGCAGCCAGGACCAGAGTGGGACTGTGCTCAGCCATGACCCAGAGTGGACGTGATGCTAGCCATGACCAGAGTGTGACGTGATGCTAGCCATGACCCAGGGTGTGACAGAGAGGGGTGTGATGCTAGCCATGACCCAGAGTGTGAAGTGATGCTAGCCATGACCCAGAGTGTGACGTGATGCTAGCCATGACCCAGAGTGGGACGTGATGCTAGCCATGACCCAGAGTGGGACGTGATGCTAGCCATGACCCAGAGTGGGACGTGATGCTAGCCATGACCCAGAGTGTGACGTGATGCTAGCCGATGACCAGAGTGGGACGTGATGCTAGCATGACCCGAGTGGACTGACTAGCCATGACCAGAGTGGGACGTGATGCTAGCCATGACCAGAGTGGGACGTGATGCTAGCCATGACCCAGAGTGTGGACAGAGAGGTGTTGTGATGCTAGCCATGACCCAGATGGTGACAGAGAGGGTGTGAGGCTAGCCATGACCCAGAGTGTGCAGAGAGGGCGTGATGCTAGCCATGACCAGAGTGTGACAGAGGGGTGTGATGCTAGCCATGACCCTAGGAGGTTGGTGGACGGTTGATTAGCTAGCCATGACCAGAGGAAGAGTGCGTGATGCTAGCCATGACCCAGAGTGTGACAGAGAGAGGCGTGATGCTACCATGATCAGAGTGGACGATGCTAGCCTGACCAAGAGTGTGACTGATGCTAGCCGTGACCAAGAGTGTGACGTGATGCTAGCCATGACCAAGGGTGTGACGTGATGCTAGCCATGACCAAGAGTGTGACGTGATGCTAGCATGACCAAGAGTGTGACGTGATGCTAGCCATGACCAAATGTGACGTGATGCTAGCCATGACCAAAGAGTGACGTGATGCTAGCCATGACCCAGAGTGTGACAGAGAGGCGTGATGCTCAGCATGACCAAGAGTGTGACAGAGAGAGCTGATGCTAGCCTGACCAAGAGTGTGACGTGATGAGCCATGACCAAGAGTGTGACGTGATGCTAGCCATGGACAAGATGACGTGGGCAGAAGTTGCGTGAAGCTAGCCATGCCAGAGGGACAGAGGGGTGTGATGCCATGACCAGAGTGACAGAGATGTGTGACTAGCCATGACCAGAGTGTGACAGAGAGGGTGTGGATGCTAGCCATGACCCGAGTGTGACAGAGAGGTGTGTGATGCTAGCCATGACCCAGGGTGTACAGAGAGGGTGTGATGCTAGCCATGACCCAGAGTGTGACAGAGAGAGGCGTGATGCTAGCCATGACAAGAGTGTGACGTGATGCAGCCATACCAAGTGTGACGTGATGCTAGCCGTGACCCAGGGTGTGACGTGATGCTAGCCTGACCAAGAGTGTGACGCTGATGCTCAGTCCATGGCCAAGATGGGTGACGTGATGCTAGCCATGACCAAGAGTGTGACGATATGCTAGCCATGACCCAGAGATTGTGACAGAGAGGGCGTGATGCTAGCCATGACCAAGAGTGTGACGTGATGCTAGCCATGACCCAGAATGTGACAGAGAGGGTGTGATGCTAGCCATGACCAGAGTGTGACAGAGAGGGTGCGATGCTAGCCATGACCCAGAGTGTGACAGAGAGGGTGTGATGCTAGCCATGACCCAGAGTGTGACAGAGAGGGTGTGATGCTAGCCATGACCCAGAGTGTGACAGAGAGGGGTGTGATGCTAGCCATGACCCAGGGTGTGACAGAGAGGGTGTGATGCTAGCCATGACCCAGAGTGTGACAGAGAGAGGCGTGATGCTAGCCATGACCAAGAGTGTGACGTGATGCTAGCCATGACCAAGTGTGACGTGATGCTAGCCGTGACCCAGGGTGTGACGTGATGCTAGCCGTGACCAAGAGTGTGACGTGATGTCAGTCATGGCCAAGAGTGTGACGTGATGCTAGCCATGACCAAGAGTGTGACGTGATGCTAGCCATGACCAAGATTGTGACGTGATGCTAGCCATGACCAAGAGTGTGACGTGATGCTAGCCATGACCCAGAGTGTGACAGAGAGGGGTGTGATGCTAGCCATGACCCAGAATGTGACAGAGAGGGTGTGATGCTAGCCATGACCCAGAGTGTGACAGAGAGGGTGCGATGCTAGCCATGACCCAGGGTGTGACAGAGAGGGGTGTGATGCTAGCCATGACCCAGATTGGGACGTGTTGCTAGTCATGACCAAGAGTGACGTGATGCTAGCCATGACCCAGAGTTTGACAGAGAGAGGCGTGATGCTAGCCATGACCAAGAGTGTGACGTGATGCTAGCCATGACCAAGAGTGTGACGTGATGCTAGCCATGACCAAGAGTGTGACGTGATGCTAGCCATGACCCAGAGTGTGACAGAGAGGGGTGTGATGCTAGCCATGACCAAGAGTGTGACGTGATGCTAGCCATGACCCAGAGTTTGACAGAGAGAGGCGTGATGCTAGCCATGACCAAGAGTGTGACAGAGAGAGGCGTGATGCTAGCCATGACCAAGAGTGTGACGTGATGCTAGCCATGACCAAGAGTGTGACGTGATGCTAGCCATGACCAAGAGTGTGACGTGATGCTAGCCATGACCCAGAGTGTGGCAGAGAGGGGCGTGATGCTAGCCATGACCCAGAGTGTGGCAGAGAGAGCCGTGATGCTAGCCATGACCAAGACTGTGACGTGATGCTAGCCATGACCCAGAGTGTGGCAGAGAGGCTGTGATGCTAGCCATGACCAAGAGTGTGACAGAGAGGGTGTGATGCTAGCCATGACCCAGAGTGTGACAGAGAGGGTGTGATGCTAGCCATGACCCAGAGTGTGACAGAGAGGGGTGTGATGCTAGCCATGACCCAGGGTGTGACAGAGAGGGTGTGATGCTAGCCATGACCCAGAGTGTGACAGAGAGGGTGTGATGCTAGCCATGACCCAGAGTGTGACAGAGAGGGTGTGATGCTAGCCATGACCCAGAGTGTGACAGAGAGGGGTGTGATGCTAGCCATGACCCAGAGTGTGACATGATGCTAGCCATGACCAAGAGTGTGACGTGATGCTAGCCGTGACCAAGAGTGTGACGTGATGCTAGCCATGACCCAGGGTGTGACGTGATGCTAGCCATGACCAAGAGTGTGACGTGATGCTAGCCATGACCAAGAGTGTGACGTGATGCTAGCCATGACCCAGAGTGTGGCAGAGAGGGGCGTGATGCTAGCCATGACCAAGAGTGTGACGTGATAATAGCCATGACCCAGGGTGTGACAGAGAGGGCGTGATGCAGCCATGACCAAGAGTGTGACAGAGAGAGGCGTGATGCTAGCCATGACCAAGAGTGTGACGTGATGCTAGCCATGACCAAGAGTGTGACGTGATGCTAGCCATGACAAAGAGTGTGACGTGAAGCTAGCCATGACCCAGAGTGTGACAGAGAGGGTGTGATGCTAGCCATGACCCAGAGTGTGACAGAGAGGGTGTGATGCTAGCCATGACCCAGAGTGTGACAGAGAGGGTGTGATGCTAGCCATGACCCAGAGTGTGACAGAGAGGGGTGTGATGCTAGCCATGACCCAGGGTGTGACAGAGAGGGTGTGATGCTAGCCATGACCCAGAGTGTGACAGAGAGAGGCGTGATGCTAGCCATGACCAAGAGTGTGACGTGATGCTAGCCATGACCAAGAGTGTGACGTGATGCTAGCCGTGACCCAGGGTGTGACGTGATGCTAGCCGTGACCAAGAGTGTGACGTGATGTCAGTCATGGCCAAGAGTGTGACGTGATGCTAGCCATGACCAAGAGTGTGACGTGATGCTAGCCATGACCAAGATTGTGACGTGATGCTAGCCATGACCAAGAGTGTGACGTGATGCTAGCCATGACCCAGAGTGTGACAGAGAGGGGTGTGATGCTAGCCATGACCCAGAGTGTGACAGAGAGGGTGTGATGCTAGCCATGACCCAGGGTGTGACAGAGAGGGGTGTGATGCTAGCCATGACCCAGATTGGGACGTGTTGCTAGTCATGACCAAGAGTGACGTGATGCTAGCCATGACCCAGAGTTTGACAGAGAGAGGCGTGATGCTAGCCATGACCAAGAGTGTGACGTGATGCTAGCCATGACCAAGAGTGTGACGTGATGCTAGCCATGACCAAGAGTGTGACGTGATGCTAGCCATGACCCAGAGTGTGACAGAGAGGGGTGTGATGCTAGCCATGACCAAGAGTGTGACGTGATGCTAGCCATGACCCAGAGTGTGACAGAGAGAGGCGTGATGCTAGCCATGACCAAGAGTGTGACAGAGAGAGGCGTGATGCTAGCCATGACCAAGAGTGTGACGTGATGCTAGCCATGACCAAGAGTGTGACGTGATGCTAGCCATGACCAAGAGTGTGACGTGATGCTAGCCATGACCCAGAGTGTGGCAGAGAGGGGCGTGATGCTAGCCATGACCCAGAGTGTGGCAGAGAGAGCCGTGATGCTAGCCATGACCAAGACTGTGACGTGATGCTAGCCATGACCCAGAGTGTGGCAGAGAGGCTGTGATGCTAGCCATGACCAAGAGTGTGACAGAGAGGGTGTGATGCTAGCCATGACCCAGAGTGTGACAGAGAGGGTGTGATGCTTGCCATGACCCCGAGTTTGACAGAGAGGGTGTGATGCTAGCCATGACCCAGAGTGTGACAGAGAGGGTGTGATGCTAGCCATGACCCAGAGTGTGACAGAGAGGGGTGTGATGCTAGCCATGACCCAGAGTGTGACAGAGAGAGGCGTGATGCTAGCCATGACCAAGAGTGTGACATGATGCTAGCCATGACCAAGAGTGTGACGTGATGCTAGCCGTGACCAAGAGTGTGACGTGATGCTAGCCATGACCCAGGGTGTGACGTGATGCTAGCCATGACCAAGAGTGTGACGTGATGCTAGCCATGACCCAGAGTGTGGCAGAGAGGGGCGTGATGCTAGCCATGACCAAGAGTGTGACGTGATAATAGCCATGACCCAGGGTGTGACAGAGAGGGTGTGATGCTAGCCATGACCCAGAGTGTGACAGAGAGAGGCGTGATGCTAGCCATGACCAAGAGTGTGACGTGATGCTAGCCGTGACCAAGAGTGTGACGTGATGCTAGCCGTGACCAAGAGTGTGACGTGATGCTAGCCGTGACCAAGAGTGTGACGTGATGCTAGCCGTGACCCAGGGTGTGACGTGATGCTAGCCATGACCAAGAGTGTGACGTGATGCTAGCCATGACCAAGAGTGTGACGTGATGCTAGCCATGACCAAGAGTGTGACGTGATGCTAGCCATGACCCAGAGTGTGGCAGAGAGGGGCGTGATGCTAGCCATGACCCAGAGTGTGGCAGAGAGAGCCGTGATGCTAGCCATGACCAAGACTGTGACGTGATGCTAGCCATGACCCAGAGTGTGGCAGAGAGGCTGTGATGCTAGCCATGACCAAGAGTGTGACAGAGAGGGTGTGATGCTAGCCATGACCCAGAGTGTGACAGAGAGGGTGTGATGCTTGCCATGACCCCGAGTTTGACAGAGAGGGTGTGATGCTAGCCATGACCCAGAGTGTGACAGAGAGGGTGTGATGCTAGCCATGACCCAGAGTGTGACAGAGAGGGTGTGATGCTAGCCATGACCCAGAGTGTGACAGAGAGGGGTGTGATGCTAGCCATGACCCAGAGTGTGACAGAGAGGGGTGTGATGCTAGCCATGACCAAGAGTGTGACATGATGCTAGCCATGACCAAGAGTGTGACGTGATGCTAGCCGTGACCAAGAGTGTGACGTGATGCTAGCCATGACCCAGGGTGTGACGTGATGCTAGCCATGACCAAGAGTGTGACGTGATGCTAGCCATGACCAAGAGTGTGACGTGATGCTAGCCATGACCAAGAGTGTGACGTGATGCTAGCCATGACCAAGAGTGTGACGTGATGCTAGCCATGACCCAGAGTGTGGCAGAGAGGGGCGTGATGCTAGCCATGACCCAGAGTGTGGCAGAGAGAGCCGTGATGCTAGCCATGACCAAGAGTGTGACGTGATGCTAGCCATGACCCAGAGTGTGGCAGAGAGGCTGTGATGCTAGCCATGACCAAGAGTGTGACAGAGAGGGTTTGATGCTTGCCATGACCCCGAGTGTGACAGAGAGGGTGTGATGCTAGCCATGACCCAGAGTGTGACAGAGAGGGTGTGATGCTAGCCATGACCCAGAGTGTGACAGAGAGAGGCGTGAAGCTAGCCATGACCAAGAGTGTGACGTGATGCTAGCCGTGACCCAGGGTGTGACGTGATGCTAGCCATGACCAAGAGTGTGACGTGATGCTAGCCATGTCCCAGAGTGTGACAGAGGGGTGTGATGCTAGCCATGACCCAGAGTGTGACAGAGAGGGTGTGATGCTAGCCATGACCCAGAGTGTGACAGAGAGGGTGTGATGCTAGCCATGACCCAGAGTGTGACAGAGAGGGTGTGATGCTAGCCATGACCCAGAGTGTGGCAGAGAGGGGTGTGATGCTAGCCATGACCCAGCAGCTCCTCAGCCTGCAGCCTGCAGCCTGCCTCACCGACCACCTCCCGCCCAGGCCAACTTCTAAATGTCACTCTGTGGAAAGGTTTTCAAAAGGTTAGGTGTCTCCCCTTTAGCAGTAAGGGATACGGGCGGTCTATCTATACAGATCTATACAACCCTATCTAGCTGTGTAGGTTACTGAGTGTGTGAGAGGTAGTTGCAATGTCAGTTTCCTGTTTGTGTGTTCTCTCTGTGTGTATTTGTTTCCTTTGTCTGTATGTGTGTGTTCCCTGTTTCCCCTTAGTTTTAACATGTCATCTCAATGTCTCCATAGATGATCAGTGCAGAGGCCCCGGTGCTGTTTGCCAAGGCAGCTCAGATCTTCATCACAGAGCTCACACTGAGGGCTTGGATCCACACTGAAGACAACAAGAGACGCACCCTACAGGTCAGTCACACCCTCCCTAGTGTGTATAGAGGTCACACACATTCACACAGACAGCACATGCAGACTGCTGGCCCAAGTTTACGTGTAAAGACCTCACGCATGCAGACTGCTGGCCCAAGTTCACGTGTAAAGACCTGGTCCCAGTGTGTGTGTGTGTGTGTGTGTGTGTGTAGAGGTCGCACACGGCCATCCCCTGAGGACCTGCTCTGTTAAATTCCTTCTCTCTCAGCGTCGACTGTGAAAGCAGAGCTCGGCTCCCGTGACTCACTTTTACTTCGAATGCCATTTTGCCTGCTCTCTGATCCCAGAGCCAGGGGAATTACATGGATCCTGGTGTGATGAAAGGGATGGCGAGAGTGGGAAAGAGGGAGAGCCAAAGTGAGAGAATGAGTGAGGGAATGGGCAAGAGAGAGGGAGGAGAGACACAAAGTGAAAGGTTGTGAGAGAGTGTGTGGGAGAGAAGAGAGAGAAGGGAAAGAGAGTGTTGATCAGAGTGGTTTGGAAAGCCAGGGCCAGTCACACACTGAAACATTAAACAGAGTACCCCACTTCTTTCATCTCCATCTATTCACATACCTGTGTGTGTGTGTGGGATACTGCTTTGCACAATATCTTGGCAAATTCTGTCCTTCAACATGGCTTCATAAGTGGGGCTGAATTACAAAGTCAAATCGCACTCCTATAAATTCAGAGTGAAAACGTCATTCGGTTGAGCTTTGTTAACCTCGAAATAGAATGCCAATTTGGCATGTTAATTACATTTCTACACCACAGATGGTGATACGTGTCTGGCGTATGCTCCTAGTCTGTGTGTGTTGTTAATAAGACAGCTCTGCTTTTAATCACACTCCATCTCTCTCTCACACACACTCCGGCTCTCGCCAGAGTTCCATTGTGCTGACAGCACGCCGATTAGGGTCACCATGGTGACACTCATCAATATAACAACTGTGGATGTGACCCGGTGTTACCAGATATTAATCACAGCACTATAAATAGACTGATGGGGGGGACTTAATATCCAATGGAAAAACACACACACACACACACACACACACACACACACACACACTCACACACACACTCTCTCTCTCTAGAAGGGTGAGCCCAGTAGGACAGTGATGCTAAGAATACGTCACAACTCCCGATTGTTGTTCATCTGGTGTTTCTTACAGTGGGCCCATTCCTGCTGTTTTTTACATGGTGAATGTTCGGGCTGGGAATTGCCAGGGACCTCACAATACGATATTGTTACGATACTTAGATGCTTCTCACTAGTTAAAAAGAAGATATAGGATGAAAATACAGGAAGTTTTGGTGCAGGTACAGCCGACTAGTGCTAGCTAACGCTACCTAGGCAAAAACAATATCATTAAAAAAAAAAAAAATATATATATATATATATATATATACTTTTTACTAATCAATACTTGGAGTCAAAGTATTGATATATCGTCCAAAATAATATTGCGATATGTAACTATCGCTAGTGAACGTTGTGTGGTGTGATTGAAGTAGGCTTTTACAGTTCTACTGTGAGCGAGCTCCTTTTAGTATTGTTTACAAAGCTGCAGAATGTTCAGGTTTGACCTAGAAGATTATATAAACTGTCTTTTCTTCAATCTTTTTCAAAAAGGCTATATTTGGAGAGAGCGGCAGAAGTAGAAAGCCGGTTTTATATTTAGTCTAGTTTCTGCACATACTGAATGAGGAGCCTAATGTTCACCCTCAACTCTTATCCTGTGTTTCAGAGGAACGACATTGCCATGGCGATAACAAAGTTCGACCAGTTTGACTTCCTCATCGACATCGTGCCCCGGGATGAGCTCAAGCCCCCTAAACGACAGGTAGTGTGTGAGAGTCCATCTGCATTTCATTTCAGGACCCCGGCAGGGTGTAGTACCACTACTGGCAGCCTGGAGGCGCTGTAAACATCCTTGACTGGAAGCTGGTGTTCGGTCAGCGAGGGCTTTCAGTCGGATGTTTGCAGCGTCTGGCTGACCCTTACCTCCAACATCCCTCAACAGTACCACCAGTACCCCATAGCTTGTAATCACTATCAACATAATCACCACCGTGTTAACTGATGCCCTCTGCCACATTACAGTTTTATGGTGGTACATGTTTTAGACTAGACAGTGCCTCCCAAGCATTTCTAAGTTGTGACCTACCTAAAATGATGGTATTCTATCAGTAGATCCATAAATCAATATAGTTGACCAGATCTGTGGCCAGGGGTGTAAACATCCTACACTCTCAGCTGTGACATCATCGAGCTGGGAGAGGGGTGTTTACACTTCTGGTGACGGGCGAATTGGCTACCTCCTACGCTACCCCATGGAAGATCAACCAACCAGTAGCTTTTAGGGGACTGTTACCCTGTACTTGTGATGAGGCCTTGCCGTGGCATTGCTCTAACTGATTTTGGGCTGTATATTATGATAACTAGGCACAAAGAGGGTACAGGCTTGTTAATGGTTGATCATGTCCAATGTGTCACTAAATTAGCTTTCCTTTCACACTTTATGATTTAGAACATTCTCAATAATGTATCAAGGCCTTGTTTTTTTTAATGAATAGAAATGATCCCTTTCAGTCTGAAGTGTTCTTGTAAAAAAATGTGTTGATCGTCACAGTGATAATGCATTTACTTTCTGTTCCTATTATTTGTATTTTTTATTGTTGAGAAGGAAGCTGCTAGTAAGTGTTTAGTTTGACGATGTTTACCATGTGTATCCCGTACATAAGACTAATAAAACGTGAAAGTAATGGATCCTCTGGTAGTGTCCCAAATGGCACCCTATAAAGTGCACTTGTTTTGACCAAGGCCTGTAGGGCAGACCCATAGGGCCCTGTTCAGAAGCAGTGCACTACCTAGGTATTATGGTGCCATTTGGGACACAACCTCCATTCAGAATCACATTACTCATCCATCCAGAGCTTATTAGTTATTTTTCGGGCCTCTCGCTTATTGTATTAGGCTAGCAAAATAATTCATGGAGATGTAATGGACTGATATGCTTCTCTTTCTGCCCTTCACTCTGTTATTCTCCTCTCGCTCTCTCTCTGTCTTCCATTCTCACCCTCTCACCCTGTCTCTCTCTCTTCCTGTGTGTGTGTGTACAGGAGGAGGTGCGTCAGTCAGTGGCCCCAGCAGAGCCGGTTCAGTACTACTTCACCCTGGCTCAGCAGCCAGGACAGGTCCAGGTGCAGGGTCAGCAGCAGGGTCAGCAGCAGGGCCAGCAGGCCACAGGACAACAGACTACCACCATCCAGCCTGGACAGATCATTATCGCACAGCCACAGCAAGGACAGGTACGCTGGAGAATAGACACACACACACACTCATACGCGCTGCACACACAACGCACCACACAGACCGCAAATAACCAGTAAGGTACCGCCATACAGCGTAGGCAAAGGCATATTATAAACTGGGTGGTGACAGCCCTGAATGCTGATTGGCTGACAACCATGGTGTATCCGACCGTATACCACGGGTATGACAAAACATGTATTTTTACTGCTCTAATTACGTAACCAGTTTATAACAGCAATAAAGGTACGGGCTGTATCCAGGCACTCCATGTTGTCATGCTTAATATACCACACCCCCTTGGGCCTTGTTGCTTAAGTATAACACACCACACAGCCTGGCAGAACACAAGCTCTCCTAACACACCCAGTCAACAACCCTGTGAAGTCCAGTGTGAATGGGAGAATAACAGCATTAACAGTGGATTTTATTGATATTATCGTTGGCAAGCACAGCCGATCCCCACTCTGGCTTCAACTCTTTCCCACCAGCAGGGATGATTGACCCGTACACACCCAACACACACACACTCCCAGCTATACAAGCAGTGGTCCAGAGCCATTTGTTCTGCACACTTCAGTCACTACCCTCTCCACTGGAGGTCCGTAACACATGAAACAGTAACACACTAGGGCTGCATCTGGTCAAAAGTAGTGCACTATGTAGGGAATAGGGTGCAGCCCTGGTCAAAAGTAGTGCACTATGTAGGGAATAGGGTGCAGGCCTGGTCAAAATTAGTGCACTATGTAGGGAATAGGGTGCCATTTGATACGCAGTCCTAGTGTGTTACTGTTTAATGTGTTACGGACCTACAGTGGAGAGGGGAGTGATTGAAGTGTGCAGATCAAATGACTCTGGGCCACTGCTTGTATAGCTGGGAGTCCCTGTGAGACTCTCCACCCCTCCACTGTACTTCTCTCTGAAGAGGAGGAACCCCCACCCCCTCATCCCTAGTCTGTCTTCTTCTCTGGTCCCCCCCACCCCTAGTCTGTCTTCTTTATCTTTTCTCTTTTTTTGTTCTCTCTCGCTCTTTTTTTGAATGTATTTTATTTTTCTCCCCCCGTGCTGCCTTAAGTTCATTGAGCTGTTGCGGTTCCACAGTCGGACCAGAACTGTTGCTACTGTTAATATCTGCTGCTGTTAATGTTACTGTTAATGCTACTGCTACTGCTACTAGTGTTGCTGCTGCAGTCCACTTAGTCGCAGAGCAGGGAAGGTCACCAAATGACTGGCACCTTAGAAGAGATGACTAGTCCGGGGTGCATCACTATTGGGTAACAGTCAAGAGGCCAGGGGGTTGGAGGAATCAGAAGAACAGGCGGATAAAGTGTCATTTTTAAAAGCGAGAGTTATCTGGAGATTGAGAGCGAGGGAAGAGGGTGAAGAGAGAGAGATCTTAAATCGTGTGTGTCTCCAGACTTGACTGCAAAGAGCTTTGTGTCACTAGTCGTCACTGTTGCACCAGTTCTGTCACATGCCCTCTCAGGTCACAAAGTCCCTAATGGACTGATCTGTTGGAAAACCAAACCTCCATTTCCTACTGTAGGATACATCTTTATATTAATATAACTACCATTTCCTACTGTAGGATACATCTTTATATTAATATAACTACCATTTCCTACTGTAGGATACATCTTTATATTAATATAACTACCATTTCCTACTGTAGGATACATCTTTATATTAATATAACTACCATTTCCTACTGTAGGATACATCTTTATATTAATATAACTACCATTTCCTACTGTAGGATACATCTTTATATGAATATAACTACCATTTCCTACTGAGGATACATCTTTATATTAATATAACTACCATTTCCTACTGTAGGATACATCTTTATATGAATATAACTACCATTTCCTACTGTAGGATACATCTTTATATTAATATAACTACCATTTCCTACTGTAGGATACGTCTTTATATTAATATAACTACCATTTCCTACTGTAGGATACGTCTTTATATTCATTAACTTCACTATACCTGGATTTCACAGCTGCTATTCCTTCATTAATTCTGCACATCACTTCTGCTCTATGCAGCATTTCATTGTGCTCACATGCTCATTGTTGTGTGTGATCTGACGACACCTGTCTACTGTATGTGTGTGTGTTCCTGTGCGCTCTGCATGTGCTCGTAGTCATCTTTGTAAAGCTTCCTCTCTCTCTCTCTCCTCCCTCCTCCCTCCCCTCTTCAGGTGCTGCAGGGGGCCACAATGCAACAGTTACAGCAGGTTCAGGTAGCCCAGTCACAGGGCACACCCATCACGGTAAACACCGCTCCTCAGCCCCCCGTCCCCATCTGAAACCCCCTCCCAGCCCAGGGTGAAGTTGCCCCTGGACGCTGATCGATTTTGCATTTCCCCCACTAAATGGTTCGCATTGGGGGAGGGAACGCTGATCCTAGATCTGATCCTAGTGGAAAATTTCACCCCGGAGGGCACCCCTCCACCCCCCCCCCCAGAGAGCCCAGCCCAGCCGGCTCATTAAAACCGCCGTTAGATTTTTTTTGTTGCATATTAGGGATTTTCATCAGATCCGATCAGCCAATCCTGGAGAGACTGGGTTGCCTGACACTACCATATCATCGTCTGTGAGCTTGTAGGATGAGAGGGGGTTTTCAACCCTGCCTTGTCATCTCTCTCTGTGGTCCCATTCTAACTGTAATCTACTTATTAGGCCCAGGTTTTCCAGCCCAATGTCAATCATTACATGGTCACAGTCACCACACTCTCACCAGTTGTTTAAGAATTAACATTCTCCCTCCCCCACCCCCAGAGTGCTCCAATGACCATGCAGGTTGGGGACCAGCAGGTCCAGATAGTACAGGCGTCATCCCAGGGCCAGACCCAGACGGTGCAGTCAGGACAGACCATGCAGGTCATGCAGCAGATCCTCACCAACTCCGCCGAGATCCAGCAGATACCAGTAAGAGAGGGAGGGGGAGGGGAGATTCTCTCCTTGAGTGACCTAACTGGAAAGTTTAATAATTTCAAATTTTCGAATGAAATAAATACAACACATTTTCTTAAGTTGGCGATCAATCTCCAAACACACTGTAGAGAGCTGGTTGAACATTCCTCTCCCCCATGTTGACACTAACTAACTAGCTCAACGATCATAATGACGTTTGTGTTGTTTTTCTATGACCTCCCCTGCCTAAAGTTGGTGTTTGTTTCCCCCGTGTGGTGGCTGTGTGCAGGTGCAGCTGAACACTGGCCAGTTGCAGTACATCCGGCTGGCACAGCCCGTCTCTGGCACACAGGTGGTTCAGGGACAGATCCAGACGCTGGGTAACACTCAGCAGGTACAGGTACTGAACAAGAACCTTTTCAATCTATAGTATCGCATCATATGTGTGTGGACACTTCATCTCTGTAATGTAGTCTCACTATACTAGTTTATAAAACAACATTAACGGCGTTAATGTAGTAACCAATACAAATATTATACGATTGTGTATTTCTATATTTCTATAATGACTTCTATATTGTACATTGCCTTCAGTTGCATTTGAACAGAGGTGTAGGTTTTAATAGTGGCTGTGAGAACCACTGTGTGAATGACTGACTCCTCTCTCTCTGGTTTGTTCTCAGATTACACAAACGGAGCAAGGCCAGCAGCAATTCAACCAGTTTACCGACGGACAGGTAAGACTAACATCTCTCACTCCTGTCACACACATGCACACACCCTCCTCTCTCTCACCCTTTCCCTCTGTGTCCTTACAGCAGTTGTATCAGATTCAGCAGGTGACGATGCCGGCGGGACAGGACTTGAGCCAGCCAATGTTCATCCAGTCCACCAACCAGACGGCCGACGGACAGGTCACCACGCAGGTCAGCGGAGACTGAGGCTCCGGAAGCATCCGCCTGACCACCAGACCACCCAACCACTGATCCCACCACCTGCTACCATCCATAAGGGCAACTGGCTCAAACAGCCAAGGGACCTCCTAGGATATGTCCCAAATGGCACCATATTACCTACACACTATATAGGGTGCAATTTGGGATGTGCCCTCACGCTCATTCAATACACTGGTATATGACATGATAATTACAAGGGACTCTCTGACAACAACAGCTCTTTATTCAGTACACTGGGTCAGATACCAAAGGGACTGCCCGACAACTCTCTCTCATTCCCATGTCATATCATCTCTCTCTGCCTCTGTTAGTTCCTCCTGGCACCCACACTCGCCTGATACGTTCCCCAGAAAGGCCTCACCTAATGCCCATTCACGACAGCCACACACAGGGTATCCAAATGCTGAATCCTCCAGGACCCAACTTTCCTCCTTTTTAGTGACCAACTCTCTGTACTTCCTCAGTGTCTGTCAACCCTTGCTGTATAATCTGTATGTCTTCTGTCTCTCTGTGAAGTACACCGTATAGGGGTGTCTTATGTTCTGTCTGCATCCCAAATGGCACTGTTCCCTATATAATGTACTGTTTTTGACCACGGCCTATATGGCCCTGATCAAAAGTAGTTCACTATATAGGGAATAGTGCAATTTGGGAGGAATCCTATGGAAGGCTTGGTCCTTGTTTGGTCTACAAGAGAACATGAATCATGCCCTTTTGTTGTAATGTCTTAATGTGTAGACTTTAAAAGAAAAAACTATAAAGCCATACTCTAAGCTAGCGCACAATAATTCATTGTAAATTGTATGAAAGACTCACACCAGCCGTGATGGGTCAATTCATAATTTGTTCTTAGTTCCTCTTTGTTTGGTTCACATTGACGAGACATGCCATCAATGAAAGGGCTTCTAACTGTATAATGGACTTTGTATTTAGTATGTATGACCCGTGTGTGTGTGCGCGTGTGTGTGTGTGTCCGTCCAATATTGTGCAGTATCTCTTCCCCATGGCCCAGTGATCATACTCACCTCTTCAGTGGCCCTCTTCCATCCCTCTTTCCTCTTCCCTCCCCCTCTCATCTCTTCATGAATCACCACACTGATCACTATCATGGTTAGGCCTTTCTCTGCCTTATATGCAGTCTCTCTCTCCCCTATCCAGAGAGGTTTTTGGTTCTCCTTCCTTGCTCGTAGAGAAAGCCTAATGTAAAAAAAAAAATACTTCACTGAGGCAAAGACCCCTTTTATAGTCTTTTCTTAATACCAGTTGTAACTTGTCAAGGTTTCTTTTGAAATGACCATCCCTCCCTTTTCTTTCCCTTTCTTATTTAGTAATGATCATTATCATAGCTGTTCTTCTTGTTGTTTTGCATGTAGTTTAAACTGCCAGCATGATATGCAATGATAGGTACACATTTTATTTTTGTTCTTTATTGTAAACAAACTTTGGGTTTGTGAGGAAAAAAATAATAACTAAATAAAAAAACAATACATGCAATATTTTCTACAGAAAAGTTAACCGTTTTTCACCCAACAGTTTTTGTGGCAAATGTGCATTTGTGTTTAGAGGTGATTGAAATCTATTCATAGCCTATTGATAACTACCATATAGTACAACATAAACCACGTTTCCATCCACAGGTTTTAATGCGAGTAATACCATACAAACAAAAATCAAGACAGCTGTGATGGAAACAGGGTGTTTCGGTACAATTTTATAAATGCAGACAGAATGTATTAGTTTAACATGATGGGATCTTTTTGTGTCGGTAAAATTCATAATGCGACAAATGGCGTTGGAAATGCACAAATATTTATGCACAAATATTGATCTATCATAACTATCATAACGAAGTAAACTTGGAATGTTGGGTGGTCTCCCACTAAGACTCAGGAAACTATGTAGTTTTTTAGGCTACAGATTAAATAATTACGCCTCATGTCCACCAGATGGATCAAACTCTGCGTTCCGACGGAAGTCATTCATTGTCAATGGAGCAGGCCGCAACACTACATTGGGGATGCCGCACTAGGCTGCGGTGAGTTCGGTGTATCGTATGCATTAAATATTTAATGCTTTTCCGTTCGGTGGTACAAACGGAAGTACACACAGACTCCAACTAGCTAGTTGAAAAGCAAAGCACATGTATGTCAAATACCTAAAATGCGAGCAAAACATACGGAAAAACAAAAGATGCATCTGGTTGGTATCTGGCGTTATGCACTTCACAGGGTGGTGAAAGTGCACAGTGATGAGTTTGATGCGCCTTTCCAATAAGTTTCGAGGGTCATATTCTGGTGACATGATAATCGATGTTTGACTGCCGTTGGACAAATACAAATATTATTGCTCTTTAGAGTCGAAAATGCAATGGAAACGCTTTGAATATTAGATTTTTATTTTGTACATAAACTAAAGCGAAAAAGTACATTGTGTGCACTACGTCATCACGCACTGATTTTGTTTCTGCAACAAGTCCGTTTGGTTAAAAGAAAAGTCAGTTTGGTGTAAGCGCCACTGGTGGGGAAATGTGCATATTTTCTAAATGCGGATTTTAGAATATTTGCATGAAAATCGGTCTCCAGTTGGATGGAGACCTAGCTGTAGTTATCCTTTAGTGAAGCAATTTATCAGTCGGTATAGACTTGATGGTGATAAATGATGTACAAGTTGTTGAGTACGAATGTCTTGACATATCACTTCAAGATATGGGTCTATGCACTCTATAACTGTCTGAATAAAAACGATCCCTCTATGGCCTCCAACATCGACAGACAAACTATCCTGAAACCCGAAATGGAAATGAGAGCGTCCACGAAACACCTGGAGGCGGGAGCTTGAAGCAGATGCCAAAAATCCGGCATGTGATGGAACGAGATTGAGAAGACAGCCCAGAAGAGTGCGATGGAGAAGAGTCGTAGATGGCCTATGTGCCCCGGGGGAGTGACGTACGTAAGAACGTAAGCAATATGGCCACAAGGGGGCGACTGTGGGTTAAATTATCCATACAATGTCCACCCCTAGAGGACCACACTTCCAACAGCAGAGCAATATACGTACTGTAGGTCCTGTTTTCTTCTTCTTCTCACTTCTCTACTTCTGGAAAGGGCTGTTCGTTGTGAAAGGCCAAGCGGGTAACAATGGAATCACGAGGTAGTTGGCTGGAGACGGCTCAGCACTTTGGAGATCAGACGTCATTCCTTATCCAACCTAAATCTTAAAAGGAAAATAGGTAATTAGGCTGGGACAGAAATATAGCGAGAGTGATGCCTCATCTACCTCGAGGAATTGGTCACATAAACCGCAATTTGTCAACAGCAATTAATGTTAAAAAATCTCATATTTCCCAATAAGAATGATTTATTATTACTTGGGCCCTGTCTATAATGTATGAGTAGGGCCAGGAGTTATTCCTGTCTGCAAGACTGACTGGAAAAACTCCTGGTTCTACTTATTGCTAACCTCCCCATGCAGCCCAGTGAGTCTAACATCTACCTAATGAGAAGATTATCCCTATACCTTTAGCTTTGAATGCTGTCCACATTTAAAACCCGTCTGTCTGATAATAGTGCTTGGTCTTTGGTTGGGTCAGTGAGGGTTTGAGTGCTGGAAACCGTTTGTGTTATGTAACAGGTAAACAGGGATGCTATTCCGGTCCATAAGCCTACTGGTAGATTGGGACCCATTCCTGTTCTAATCGACTTAAATCACTGAAAAATAACTGCATTAATGAATAGACTCATGCTCGCCTCCATCTAATAAGGGGCAATGAGGATTGGGAGAAAATTGTAGCTTAAGTGGAGCGTGAATAGGATTGTCCAACGGCCTCATCCGCTTAGATCAAGGGAACTTTGGAGAGATGAATTATGACCGACTGCTCTGGCTCCACGTTGGGGTAGGTCCCAAGTGGCACTCTATTCCCTATATAGTGCGCTACTTTTGACCAGAGCCCTATGGGAATAGGGAGCCATTTGGGACGCACATTGTGACCACCACACCAGCTCGTCCCACCAAGTTAACCACATCAGACCTTATTAAGACAAGTTGACTTTGAGTTAGATGGATTCTGGTCCATCTTGACCATGTGTTTGATGATCTTTATCTTTGAGGTGTGGGAGATATTGTAAATCTGTGGTTATTCAGGCATCACAGTTACAAGGCAGAAGGTCATGGGTCAAGCCATGATTAACCAACCAGTGGGATTCATTCTGCATGTAGCATACATTGTGTCTAGTATGTGTCTAGTATGACACAATGTACATACATGATGTACATCAATTGAATAATGTGATAATAGGGAGATTGTATTTAAGGACTTTAACTGTTAGCAGTGTTTTATGAAGACTACATGGCCTGTTTCGAACTGGACAAAGCTGCAGGGCTCTGGTCAAATCAGGAGCAAAAAGACATGATGCAAGTAACTATCTTATCTCTTTACAATAAAGAAAAAGAAAACGTTGCTAATCTAGTCTTAAAAACAAAGGAAGTAAAATAAGGTTTTACAGTTTGAGCTGTACTGGTCACACACACACAAACACACCCCTAGCTCATGTGTTGTTTGGCCTGACAGGGACATCTGTGGACCGGGGCAGATATGCTAGGGGAGCGGAGGGCCGTCTGGGGACCGGGGCAGATATGCTAGGGGAGCGAAGGGCCGCCTGGGGACCGGGGCAGATATGCTAGGGGAGCGGAGGGCCGCTTGGGGACCGGGGCAGATATGCTAGGGGAGCGAAGGGCCGCCTGTGGACCGGGGCAGATATGCTAGGGGAGCGGAGGGCCGCCTGGGGACCGGGGCAGATATGCTAGGGGAGCGGAGGGCCGTCTGGGGACCGGGGCAGATATGCTAGGGGAGCGAAGGGCCGCCTGGGGACCGGGGCAGATATGCTAGGGGAGCGAAGGGCCGCCTGTGGACCGGGGCAGATATGCTAGGGGAGCGAAGGGCCGCCTGGGGACCGGGGCAGATATGCTAGGGGAGCGAAGGGCCGCCTGTGGACCGGGGCAGATATGCTAGGGGAGCGGAGGGCCGCCTGGGGACCGGGGCAGATATGCTAGGGGAGCGGAGGGCCGCCTGGGGACCGGGGCAGATATGCTAGGGGAGCGAAGGGCCGCCTGGGGACCGGGGCAGATATGCTAGGGGAGCGGAGGGCCACCTAGGGGGCGGGGGCAGCAGCAGCAAGGTACAAAAGCTATTTCCCCGGATAATAAATGTGCTGGTGGTGGGTGAGGCCTCCACCCATTCGACTGTGTTCTCGCGATTCAGACAGACTGACCGTTAAGTTAGTTGTTTAAACTATTTGAAAGCATTTTTAGTTAATGTTTCAATAGTGTAGTACAACAGTGTTTTCTGTTAATGTTACAATAGTGTGTCTGGTATTTAGTATGTCTACATGAATCTTAGTGGGTTTAGAAGAAATGTCATCCCCAGTTCAGACGTAGGCTAAATGATAGCAGCATCTCTCCAAAGACTACTACCAAGCCTATCATAACATTAAGCAACAAACAACAACACACTGTATCAACAAATGGAACTGTGTTTTTCCCCCTAATTTTTTCTCTGATGTTTTCCATTAAGTGAAATCTGGGGAAAAGAGGAAACGCGTGCAGATTAACGGAAGGAGAAAAAAAGAAAGATTAAATGAGGCCAAACAATGTGGTCTGGGAAAGCCATTAAGTGGTGTAACGCGTATGTAAAGCTCCAAGTTATTCAGCGGATATAAAAGGTTGTTGAGGTCCGTCGGAGCGAGAGCGAGCAGCAGAGTTCTACACTATGTGCTGCTGATGTGGGGGGATTTTTAAGTTCCCATAAATTCCCAGTACGGCTGTCTACTCCTAGAGCTCAGCTAGGCTCTGTGGGGCGTGAGTGAATGCCGGTTCGAGAGCAGAGCGTTATGCAATGGAGGAGAGCGGGGTGTGAGAGCACAACCGTGCCAGCCCGACGTCTGTCCTCTTCAACCCCTTACATGGAGCGGCAGGTAGCCTAGTGGTTAGAGCGTTGGACTAGTAACCGAAAGGTTGCTAGATCAAATCCCCGAGCTGACAAGGTAAACATTTGTCATTCTGCCCCTGAACAAGGCAGTTAACCCACTGTTCCTAGGCTGTCATTGTAAATAAGATTTTGTTCTTAACTGACTTGCCTAGTTATATAAAGGTTAAAAAAATAAATGACATGGTCTGTCCCCTTTGACCCCTTACATTACATGGTGTAACCTGTCCCCTTTGACCCCTTACATTACATGGTGTAACCTGTTCCCTTTGACCCCTTACATTACATAGTGCCACCTGTCCCCTTTGACACCTTACATTACATGGTGTCACCTGTCCCCTTTGACCCCTTACATAACATGGTGTAACCTGTTCCCTTTGACCCCTTACATTACAAGGTGTCACCTATCCCCTTTGACCCCTTACATTACATGGTGTCACCTGTCCCCTTTGACACCTTACCTTACATGGTGTCACCTGTCCCCTTTGACACCTTACCTTACATGGTGTAACCCAAAGTTATTCCAACCTGCTCAAGACGAGGACAATGAGTGTTTATGATTGTGTGGGCTTATATAATACCCCAGTGGATAGGCGTGTGTGTGTGTGTGGCGGCTTCTCAAGTGTACAGTATTGGAGTGTGAGAGAGAGTCTGTGTGTTTGCATGCACGTCTGTGTGTTAGTGAACAGCTAATGACACATTTGTGCTGTGACCTTGCTCAGCTGTTCTGTTGTCAGAAGCCCATGCAGCCAGACCCGGTCCTTTCCAATTCTGTCCTGTCTGCATATTAATTAAGAGAGCTGGGTGAAGATGGTACTGGGTAGTGGACGGATTAGTGTAGGGGGTGGTGGAGGTAGTGGAGGGGGTGGCAGAGGGAGCGGGACGATTGGTGGAGGGTCCGTCGGTTGCTTTTCCGCTGTTAAACTTTGATGTTAATCCCCTGGTGCAGGCCCAGATCAGCCCTGTCTATCGTTGCCTCGCTCGACTCAACTTCAGGAGTCACCGCCTAACCCCCTGGAGAATCACAGAAAGGCTGCTGAGAGGGAGAGGGAGAGGGGGGACTGCGGGAGGAATGTTTTGATGATGCCTTCTCCACTATGACTAAGGTATGGTGGTATCCCCACATGTTGAATGTTATAGAGCCTCCTCCAGAGAGCCTCTGCACGCTCAGGGGACATTTGCATGTCTGATTTTATAGTGGCTAAGCTTTCGGTCAAAGCGAACTTAACCAGGGCATTATTTAGCTAGGCACAGGATGGATGGAGTCTAGTGTGAAACGAACCAATGACGATGTCCGAGGATGATGTATAGCTTGCTATATTTTAGTTGACCTTAATTGTCTGGAAATAAGTGTCCAAGCAACGCACATACTGCATAGCTAGGCTACCTCCCAAATTACACCCTATTGCCTGTACGTTGCACTACCTTTGATCAGTGCCCTATGTTTGTAAAGCCCTCTGTGTGCATTCTGAAGCAATGTAAAGAGTTAATGCTGAGTGATGCAAAGTTATATAAGCATAGGGCCCTGGGAATAAACTAGAGATTTGTAGCTCCAGCACAGCAGTGGCACCAACATGCATCCCCCTGCTCATTCCTCAACCATGCATGTTCCATAAACTAATGAAAAGAATCAAACAGACCAGGAGTGTGTATATTGTGCACCATTAGGCTACATACCAAAACGTTGACAATGATGAATGCTTGTTTTGTAGGTTACTGAAGCTGTACATTCCTTGTTTTCCAGAGTCACAGAAGGTCCAAAGTTATTTGTTCAAGCACATCTTCTAGCAATTTCATTTCGTTCATGTGAGTTTTTCTGTTCAAATCTGGTATTTTACACTTTAGACCACTGATATATTAATTTATGTGCTTTGGTTTACAGGTTGTCTTGTAAATCACTGTTTTCTCCATCTCTTTGAGTGTACTGCCACTGCAGTAGAGATGGGTTGTATTCACAAGGCACCAAACGGAAGAACACTGACTGAAACAGGGCAGGACTACCTGAACTTGTCCAATAACAAAAGGTTTTTGGTTGCAAAAAGTTTTAATATGGCGCACTAATGAATACAACCCACGGTTGGCTTGCCATCTGTTGATGTCATTAGTGTGATCCGTGATGATGTGGCAAAACAGGACAGGAACCTTACACAAGCGTTCTGGAGAGATCCCGTCTAAACAGGTGACCGCCGTCACCGCTCTACAGGGCACTGTGTGTCATAGCCACAGAATGTGTGTCATAACCAGAACCACATAACCCCTGGGTGCTCCATGTCAGGACCGTAGAAATAGAATCCCTGGACCATAGAACTAGGATTCCCATTCTATTCCTATTGTCACACTGTGTCATAACCAGAATTCCTCTTCTATTCCTATGTTTTTTCTGTGATCTATTGTCATGCTATGTCATAATAGTATTCTAATTCCATGGTCAGGCCACTGTCTGTCCCTCACACCCGTCTCTCTTATCTTGTGTCCCCTGCCCAGTACTCCTGGATACAGCTCTCAGATGGTAAACATATGGTCCGTGCTATCAGGGATCCTTGGGATGTCCCTACCCCCCCCCCCCCCCCCCCCCCCCCCCCATTGAAGTTGACATTTAAAATGGTTAGGTAAGGATTTGGTAAAGGTTAGGGTAGGGAGGTCGCAAGGATCCCAGATAGCACTGACCATAAACACACAGGCTACATTACATTTTCATTGAGGCTCCCTCTTTAGGCCTACAGTGCCCTTGCCTCATGACAGGAGAAAGTTGAAACAATTGATTTGGTCACCACTGATAACTGAAAGGCATGACAAATGTGTGACAACCAAGTCTATCAATGTGGTGCCCAATAAATAAATATATATTTATTATAGCTCCAAATACTAACATACCATATAACTGATGTTTGCATCTGTTTTTCTAAAATGAAAAGTTGTCAGCCTCATCAAAAATATGAACGCTTAGCTCAGAGATATTAGACCTGTCTCATGCTACTGAGCTAACATTACACACATCCGAATATCACCGTGCGCATTCTCGCTCCCTCTCTCAGCGTCCATCCCATACAATCCGTGTGTTCAAGATAGCCAGATGCTTTTGGTTTGTGCGTACGAAGTCTTCGGAAGCGCAACGGCACTGTCCCTCTAGTTTATCTCTGGACCATCTGAGTCTGCTGCGTGTGACCCGAGAGTCCTCTCTGAAATAATAGAAGTTTAGAGTAAAGTTGACTTTGATTTTAGATATCTCACGGACGGTCTTCACCGCTCCTCACCACGAGCGCGCTGGACCAGCGAGACGCACAGGAAAGGAGGCTGGAGTGAGTGTCAGTTCAGTGGGCATGTTGTGCAGCAGCGAACCTCATAGGAAAGAGCAGAGCGATAATGTTCAATCGATAGTTATTTAACCAATTTAATTGTAGTCCTTTAATAAATACGCTTGTCTGCTTTAAGCTTTCAATTGCGGGCTTTAAGTGTTTTCTATATAGGCTAATTTCGAGCAAGATGCGCATGTGAGGACGACTATACTAATTAGCAATAGGGTAGGTTATAAAGTTACCGTTCCCGCAGCCAAAATATATTGTAATCATCACTCGGTTGCACCTCGTGTTCCAAGATTTAACGGCCCTTGGAATTATCGCGTAATACCTTTGACAACTTTGCATTTGAGTTTCAACAATGTTTCTCAAAGGTTACGTTTTTACATACCGCACTTGTCAAAATGCCATGCGAATTTTATTTTATGGCTGTGACTTGATTTTTAGATAACTTAAACTAAATTCAGAGTCCAGACATTTAGAGGGAAGAAATTGACTCGCTGTAATTAGTCTTTAATTCAAGTAATTATCCGATGCAGACAACCTGATTATGGCTTCGAATTCAGTTGGCTAAATCACCAACGTAGATATAGACTCACTGTTAAATATGTGAATGAAACTGAATTCCGTTGCATTTAATACTTATATAGATATACTTTTACCATGTTAGGCAGCCCATCAAATAACGGTGGCATTAGAATGTTGGTTCTCCCCGCACCTAACGACGATAGACGGGTTGAGTTTGTGGCTCTTACCGCCGTTCATACGGAGAGGAGTGAACCATCGACCCCGGAGCGCCTGCACCCTTCTCACCGTACCGGGCTGCTCGGTACCCCGCTGCCCGGGCGTCTTGGACCCCGGGCGACCACCTCAGCCTCCAGCAAGCGCTACAGAAAGTTTCAGAACTTCTTGTACAACGTACTGGAAAGACCACGGGGATGGGCATTCATCTACCATGCGTTCATGTAAGTAGCCTAATTGTTTTTCAATACAATGTTGTAGGACCTAGTCATCTCATTTGCGCACGCGCATTTACACTTTCAATAGCTGAATTTGTATATTTACTTTGCCGTATCATTTTTTTACATTGTAGTTGACTTATATTTACATCGAAACAATTAATTGTATATTGTCATGACTTCCTGAATAATGCACCTGCCACGGTTTCCTTCGAGTTATTCCTAATTCATCAGGTGGTGACAGTGGAGTTGCTTTGTTGGCAATTAGCTCACACGTTCGCAATACATCACAACATGGGACCTCACTCAATTTCCGCTGTCTTAACTTAATGAAATCACCGTTAGAACGGCTTTATAATTGAATTTCTCCAAAACCGGCGTTAATTGGAAATAATTTGTAGGCCTACTGCTTGCCAAATTTAACATCATTGATACTTGTAGAGGCATTTGTTTTGTACGTCAACAATACATTTCAGATCATATAATTACCACTTTTTGCTGATTTGTTAGTTGACTAAATATGTTGTTTAGTGGTCGATTATGGCCAGTGTGCAATGGAACCCCTTGAAGAAAACGACACCGTCCCTTCCAGGAGTAGTCATATTGGAGGTCCTACCCTCTTTTAGAACCCGAGAGTGGAAGACTTACTCTGGTGTCTAACATTGTAGGCTTAGCATTCACGAACAGTCCCATTACAGTCAGAATGTTGCATTTTTATTTTTAACTTTACCTGTTGTCCGCTGATTTTTGTCCTTATATTAACCCGACTTTCAGTACGCTGGTCTGTGTATTTGCGGTTTTATATATTCAATACTGAAGCAAATTTGCACATGACAAATAATGGCTGAGTTTAACCCAACCACAGACCGAACATTGTCCCACATAATCAGATGGCAAATTTCACAAACACTTTCAGTTGATTGCAGGAAACGTGCTGTTACATTCGGCTGTTGTTTACATATTAAGCATCACGTGCGATGCGTTAGGAGATTGAAAATACAAACGACTGAACCTACCTGCTCCGCAAAAAGTCGGGAAAACTACCCTTTCCTGTGGATATTTCATCTCCATTTCCTACCATCAAAAGGACCAACAGCGCGGACAACCGGTTAAGTAAGTGTAAATATAATTGTATTAAACATTCTGGCTTGTAGTCTCTTGCATCTTTTTTAGGGTTAGGGTGTCTTTTTTTCAGACTGAATAGCAATGGGGTAACCATGGTAACAGTGGTGTTTAGGTAATTTAGGTCCAATTGTGTAAAGAGAACATTTCCTTTGAACAAGTTTAGTTTACGGCAGCCTTTTAGTGACAGTAAATAAATGCGTAAACGGAATGGAATCACCAAAACGCGAATCAGTTTATTAGAGATTTTTTTTTTATAACATAAAGGCAAGTAGTGTAGCCTATGGACAACCATAATATTCCTTACCATAATAAACCTCTGCTAACTGTGAGTTACAACTTGGGGAAGATCTTTTCCACTCTTAATGTGATCTGTCATTGCTTCGAGTTCCCTTTGCACAAGTGTATACAATATATACATAGCCCTATCCAATCCAATAACTTATCTCATATAACACTGGGACAGATGAGGTCATCCCCAGCACTCTGAATCCATACAGCTGGGTTGTGTTCACTATGTACGAAACATGGCAACGGTTCAAAACCGAGTGCAACAGGAAGTTAACATCTTAACTTGTCCAACAAGAAATGCTTGTTTTAATTTTTCGTTGCTCAATGTTTTGAAATGTTTTTCCACATTGTGTGCAAATGAACACGACTGTGTTTGTATCCAGAAGCAGAGAGCCAGACCTAAACTCTGGTCTTATCACAACTACACAGGGCCCGGCACAACACTCCTCTTGGCAACTCATACATAATCTGTGGCTTTTTACTCCACCATAATCAAAGCTCTATTGAGACGCACCACAGCTATGCTGTGACATCCTCTAATCAAAAAGATTTAAGTTGACCACTCAGTTTTAGCTTTATACTTCTTTGATGATGTTGTGTAAGGGTTTGGAGTTTGGTGTGATGGGGGCAGAACAACTCACAGAAAACACATTTAATTTTAATTTTTTACAACTGGTAACAAGGACGGGACTCCAGTCCTCCAGTACCCCTAATGGTACACACTTTTGTTGTAGCCCTGGACAAGCACATCTGTTGGGGTTAGTGGAGCTGGGCTGTTGGGGTTAGTGGAGCTGGGCTGTTGGGGTTAGTGGAGCTGGGCTGTTGGGGTTAGTGGAGTTGGGCTGTTGGGGTTAGTGGAGTTGGGCTGTTGGGGTTAGTGGAGTTGGGCTGTTGGGGTTAGTGGAGTTGGGCTGTTGGGGTTAGTGGAGTTGGGCTGTTGGGGTTAGTGGAATTGGGAAACACTGCGCTACAAGACAGTGTCAGGAGTCAGTGAGAACAGAGAACCCCACTCCTCGTCCGCTCCTCGTCCTCCTGTCAGACAGCCGCTCCTCGTCCTCCAGTCAGACAGACAGCCGCTCCTCGTCCTGTCTTGCTCTAGTGTGTGTTAGTTAGAACTCTATGTATCTGATGTATAAGGCTCTCCTCTGACAGGAGTCTCTGGCCAGTCTGACAGAACTCTAATTAAGGGGAAGGAGTGTGTGTCCTCCTCAGTGTCTTGCCCCGTCATCCCTAGTGTCTTACCCTGGGGTTGTTTAGACAAGCCCAGCTGTCTCTGCCAGTGTCACCCTGTGTTTACACCAGAGGGGAAACCCAAGGAGGGCCACAGATACTTATTCTAATGCACTGCTCTTTCCTTATGCTACTGTACACACACACACACGTAGGCCTACATACACAGCAATACACCTTAGTGCAGGCACTCCTCTTGCTGTCCCTCGCTCTCTTGTGGTCTTTCTCTTGCCGTCTCTCTATATGCACTGCTCAAAAAAATAAAGGGAACACTTAAACAACACAATGTAACTCCAAGTCAATCACACTTCTGTGAAATCAAACTGTCCACTTAGGAAGCAACACTGATTGAAAATAAATTTCACATGCTGTTGTGCAAATGGAATAGACAACAGGTGGAAATTATAGGCAATTAGCAAGACACCCCCAATAAAGGAGTGGTTCTGCAGGTGGTGACCACAGATCACTTCTCAGTTTTGTTCCTATGCTTCCTGGCTGATGTTTTGGTCACTTTTGAATGCTGGCGGTGCTTTCACTCTAATGGTAGCATGAGACGGAGTCTACAACTCACACAAGTGGCTCAGGTAGTGCAGCTCATCCAGGATGGCACATCAATGCGAGCTGTGGCAAGAAGGTTTGCTGTGTCTGTCAGCGTAGTGTCCAGAGCATGGAGGCGCTACCAGGAGACAGGCCAGTACATCAGGAGACGTGGAGGAGGCCGTAGGAGGGCAACAACCCAGCAGCAGGACCGCTACCTCCGCCTTTGTGCAAGGAGGAGCACTGCCAGAGCCCTGCAAAATGACCTCCAGCAGGCCACAAATGTGCATGTGTCTGCTCAAACGGTCAGAAACAGACTCCATGAGGGTGGTATGAGGGCCCAACGTCCACAGGTGGGGGTTGTGCTTACAGCCCAACACCGTGCAGGACGTTTGGCATTTGCCAGAGAACACCAAGATTGGCAAATTCGCCACTGGCGCCCTGTGCTCTTCACAGATGAAAGCAGGTTCACACTGAGCACATGTGACAGACGTGACAGAGTCTGGAGACGCCGTGGAGAACGTTCTGCTGCCTGCAACATCCTCCAGCATGACCGGTTTGGCGGTGGGTCAGTCATGGTGTGGGGTGGCATTTCTTTGGGGGGCCGCACAGCCCTCCATGTGCTCGCCAGAGGTAGCCTGACTGCCATTAGGTACCGAGATGAGATCCTCGGACCCCTTGTGAGACCATATGCTGGTGCGGTTGGCCCTGGGTTCCTCCTAATGCAAGACAATGCTAGACCTCATGTGGCTGGAGTGTGTCAGCAGTTCCTGCAAGAGGAAGGCATTGATGCTATGGACTGGCCCGCCCGTTCCCCAGACCTGAATCCAATTGAGCACATCTGGGACATCATGTCTCGCTCCATCCACCAACGCCACGTTGCACCACAGACTGTCCAGGAGTTGGCGGATGCTTTAGTCCAGGTCTGGGAGGAGATCCCTCAGGAGACCATCCGCCACCTCAGCAGGAGCATGCCCAGGCGTTGTAGGGAGGTCATACAGGCACGTGGAGGCCACACACACTACTGAGCCTCATTTTGACTTGTTTTAAGGACATTACATCAAAGTTGGATCAGCCTGCAGTGTGGTTTTCCACTTTAATTTTGTGTGACTCCAAATCCAGACCTCCATGGGTTGATAAATTTGATTTCCATTGATAATTTTTGTGTGATTTTGTTGTCAGCACATTCAACTATGTAAAGAAAAAAGAATTTAATAAGAATATTTCATTCATTCAGATCTAGGATGTGTTATTTTAGTGTTCCCTTTATTTTTTTGAGCAGTGTATATACACACACACTCGCACAGTGCTTGCTGTGTGAACCATCACAACCCTGGCTCTCCCCCCTTTTTAAAGATCATTCCTCGCTGGTACTCAGTCAGTACTGGTGCTATTCCTCTGATATTAGTGGAGCCTATCTCAGAGCTGAGAGAGAGGAAGTTCCTTGTTTCAGATGCCAGGCCCTCCGAGTGTCTCATGGACTGTTCTTACGGACGGGAGAGAGGGGGTTGTCTGCCACTCTCTTGCTCACTCGCTCTCTCTCCCCCCTCTTCCCAGCGCTGCACTGTCCACAGGCCCTGAATCGCAGCTGAGACTGAAGTCATCCCACTGCCTGCTCATCTCCTGTCATTCTAACACACACACACACTAATCCACTAGCCAAGGCTGACTTGCTCTACTCATCAACAGTACTCTATATGGCGCGCGTCCCTACATTTGCCTACATGTTTATCTGTGTGCGTGTGTATGCACTTTGGGTTTGAGTAAGTCTGTTTTCATATGAATTGTATTAGCCGTATCTGCCTACCTGAGCACATCTCCCCCTCAATGTTATTATACCCTGAGGTATGCATTTGTGTGTGATTAATTACAATAGTCACATAGCATGAGAATAACTACAGTATGGCTGTACAGGAATGATGCTGTGCCAGGGAGCCACCACCCAGCAGCATACCACTCTGCATCCCACTGCTCGCCTCTGAAGCTAAGCAGGGTTGGTCCATGGATGGGAGACCAGATGCTGCTGGAAGTGGTGTTGGAGGGCCAGTAGGAGGCACTCTTTCCTCTGGTCTATAATAACATTTCCCAATGCCCCAGGGCAGTGATTGGGAACAGGGTCCTGTATTACGGCTGGGATGTTAATCAGTCCTGACTCTCCGTGGTCACTGAATATCCCATGGTAGTTATAGTAAGAGTAGGGGTGTTAACCTCAGTGTCCTGTCTAAATTACCAAACTGGCCCCTCATACCATCATGGACACTTCATCTCCCCAGCTTCCAATTGGCTCATTCAAACCCCCCCCCCCCCGTATCTATTCCCCAGGTCATTGCTGTAAATGAGAATGTGTTCTCAGTCAACTTACCTGGTAAGATGAGGGCAAAATAAATACAAAAAAAATAACCAATCAGAATTTAATTGAGCCACACAGTGCTGCATGCATGCTAATATCCCTACATCGTTTAATTAGGCCTTAGCTGTGAAGGTGGGAAAGCAGCTGGTGCAGATGTGTCATTTCTAGAGAGAGTCCCTTTTTTCAGGGTTACATGTATAGGAAAGGAAGTGAAGTAGCCCTCGACTATGTCAGTGTCCTCATGCGCCCACTTCAGGCCCCCCTTCTCTCAAACGCTAGCATTTGGGGGAGGGCAAATTGATCGTAGATCTGTGCATATGGGCAACTTCTACCCAAAACCTCTTCCTTGGACACCCCCCTTCAGTCCCTCTCTCAAGCTTCCGCTGCAGCAGCTGAACCAGAGATACAGAGACAGCACCGTTCACAGGGTTCCTCTGGTTTCACCACCTGGTCGCACACACTTGCTCTCTCTCTATCGAGATTCCAGACTGGTGACGTTTTGGCTAGAGAGCTGGCAGGACTCTGGGTGAGAACTGAAGAGGAGGCTGAACTGAAAGCTATGTGTCCTGTGAGAACCTGGGAGAATATGAAGGGGTCGTTAAGACCGACAATGATGTTGCGTCCAAAATTGTACCCTATTACCTATATAGTGCACTACTTTTGACCAGAGCCCATAGGGCGGACCGATAGGGCTCTGGTCCAAAAAATAGTGCACTAAATGGGGAATAGGGTGCCATTTTGGGACGCTACTACAGTCTAAAAGCCTGCGACTCTGTCAGACTTGACTGTATGTACCAGCCGGTGCCAAGCGAATGCCAGGCCAAAGGCCAGAACGGAGCAGTTTGGCAACAATGTCTTAACCTTTTTAGCTAGGGGAGGGGTGGAGTGGGGGAGTCACACACAGATCCTTGAACACAATGTTCCCGTCCAGTGTGGGATGGGACAGGAAAAGGAAGCGAAAGAGAGAACTGACCAGAGGGAGTGATTGATTCTATGGAGGGAGGGTGAAAATACACCATCTATTATTGATTTCTTTGTGCTATAGGAACAGAAGGGAGAGTAGAGATGGCCTAGGAGCAACAGAACAGAAGGGAGAGTAGAGATGGCCTAGGAGCAACAGAACAGAAGGGAGAGTAGAGATGGCCCAGGAGCTTCAGAAAGGGGTTGACGATTGTATGTGTCTAGCTCTAATAGGTTTGAGAGTCCAGGGCCTGTATTCACAAAGCCTCTCAAAGTAGGAGGGTTGATCTAGGATCAGTTTAGCCTTTAAGATCATAATGAATAAGATTATTTGGACCTGAGCTTAGATCAGCACTTCTACTCTGAGACGCTTTGTGGATACAGGCCCAGGTCTCCCCTGTCCATATAATTGTATTCATTAGGATCTGTAATGCAAAACTGATCCTTGATCAGCCATCCTTCTCTCTGAGTCTTTATGAATACAGGCCCAGAGATGGTGAGTGGAGGCTAATTGAGATGCTAACGTGGGTCAGAGACAGACAACAGGTTTTACGAGGTAACCAATGACATGAGCCAGCTGAGGGCAAGGCAAACTGAGATCTTACCTTTGGCTGTTCAACTTCTTGCCTCATCATGTTAGTGTGCTGTATATCCATCGTAGTTGCATCACTTCTGTTGATTTGTACAAATGTTCTCTCAAATTAACCTAACTGAAAACAACTATAGCCATACACATCTAGCCATTGAATATTTCGTGAATCGCCACAGAAGCACAGACACACACACAGACAGAGCAATTGTGTGTGTAAGGCACTGCTTTAGTGCTTGCTGTGCTGTGCACCTTTAATAATGCATTGTTTGTGCTTTTAAAGAAATTACACAGCAATCATGAGTCCAATGGGAATATGGACCGTCTGTCTTTCTCTCTGTCTCTCTGTTTCACTCTGTCTTACTCGCTCTCTGTGTCGGTCCGTCTGTGTGTGTGTGTGTGTGTGTGTGATAAGTCTTCAATCTCTCCATGATAGCACTGCCTCTTCCGTTAGCTCTTGACTCTGAACAGGAACTGATGAGTATCAGGCCTCTCTGTCACTTCTCAGTAGCCTACCATAACTTATACTACAGAGTCTTTGAACAAAACGTTGAAGATATCTGCTCGCAAGTTCGGATACATGTGAAAGTCAACATAGTGTCTGAATTACAGTTGTGAATTGACTTAAGCCTGTAGGCCTGGGCACTAAACGATGTGGCCTGCCAACTTGTAATCTAGAAATAAACTGTGCTTGACTTGGGTCTGAACATACCTAAAATTTTCTTGCATTCTGGCACCTAAATATAAACAGTACCGTCACCCAAAATAAAAAGCATCACCTATCAGTCCACTTCAAGCACTGTAAATACATGTAAGCCAAGTGCTCTTATCCCACACAACCATGCTGATATTGGGGCTTTCTCTCCCTCCATCTCCCCCCGTCTCGGCTTGGTCTGGGTCGGTCTGAGTGTGTGACTACCTACCTGTCCAATGAGTCACGTACGTGTGAGCAGCAGTTTGCTAGCAGCAACAAACCCTAACCCATTTTGTACCACACGGCACGAAAACCACAGTCTTCCTTTCCAAAAATCACAGCGTTAAGTCTGTGGCTGTTTTTGTCAATGCGACTAAATGGTGTCGGCAAGGAGCTTTTTTTGTTTCAACGTTTGCTTGCCTCCCGTCAGGCAGCATATGAATGTTTTTATTGATGACTAAGGAGGTGGCGTCCCAAAAGGCATCCTAATCTCTACATAGTGCACTACTTTTGACCAGAGCCCTATGGACCCTGGTCGAAAGTAGTGCACTTTAAAGGGAATGGGGTGCCATTTTGGGAGAAACGCCACGCAGCACTTTTGAGGGCTTTAACCTGCTCCTGACTGCAGATTAGCTGCTTGTCGTTCATTCCTCTACTCTTACCAGTTCACCTCAGTCAGCAGTGTAAATTCTGCTCCATTAAGGATCCTCTTTGGATGTTTTTTTTCCCCTCCCTCCATCGTCCATTTTCTTATGTGGGAATATCATCTCTCATTCGCTGAATTTACATGTTTAATTTACTTTCTTGCTCTCTCTCCCCGACACTGTCTTGATTTCCTTGTTTTTTTTACTCTCCCTCGACGGCCATTCTCGTCTTAGTCTCCATGCGTCTGTCAGATACTTGAATTGAGTAAGGAATGAAAGGATGTTTTGAACTGAACTGAGAGACTGGGGGAGGCCAGAAAGTTATGTGTGGTTCAGGACGGTAGAGGTGGTTAGAGAAGGCTGGGTTGAAATACCTGAAACTGGCAGAGTTCTTAGAATGTAAATGGGGTGAGGACAACAAAGCCAAGTCTCCCTCACCCTCCCCCCTCCCCCACATCTCTCTTCTCAATTCAAGGGCTATATGGGCATGGGAAACATGTGTTCACATTGCCAAAGCAAGTGAAATAGATCATTAACTGTAAACATTACACTTACTAAAGTTCCAAAAGAATAAAGACATTTCAAATGTCATATTATGCATATATACAGTGTTGTAATAATGTGCAGATAGTTACAAAAGGGAAAATCAATAAACATAAATATAGGTTGTATTTACAATGGTGTTTGTTCACTGGTTGCCCTTTTCTTGTGGCAATCGGTCACAAATATTGATGCTGTAATTGCACACTGTGGTATTTCACCCAATAGATATGGGAGTTTATCAAAATTGGATTTGTTTTCAAATTTTTGTAGTTCTGTGTGTCGTGTTGTTTGCTATGCCGGATTAAGTGATATGACATGCTATTCTATAAAATCCTTTCTCTGTAATTAATATTACCTGATTGAGCTAATCATGTAAATGTAATTAACTAGAAAGTCGGGGCACCACGAAATAATATTTATAGAGCAGTTATCTTCCGAATAAACTCTTAAAGACCCAGTAATATTTTTACATCAATAGCAGTCAATATTAATCGTCACCTTATTTCAGTCTCATCTGAAAGTTGTAAATTCTTGGTTATCTTCACGAACCCTGGCTAACAAGTTGAATCAGCAATACAAAATTGGGTTTAATTATTTATTTACTAAATACCTAACTAATCACACAGAATGAATCATACCTTGATTACAAATTATGTCATAGGAAAACATCCCTAGCGGACGGAACAGATATGACAGCTGGTTATATAAAGAAAAGGGGGCTGGGTTTGAGTGAAAGAGTGGGAAGACTGAAGAACAAAGGGAGAAGCTATGTCTCTATCGTAAATACAGAATCTTATGCATTCTAAATTACTGCCCATTTGGAAAAGGAAAATGCAATACATATTTACTCTGAGCTGCACTTCAATAGGTTGGTGGTAGATGGAACGCCGTGTTGCCCAACAGAGTCCTTTGTCCTTTGAAGAGTGTCTCTGGTGGTGAACGGGAAACGTTGTAGTGTCGTCGTTGTGTGGTAGACGGGATACTCTGTCCGTTCTTTCCTAGCCCACGTTTACAACGGCCGCTGCTAACTCAACGGCTAGGAGGTATCACTTCTGTAGCGAATAAGAGTTCATACCATTCGCAACCAAAGCTCACGCTGAGGTTGGCTTCGTTCTGTAGTTATTATCTGAACCTTTCTGACATCGGATCGTCATCCTAATGTACCCGGAACAGATAGTTATATTGTCGTCAAGGCTTTATATAGGAAGGGAGAGGAGGGCGTGTTTCATAGTTTATAACCAATGTCTCTTCACGTGGGCGGGCCACTGAGTCGGGCCTAATTCACTCATGAAAACCTAATTCTCACATTTTAGAAGCTAAAATCACATTTCACCCCCTCACAAATAATTTCATATTCAAACATTTAAATTGCACAACAATTCCATGTGAATCTGATAACTATAATGTGTAGACCTTCCACTGTACAGTTTGTCCTCCTATCATAGATGAGAATGTCTCAGATGACAACCGAACTGACATCATATTCATTAAGTACCAACGCACATGTTCAACTGGTAGGATTACCAAAATATGGTTAATTTCCCCCCACCTTCTGATGTTCCCAGAATCTCTATGTTAACCAAGGGATTTTCAATAGTCACATCAGTAGGGTAGCGAGAGGAAAAAAGGGGGGATAGGTATTTATGACTGTCATAAACCTACCCCCAGGCCAGCGTCATGTGTAATGAGGGAAATATGTGTCTCTATGGTCATACATTTGGCAGGAGGTTAGGAAGTGCAGCTCAGTTTCCACGTCATTGTGTGGGCAGTGTGCATATAGCCTGCCTTCTCTTGAGAGCCAGGTCTGCTTTCAGTGGCCTTTCTCAATAGCAAGGCTATGCTCACTGTCTGTACATAGTCAAAGCTTTCCTTAATTTTGGGTCAGTCACAGTGATCAGGTATTCTGCCACAGTGTAACCTCTCTCTCTCAATCTCTCTCTCGCTCTGTAAACCTCTCACCCCTCTCGTCCCCTCTCTCGGTCTCCCTCTCTAATTCCCCCCCTCTCTAAACCCCTCTCACTCTCTCCCTTCTCTAACCCCCCCCTCTCCAAATCCCCCCATCTCTCTCTGTCGCTCTCCCTCTCTAAACCTCTGTCTTCATTAGGCCTCATTATGCCCTGCTGTGAAGGACTGGGACAGGGAGTGTATTCCTAATAGCACCTTATTCTCTATAGTGCACTGCTGTTAACCAGAGCCCTATGGGGACATAGGGAATAGAGTGCATTGTGGAACTCAGCCTGGGAGACTGAAGCAATTCCAGCAGGTCTGCACACTCCCCCTTTGATAAAGGAGCACAGTTTGTTATTTTTACATACCACTCGTGTGAAGGAAACACTAATTATGTAGTTGAGTGGCTAATGAGATTAGGGTGAGCGTAACTGGATTGGATCAGGTCTGGTTTGTGTTCCTCTGATCTGAATCGAGGGGGTGTTATTCTACAGGACTCAGAAGGGTTCTGTGGGCTTAACTTCTGAGCTTTTGAAATGTCTGTCTGTCTCTCTCATTCTCTCTCATCCCTCTCTCTCTATCGAAGTGTATCACTTCCTCTCTCTTCTCTACCCCCCTTGTCCCCCTCTCCCTGCCTCTCTCCCTGCCTGTCTGTCCAGCCGTGGGTCTCTGTCATGTGCTTGACGTCTCTTTCGATGGCCTGTCAGGTATCTGCAGCAACTGTCAAAGCCCCTTTTCGGAGCGGCCAGCACAACCAGCTAGTACAGAGGTGTGACTGGAAGCGAGGGGACAGATGCAGAGAGAGAATAATATTTTGAGAGGGAAGTGAGACTGGGATGGAAACAGAAAGACGGGTAAATATTTGTGATGGGAAGACACTAGAGAGGGATTGATGTAGAGGAGGACATTGGAATGAAAATAGAGTGAATGGGGGCCTCCCGAGTGGGCACAGTGGTCTGAGGCACTGCAGTGCTAGAGGCGTCACTATAGACCCAGGTTCGATCACCTGGCCGTGATCGGGAGTCCCATAGGGCGGCGCACAATTGGCCCAGCGCCCTCCGGGTTAGGGGAGGGTTTCGCCAGGAGGGATTTACTTGGCCCATCGCACTCTAGCGACTCCTTGTGGCCGGACACGTGCAGGCTGACCTTGGTAGTCAGGTGAACGGTGTTTCCTCCAACACATTGGTGCGGCTGGCTTTCGGGTTAAGCGGGCGGGTGTTAAGAAGCACGGTTTGGCAGGTCATGTTCGGAGGACGCAGGACTCGATCTTCACCTCCCATGTCCGTTGGGGAGTTGCAGCGATGAGACAAGATGGCAATTGGGGATAGAAAGCGGGTAAAATCAAGGAAAATTTTCAATAGAGTGAAGGAAAGATGAGGAATTTCAGGGAGAATGTGCGATTATGGGAGCGAGAAGGAGAGTTAGAAATGCTTGTGGACGGAGAGAAAGAGAATGGTAGCTGTGCTCAGTCCTCCAGTAGGAGGGGGATTCTGAGGCGGATGGTGAGGTGAGCGGAAGATGCTGTATTTATTTTCCCTTTCAGGGAAGAATTGGTCCCCATGGGAACAAGATGTCTGTCCTAGGGAAGACCTGTAGGGTTTGATTTCCCCTCAATGATGACCGATTCATCTATGCCTCACCACAGAGCCCAGGGCTCACTTTCACCCAGGACAGGCCATGTGTGTGTCGAGTCATGTAAGCCTGTATGTCTGGTCGTACGTACGTGTGCGTGTGTGTGTATGTATGTGAGGGGGGGGGTGTTGTTTACCTCATCTCTTCTAGGTCATGGGTCAAGGTTGCAGCTTTATTTAGCCTGACTGAATAACAATCATGTTCTTCTTTATCATACACATTTTTAAAGCAGAAGTATCAGCTCCTCAAACGACCCCCATCTGAGACTCAACGTTAACCCCATCTGAATAGTTTGTCTGGAAAACTCTTACCTGTGAAAATGGTAATAAAGTGCATTCGGAAACTATTCAGACCCCTTGACTTGATGTTATGTTACGGCCTTATTCTAAAATTGATTAAATAAAAACTCATCAATCTGCACACATAACCTGTTCTCGTTTTGTCATTATGGGGTTTTAGAAATGTTTGCAAATTTATAAAAAACAGAAATACCTTATTTACAGAAGTGTTCAGACCCTTGGCTATGAGACTTGAAATTGAGCTCCAATGCATCCTGTTTCCATTGATCATCCTTGAGATGTTTTCTAGAACTTGATTGGACATGACTTGGAAATGCACAAACCTGTCTATATAAGGTCCCACAGTTGACCGTGCAAGCCATGAGGTCGAAGGAACTGTCCGTAGAGATCTTTGGAAGGGTACCAAAAAATGTCTGCAGCATTGAAGGTCTTCAAGAACACAGTGGACTCCATCATTCTTAAATGGAAGAAGTTTGGAACCACCAAGACTCTTCCTATAGCTGGCCGCCCGGCCAAACTGAGCAATCGGGGGAGAAGGGCCTTGGTCTGGAAGATGACCAAGAATCCGATGGTCACTCTGATAAAGCTCCAGACTTCTTCTGTGGAGGTGGGAGAACCTTCCAGAAGGACAACCATCTCCGCAGCACTCCACCAATCAGGCCTTTATGGTAGAGTGGCCAGACGGAAGCCACACCTCAGTAAAAGGCACATGACAGCCCGCTTGGAGTGGATGCAAAGAGAGTGCAAAGCTGTCATCAATGCATAGGGTAGCTACTTTAAAGAATCTCAAGTATAAAATATTTTGATATGTTTAACATTTTGTTTTGGTTACTACATGATTCCGTATGTGTTATTTCATAGTTTTGATGTCTTCACAATTATTCTATAATGTAGAAAATAGTAAAAATAAAGCAAAACACTTGAATGAGTAGGTGTGTGTTTATTTATACATACATACATACATACTACCTTTCAAAAGTTTGGGGACACTTAGACATTTCCTTGTTTTTGAAAGAAAAACACCAGTCTCAACGTCAACAGTGAAGAGGCGACTCCGGGATGCTGGCCGTCTAAGCAGAGTTGCAAAGAAAAAGCCATATCTCAGGCTGGCCAATAAAAATAAAAGATTAAGATGGGCAAAAGAACATGGACACTGGACAGAGGAACTCTGCCCAGAAGGCCAGCATCCCGGAGTCGCCTCTTCACTGTTGACGTTGAGACTGGTGTTTTGCGGGTACTGTTTAATGAAGCTGCCAGTTGAGGACTTGTGAGGCGTCTGTTTCTCAAACTAGACACACTAATGTACTTGTCCTCTTGCTCAGTTGTGCACCGGGGCCTCCCACTCCTCTTTCTATTCTGGTTAGAGCCAGTTTGCACTGTTCTGTGAAGGGAGTTGTACACAGCGTTGTACGAGATCTTCAGTTTCTTGGCAATTTCTCGCATGGAATAGCCTTCATTTCTCAGAACAAGAATAGACTGACAAGTTTCAGAAGAAAGGTCTTTTTGAGCCTGTAATCGAACCCACAAATGCTGATGCTCCAGATACTCAACTAGTTTAAAGACGGCCAGTTTTATTGCTTCTTTAATCAGAACAACAGTTTTGAGCTGTGCTAACGTACTTGCAAAAGGGTTTTCTAATGATCAATTAGCCTTTTTAAAATGATAAACTTGGATTAGCTAACACAACGTGCCATTGGAACACAGGAGTGATGGTTGCTGATAATGGGCCTCTGTACGCCTATATAGATATTCCATTAAAAATCAGCCGTTTCCAGCAACAATAGTCATTTACAACATTAACGGTGTCTACACTGTATTTTTGATCAATTTGATGTTATTTTAATGGACACAATGTGCTTTTCTTTCAAAAACAAGGACATTTCTAAGTGACCCCAAACTTTTGAAGGGTAGTGTATGTAAACTCAGCAAAAAAAGAAATGTCCCTTTTTCAGGACCCTGTCTTTCAAAGAAAATTCGTTAAAATCCAAATAACTTCACAGATCTTCATTGTAAAGGGTTTTAACACTGTTTCCCATGCTTGTTCAATGAACCATAAACAATTAATGAACATGCACCTGTGGAACGGTCATTAAGACACTAGCTTACAGACGGTAGGCAATTAAGGTCACAGTTATGAAAACTCAGGACACTAAAAAGGCCTTTCTACTGACTCTGAAAAAACACCAAAAGAAAGATGCCCAGGGTCCCTGCTCATCTGCGTGAACGTGCCTTAGGCATGCTGCAAGGAGGCATGATGACTGCAGATGTGGCCAAGGCAATAAATTGCAATGTCCGTACTGTGAGACGCCTAAGACAGCACTACAGGGAGACAGGACGGACAGCTGATCGCCCTCGCAGTGGCAGACCATGTGTAACAACACCTGCACAGGATCGGTACATCCGAACATCACACCTGCGTGACAGGTACAGGATGGCAACAACTGCCCGAGTTACACCAGGAACACACAATCCCATCAGTGCTCAGACTGTCCACAATAGGCTGAGAGAGGCTGGACTGAGGGATTGTAGGCCTGTTGTAAGGCCGGTCCTCACCAGACATCACTGGCAACAACGTTGCCGATCTGCACAAACCCCCCGTCGCTGGACCAGACAGGACTGGCAAAAAGTGCTCTTCACTGACGAGTCGCGGTTTTGTCTCACCAGGGGTGATGGTCGGATTCGCGTTTATCGCCGAAGGAATGAGCGTTCCACCGAGGACTGAACTCTGGAGCGGGATCGATTTGGATGTGGAGGGTCCGTCATGGTCTGGGGCGGTGTGTCACAGCATCATCGGATTGAGGATGCTGTCATTACAGGCAATCTCAACGCTGTGCGTTACAGGGAAGACATCCTCCCTCATGTGGTACCCTTCCCGCAGGCTCACCTTGACTTGACCCTCCTGCATGACAATGCCACCACGCACAGATCGAGCAGTACAGTAGAGCTGTTGCCAGAGAATTTAATGTTAATTTGTCTACCATAAGCTGCCGCCAATGCTATTTTACAGACAAATTCTCTGTCCAACCGGCCTCTCAAACGCAGACCACTTGTATTGCGTCGTGTGGGCAAGCGGTCTGCTGATGTCAACGTTGTGAACAGAGTGCCCCGTGGTGATGGTGAGGTTATGTTATGGGCAGGCATAAGCTACAGACAATGAACACAATTGCAATTTGAATGCACAAAAATACAGTGACAAAATCCTGAGGGCCATTGTAAGGCCCATTTTTAATGTTTTATTATATATAATGGTATCTGTGACCAACAGATGCGTATCTGTATTTCCAGTCGTGAAATCCAAAGATTAGGGCCTGATGAATTCAGTTCAATTGACTGATTTACTCATATGAACTGTAACTCAGTAAAATGTTAGAAATTGTTGCATGCATTTATTTTTGTTGAGTATAATTCAAATACTGAGCTATATTATATGCTCAAATTTAAATATAAAGTTATATTATGATTTTCTTTAACAAGTAAAATATTTTTATCTCAAAGGTAGGGGTCAAAAAGTTTGACACCCCTGTTTTTCAATACCTTTCAGTACCTCCCCTTACTAGGATAATGGAACTGAGCCTTTTTCTAAAATGTTTTATGAGTTAGAGAACACATTGGGAGGGATTTTAGACCATTCCTTCACACAGAATCCTTCCAGATCCTTAAACTGAGTTTATGGACTGCTGTCTTCAATTCAAACCACACGTTTTCAATGGGGTTCAAGTTTGGAAACTGAGATGGCCATTGCAAAATGTTGATGTTGTGGCCAATTCACAATTTCTATTGATGTTGATTTGGGCTTATTGTCTTGCTGGAAGATCCACTTGTAACCAAGTTTCAACCTCCTGGCAGAGGCAACCAGGTTTTTGGCTAAAATGTCCTGGTACTGGGTAAAGTTCATGATGCCGTTGACCTTTTAACAAGGGCCTCAGGACCAGTGGAAGCAAAGTAGCCCTGTAACATCAAAGGTGCACCACCATATTGTACAGTAGGTATGAGGTACTTTTCTGCTTCTGTTTTCAATGCCAAACCCACCGCTGGTGTGCGTGGCCAAAGAGCTCTATTTCATAACATCTGACCAAAACACTAGTTCCAATCCAAGTGCCAATGCCGTTTAGCAAATTCCAGGCGTTTTACATTTGTTGGACGACATGAAAGTAGAGTTCTTTGACCTGACCCTTAGATGTACAATGATCCATTTTATGACCATCTTATTAAAACAATTCCATGTTTGCTTAGATCGCAATATCTACTAAGGGCTTAGACCTACAGGGGTTAAGTAAGCGTTACAGTGAACAGTCAAACCTGGCAGGTACTGGGGATGGGACAGATGAGTGGAGGGGGACCGTTAGGATGGTGGCGTCGAGAGGACTGCCAGAAAAGCTCTACGCACAATGGCAGTCCTACCGGGAAACGCAGTGTTCTGTTGAGGGAGGTTGTGTCCCAAATGGCACCATATTCCCTACATACTGCACAACTATGGGCCCTGGTCAAAATTACTGCACTATATAGGGAATAGGGAGTCATTTGGGACAGAGGGTCTTTTGACGCGTCACCCAGTTAAAAGGTTCAGAGGCAGCGCTGTGCCTGTGAGTGTTAAATCCTGTTTATAGACAAAGAGCTAGAGTGTGTTCTCTGTTTGGTTTGTGGATACTGTCATCTTCCGTAACTGGTAGTACTGCGTGTGTGAGAGAGCTGGCATGCTGTAACCATCAACACATCTCTCTCCAACACCTCATACTATTACACCAGCACTATTTTGCAACACATTATAGGCCCCTTAATTCTATCTATTTCACATTGTCCCCCCTAAAAAAAATGGTCTGTGTGCAAGCGTCTGTTACATTTTTTGTGTTACTAAAAATACTGACCTGTTGAAAAAGTGTTTGCGCTTGCAAAGTGCTTTCAATGGTTCTGACCTGTTCATTTTGTAAACACTGAAACCACTCTAAACGGTTTGCTCCAGTTTTGAGGTTATGAACGTAACTCAAGACCCACACCACTATGACCAGTCAGTCAGTTGACCCCAGCACCACCAGTGTTTCACTAAGAGCAGTGAGAATGCCCTGCAGGCAGCTCTGCAATGGTAACTAGCATAAAATCTGATTTTAAACCTAATCTTAACCACACTGCTAACCTAAAGGAGTCAGCATGTTTCAGATCGGCTGGCGCCAGAACTGAAAAAGTGTGCTCGTATACTCCCTTAAAACACCTTCACTTGTGATTAACATAAATTCACTGAAAACCCCGGTCAGATCACCTGTGATATAAGTCAGTATGAAACATCCATCCATGTCGGGAGATTGCATAGAAACCGGTCACTAGGGGCAACAGTGAGTTTTTTTTCTACTGTATTATTGACTGTATGTTTGTTTATTCCATGTGTAACTCTGGTTGTTTGAGTCGCACTGCTTTGCTTCATCTTGGCCAGGTTGCAGTTGTAAATGAGAACTTGTTCTCAACTGGCCTACCTGGTTAAATAAAGGTGAAAAAAAAGTAGGTTTCGGTAAGCATCTGCCTCTGATTTCCAAAGGTTCCAAGTTCGAATCCAGCGATAGAAATTTGTTTTTGAGATTTTAGTTTTAAGCCTAACCCAAACCTTAACCATTTGGAGTTTTTGGAGTTAATGTTAATGCCTAAACTTAACCTTAAACACTTCGGAATTTGATGTTTCCAACAACTTTGAAATTGGACGTTTGAGAAACGTCTAATTCTGACGTGAGACTGTGCAAGCTAGTTGGAAAATCCACAGTTCTCTTTGTCTTACTACATCACACACCTAAACTATAGTCTACTGCAGCCTATCAAAAATAATTTCATATTAGAAATTATCACGTTAATTAAAAAAAATAATCAAATCCTCCTGCTGCAGGATTATTTTAGACCTGTGATGGAAACTGGTCAAATTTAAGATCCTACATCTGTAACTCATTTAGTTGCTTTTATAGAAGGTAAACAGTTTTCTAGTCCTGATGGTGACCGGTCACCTATACTGCCCACACACACGCTCTCCCCTTGCTTTTGTCTCCCTGTTGCCCCCACGTCAACCACCACTGCACTCATTACATAGTGCTAGCTAGACTAATCTACCCTAATATAGTGACACACACACACACACACACACACACACACACTCCACAGATCCAAGGAAGCCCTTGTTCTTGTTCCTGGGAAGTCCCAGGTCCAAGGACCCTGTCGCTCGCTCTCTCTCTGGCTGTACCCGGCCAGCAGCGTGGTGGAAGGCCTGGCTGCTTAAGTGTTACGACCATTTTAATTTATAACGGCAGCTTCTATAAACATGTGGGGAAACCTCACCATGGAGACTGGACTAAAACAAATGCATTATATAGGCCTGTATTTATAAGGCCTGGTCGGCCTGCCTGCACTAAGCAGGGGCCTTTTCTGTGTGTGTGTGTGTTACGCGTGTGTGCACGCATGCATGGCGTTTTATCTCTTCATGCGAGTGTGTTTTTATGTGAATATGTATGTGTTTGTATTATACAGTGTACATGGCTATGGGTACAAGATGACCAATAATTAAATGTAATGTCTGTGTTTTAATGACACAGGCGACTGCCACACATTATATTTTGCCTCCCTGTGAACTGTTATTCTCAGGGTTACTATATTTCTGTTTCGTATTATTGCTCAACTAATTTTCTCAACCCTTCCTCCATTTCTTCTCCTATTTTTCAGTGTCTCAGTTCCTTTCTCTTCGTCTCTTTCTACTTCCCGTCCTTCTACATTTTCTCAACGCCACATTTCTCCGTTATCACTCATTCCTCTTTCCTTCTCCTCTACGCTATTCACCTTTCTTTCACTTTTTCTCCTCCCTCTCTTTCCCCTTTCTCCCTCCTTTTCCATCCCCTGTCTTCCTCTTTGTCTCTGTTCCGCCCTCCCCATCTTCCCTCGCTTTCTCCACCTGATTTCCTGACTCTGCAGGTTTGTCCTTGTTAACAGGCTCTATGATGAGGGCAGGCAGGAGGTAAACACTGCCTAAAGGTCAGCCTCAGCCTGACTGGGCCAAATCCCAAATGGCACCCTATATTGTGCAGTACTTTGGCCCATAGGGCTCTGGTCAGAAGTAGCACACTATACAGGATCAGCCTTTAAATACTGCAAAATCAGCAGCTTCTGTTCCTGTTTCATCACTAAGATTATTATTCTCTCCCTTGTGAAATTAACAGAATTTTATTAATAATATTTTTACAGTCATTGTTTAAGTTTCAAGAACTCATTTTCCCATGGTTCCCATTTTTCCTTTGGTTTATTTTGAAATCATCCGATTTAAGGATTTCGACCAGTGGAGAATTGATAGGTGGTGTTACAAGTAGTTCAAGGTAGTGTTTGCGCATACAGCACATTTGACAGGTGCAGAGGAGATGAAATATTTATATTTGAGAAAGGAACGCACATTAGATGTCTGAAGCTCACTGTGTTGTTTAGAGGGCTGCTCAGTGCTCTGCTGGCCTCTTGGCCCTGAGATTAAAGCCATGTCAGCAGGTGTGTGATGAGACCTTACAGATGATACTTCATCTCTCTTTCTTTTTCTCTCTCTCTGGGAATCATCCTCTCACTCTGGCGGGAATCATCCTCTCACTCTGGCGGGAATCATCCTCTCACTCTGGCGGGAATCATCCTCTCACTCTGGCGGGAATCATCCTCTCACTCTGGCGGGAATCATCCTCTCACTCTGGCGGGAATCATCCTCTCACTCTGGCGGGAATCATCCTCTCACTCTGGCGGGAATCATCCTCTCACTCTGGCGGGAATCATCCTCTCACTCTGGCAGCAATCATCTTTTCTTCTCTCGGACTTTCTCTCTTACCATTTCTCTCTCTCTCTCTCGTGCGTTTCCTTTCCTCACAGCTGCATACTCTATTCCCTCTACTGCTCAATCGATCATTTCGGCCCCGCTTGTCAAAAAATTCCCACATTGTTCCCTCAGTAATGTCCGAGTGAGGGTCCTATGGCCTTTAGTGGAGCTCAGATTAGATGACGATGGGGGGTAGTGTGGAACACCACGTAGGCCTACACCGCAGCCGTGTGATGGAGGACAGCAAGTCGGCAAACCTCTCCCTCAGGACTAAGGCTCAATCACTGTGAACATTGACCTTCAACACTGCACGGGAACAGTGTGAGAAAGGGGAAAAAGAAGGGGGTGTAGAGGGGGGGAAGAGAACGAGAGACAGTGGGGAGAAAGGGAAACTGAGGGAGTGGGACAATGAGAGAGCGAGCAAAAGCAAGACTGAGAAGGGAGGGGTGGACAAGAGATGGAGGGATATCAGAAAGGGATGAATAATTCCGAAGTATTATCCCTCTCCCATTACATTCCCTCCATGGCCTGTCACTTAATTTGTTGCAATGAGGTAGAAATAGGCATGAAGAGAGGGAGAGAGACAGGCAGACAGCGAGTGACTGAGAGGCCTACAAGTGGCCCACTCTGATCCTGGCAAGGGTTCAATCCCTGTTGAGAGGGAGGAGGGGAGGGGGAGAGGAAAGTGAGGAGAGCAAGGTGGGTAGAGGTTGCACTTTCCAGGACGTATAAGCGATAGTTTTCAGTAAATGTTTAGGTACTGTATGTTCAATCTCCCTGCTTGTCTTTCCATTGGGTTAGCATGCATTGGCAGATTGATGTCATTGACTTCAGGTATTCTGTAGTTTACCCAAAAACGCAATATACAGTACAAGTCATGTATACACGCATGGGGAGTCTTGTTGTCCTTTTGCTTACTACTTGTGAACAAAATTACGTTCTTTCAAAATGTGCTCTTTCACATCCACAGGGGAGTCTATTTTAAGAGATTCCAAACCCAGCGTTCTTCAGTGGACCAGATAGTTAGTTGCAGGGCAGAAGTTCTGCTACTGGAAGTCCAACTCCTATAGAAGCCAGTGGACCAGAGGTTCAGTCAGTGTGGCCAACCAATGGAAAAATAGTGAGTTTCCGTCCCAAATGGCATCATATTCCCTATTCAGTGCACTACGTTTGACCAGAGCCCTATCAAAAGCAGTGCACTATATAAGGAATAGGGTGCCATTTGAGACGGACCCTCCAAGTCTTCATGTTGGTTGTACTGGCCGTAGTGGAGTCTAAGGACGATGATGTAACCTCTAACACGTGGCTCTGGATTGTGTCTCCATACACACAGGCTGACAGGCAGGCTGGTACCGCAACACAAAAACTCTCAGCTATACACTGTAGTCTTTCATGTCAACCTCAGGCTTCATGTTTGAAGTCATCGGATAAAGACATTAGCCAAGTCGTCTCTGTAATAAGGGAGATAGCAGGGGTTTCTACTGTAGGGTTGTCTGCCTGTCTGGGAGATAGCAGGGGTTTATACTGTAGGGTTGTCTGCCTGTCTGAGAGATAGCAGGGGTTTCTACTGTAGGGTCGTCTGCCTGTCTGAGAGATGACAGGGGTTTCTACTGTAGGGTCGTCTGCCTGACGGGGAGATGGCAGGGGTTTCTACTGTAGGGTCGTCTGCCTGACGGGGAGATGGCAGGGGTTTCTACTGTAGGGTCGTCTGAGAGATGACAGGGGTTTCTACTGTAGGGTCGTCTGCCTGACGGGGAGATGGCAGGGGTTTCTACTGTAGGGTCGTCTGAGAGATGGCAGGGGTTTCTACTGTAGGGTCGTCTGCCTGACGGGGAGATGGCAGGGGTTTCTACTGTAGGGTCGTCTGAGAGATGACAGGGGTTTCTACTGTAGGGTCGTCTGCCTGACGGGGAGATGGCAGGGGTTTCTACTGTAGGGTCGTCTGAGAGATGGCAGGGGTTTCTACTGTAGGGTCGTCTGCCTGACGGGGAGATGGCAGGGGTTTCTACTGTAGGGTCGTCTGAGAGATGGCAGGGGTTTCTACTGTAGGGTCGTCTGCCTGACGGGGAGATGGCAGGAGTTTCTACTGTAGGGTCGTCTGCCTGGCGGGGAGATGGCAGGAGTTTCTACTGTAGGGTCGTCTGCCTGGCGGGGAGATGGCAGGAGTTTCTACTGTAGGGTCGTCTGCCTGGCGGGGAGATGGCAGGAGTTTCTACTGTAGGGTCGTCTGTCTGATGGGGAGATGGCAGGAGTTTCTACTGTAGGGTCGTCTGCCTGGCGGGGAGATGGCAGGGGTTTCTACTGTAGGGTCGTCTGCCTGGCGGGGAGATGGCAGGAGTTTCTACTGTAGGGTCGTCTGCCTGATGGGGAGATGGCAGGAGTTTCTACTGTAGGGTCGTCTGCCTGGCGGGGAGATGGCAGGAGTTTCTACTGTAGGGTCGTCTGCCTGATGGGGAGATGGCAGGAGTTTCTACTGTAGGGTCGTCTGCCTGATGGGGAGATGGCAGGAGTTTCTACTGTAGGGTCGTCTGCCTGATGGGGAGATGGCAGGAGTTTCTACTGTAGGGTCGTCTGCCTGACGGGGAGATGGCAGGAGTTTCTACTGTAGGGTCGTCTGCCTGGCGGGGAGATGGCAGGAGTTTCTACTGTAGGGTCGTCTGCCTGATGGGGAGATGGCAGGAGTTTCTACTGTAGGGTCGTCTGCCTGATGGGGAGATGGCAGGAGTTTCTACTGTAGGGTCATCTGCCTGATGGGGAGATGGCAGGAGTTTCTACTGTAGGGTCGTCTGCCTGACGGGGAGATGGCAGGAGTTTCTACTGTAGGGTCGTCTGCCTGGCGGGGAGATGGCAGGAGTTTCTACTGTAGGGTCGTCTGCCTGGCGGGGAGATGGTAGGAGTTTCTACTGTAGGGTCGTCTGCCTGATGGGGAGATGGCAGGAGTTTCTACTGTAGGGTCGTCTGTCTGATGGGGAGATGGCAGGAGTTTCTACTGTAGGGTCGTCTGTCTGATGGGGAGATGGCAGGGGTTTCTACTGTAGGGTCGTCTGCCTGGCGGGGAGATGGCAGGAGTTTCTACTGTAGGGTCGTCTGCCTGATGGGGAGATGGCAGGAGTTTCTACTGTAGGGTCGTCTGCCTGATGGGGAGATGGCAGGAGTTTCTACTGTAGGGTCGTCTGCCTGATGGGGAGATGGCAGGAGTTTCTACTGTAGGGTCGTCTGCCTGATGGGGAGATGGCAGGAGTTTCTACTGTAGGGTCGTCTGCCTGGCGGGGAGATGGCAGGAGTTTCTACTGTAGGGTCGTCTGCCTGATGGGGAGATGGGGTTGGAGCCTTGCAGTTAGCTCAGCAGTTATTACCAGGATTCACACGTCTCTGTCATGCAGGGTTATCATCAAAGACCAGGCTGAAAAACCCACCTCTGGGTCGTAGGGTCGCTGCCATGGCAACTTAAACTAACAACACGTTTACAGTAACTCTTCTTTTTGCTGTTGAGCTGTTAGGTGTCGAAGGCTCTGCAGGCCAGTTCAGCTGTGTGTAGACATTAACAATGAGGAACAGAACTGAATACATTTACACCTGGTTGTACTGTCATTGGTTGTGCACATGTAAGCACTAACACATGACAGACTGTGCCTTGTCAGTGAATAACCACGTACCTCCAGTGATGTGAGAAGGCATGAGGCCGAAGTTACAGAATGTCACTGAAAGTGTAGTGATAGACCAAATAAATATAAATGACTTCTTCTCTTGTTGTTTTGCGTGTTCTCATGTTGTTTGTGTATTGTTATCTTCCACTGGGCCTATGTTAAACTATTCACAGCCACTTCTATTACTCAGATAAGAAGAGAAGTGACCCTTGGAATATTGTTGCAGATAACAGAACACGATAGACATGCAGATTCAGTCGCCTAAACCTCTGCTATGAAAAAGTAGAAGATGGTTTAAAAGGGTCAGTGAAGTCAATTTACTTGTCAATGGTCCTCTGTAGCTCAGTTTGTTGAGCATGGCGCTTGCAACGCCAGGATAGTGGGTTTGATTCCTGGACCAGTATGTAAAATGTCTGCTAAATGGCATATATTTCTTATATACAGTACCAGTCAAAAGTTTGGACACAGCTACTCATTCAAGTTTTTTTTTACATTAACTATTTTTCACATTGTAGAATAATAGTGAAGATATCAAAACTATGAAATAACACATATGGAATCCTGTAGTAATCAAAACAAAGTGTTAAACAAATCAAAATATATTTTAGATTCTTCAAAGTAGCCACCCTTTGCCTTTATGACAGCTTTGCACACTCTTGGCATTCTCTCAACCAGTGTCACCTGGAATGCTTTTCCAACAGTCTTGAAGGAGTTCCCAAATAAGCTGAGCACTTGTTGGCTGATTTTCCTTCACTCGGTGGTCCAACTCATCCCAAACCATCTCAATTGGCTTGAGGTGGGGTGATTGTGGAGGCCAGGTAATCTGATGCAGAACTCCTTCACTCTCCTTTTCGGTCAAATAGCCCTCACACAGCCTGGTAGTGTGTGCGGTCATTGTCTTGTTGAAAAACAAATTATAGTCCCACTAAGTGCAAACCAGATGGGGTGGCGTATCACTGCAGAACGCTGTTTCTTTGCAGCAATTCGACCATGAAGGCCTGATTTCACGCAGTCTCCTCTGAACAGTTAATGTTGAGATGTCTGTTACTTGAACTCTGTGAAGCATTTATTTGGGGTGCAATTTCTGAGACTGGTAACTCTAATGAACCTATCCTCTGCAGCAGAGGTATCTCTGGGTTTTCCTTTCCTGTGGCAGTCCTCACGCGAGCCAGTTTCATCATAGAGCTTGATAGTTTTTGCGACTGCACTTGAAGAAACTTTCAATGTTCTTGACATTTTCTGCATTGACTGACCTTCATGTCTTAAAGTAATGATGGACTGTTTCTCTTTGCTTATTTGAGCTGTTCTTGCCATAATATGGACTTGGTCTTTTACCAAATAGGGCTATCTTCTGTATACCACCCCTACCTTGTCACAACCTAACGTATTGGCTCAAACGCATTAAGAAGGAAAGAAATTCCACAACTGAACTTTTTATCAAGGCACACCTGTTAACTGAAATGCATTCCAGGTGACTGACTACCTCATGAAGCTGGTTGATAGAATGCCAAGAGTGTGCAAAGCTGTCATCAAGGCAAAGGGTGGCTACTTTGAAGAATCTAAAATATATTAAGATTTGTTTAACACTTTTTTGCTTACCACATGATTCCATGTGTTATTTCATAGTTGTGATGTCTTCACTATTATTCTACAATGTAGAAAATAGTACAAATAAAGAAAATCCCTTGAATGAGTAGGTGTCCAAACTTTTGACTGGTACTGTATATTTATTTAATTATATTACTTTTACAATGGACTTGCACGCAGTTGTTACTGTTATTACAACTTTGTGTTCCCAAACTGTCTAACTCCAGCCTTCAAGGCATTTCATAACCCTGGTTCTGTGTCCCAAACTGTACTCTATTCCCTCTATAGTGCACTGCTTTTGATCAGGGCCCATAAAACTCTATAGGGATATGGCCAAAAGTAATGTACTATATTGGGAATAGGGTGCCATTTGGAGCGTAGCCCTGAGGTTTGACTAATTACATGCTAGCGGTAACACTAGCGCATGTAAATGTCACAGTTCTCACAGCACCTCCACTTTAACCAATTAGAATCTTTTACATAGCTAGCTGGAGTTTCCACTGATGCCAACTCCGTAAGTATTCATTATTAGACTATTAGACTATATTACTACATACACAATGGGCTTTGATTGGATGCACTAACTGGACTTCCTGATATCAGGTGTGCCTGCCTGCCTGTCTGTCTGCGCACATCCAGTTGTAGATAACTGGTGGTGAAGGCGTATGAGTATTTCCTTTGATAACAAATTCTTTGAAAGTGGCCCATGTAGCAGTACCTTAAGTCTTTCACTAAGACTTTCATCTTCTTTGACATAGCCAGGGCTGGTAGAGTACAGTTATGTGTCTATTGTGTATTGATTCTGTAACATTACTGTATGATTTTTATTGGACTTTTCAAATACATAAATTGCTTGATTATTGGTCATTCACAGTCAGAAAACAATCTAAATAAATCAAATCTATAAAATCCATTCTTCTTAGAGTAATGTGTACACTCCAACATCCACAGTCACAGCACTCACCACCATGTCCCCCATGTCCCCCTCCCTCTTTAGTTTTCTAACCTTGAAGACAGAGCGACTGAACTATCCCTTTAAGTCACTCCCCCCTCTGTGGTAACGTGTTCTTTTAACATCACTTACTGGTCAGTGATTTGGTTAACTCTAATGATCTGCCCTCCTAACCATATACACAATGTATTTACACTGGTTGATGTGATGGGGAGAGAGAGAAACTACTATTAGCCAGACATTGAACACTGAGGCCTTTTAATCATAGGACATATTAAATATATGCATTGGTGTTTTTATATATATATATATATATATATATATATTTTACATGAATGAATAGGTGTGTCCAAACTTTTGGCTGGTACAGTATATATATTTTTTTACAGTGTGCATGTGTATAATTTTTAATCAATCTGTTTAAAAGATCTCAGCATTTCAGATGCCATGAGCACTGGTACGTACGAACCATAGACCTAAATCACAGGAGGCTGCTGAGGGGAAGAACGGCTCATAATAATGGCCAGAACGGAGCAAATGGAATGGCTTCAAACACCTGGAAACAATGTGTTTGTATTTAATACCATTCATCTGATTCCGGCTCCAGTCTAATGACTGATGTGCATATGTATGTTATTTTCCAGCAAGGAACAAGGGACTCGCTGTTTGAAATGCATCATCTTCAGGGGGACAATGGTACCATAACAGTTGTTGGAGGTCCCGCCAGGCAAGCTCTTGAAAGAAGGCAGTATGTATACACAGTACAACACACTAATTCTATTGAAGTGTGCGTGTGTGCCATACCACAATATGGCATTTATTTGTGTGTGTGTGTTCTGGACTGCTGCGTCATTAACCAACTTTGATCTGATTACCTGTATCGCCAAGTTTATAGTTGACGTTTACAGTTATTCATTGTTGCAGTACTATGTCTACTCATGTCAGAAATATTGAAGTAGGTAGTTGTATTTGGGCGGTGCTGTTGATATAGTAAACCATGGATACCAGATCTAAACAGACTGATCAGAGCTAATATACTGCGTTAGGTCAATGAGAATGTAGGGTTGTATTAATTAGTGCACACTAGAGGTCGACCGATTATGATTTTTCAACGCCGATACCGATTATTGGAGGACCAAAAAAAGCCGATACCGTTTAATCAGCCGATTTATAAAAATATATATATATATATTTTAAAAATAAAATAAATAATAACATGTAAAAAATATATATAAAAAAAAATATATATATATATGAACACTTATTTTAACTTCATATAATACATCAATAAAATCAATTTAGCCTCAAATAAACAATGAAACATGCTCAATTTGGTTTAAATAATGCAAAAAAAAGTGTTGAAGAAAGTAAAAGTGCAATACGTGCCATGTAAGAAAGCTAACGTTTAAGTTCCTTGCTCAGAACATGAGAACATATATGAACGCTGGTGGTTCCTTTTAACATGAGTCTTCAATATTCCCAGGTAAGAAGTTTTAGGTTGTAGTTATTATAGGAATTATAGGACTATTTCTCTCTATACGATTTGTATTTTATATACCTTTGACTATTGGATGTTCTTATAGGCACTTTAGTATTGCCAGTGTAACAGTATAGCTTCCATCCCTCTCCTCACCGTCGTTACCCATCGCTCCACAAAAGCCACGGCCCTTGCAGAGCAAGGGGAACAACTACTCCAAGTCTCAGAGCGAGTGACGTCACCGATTGAAACGCTATTAGCGCGCACCCCGCTAACTAGCTAGCCATTTCACATCGTTTACACCAGCCTAATCTCAGGAGTTGATAGGCTTGAAGTCATAAACAGCTCAATGCTTGAAGCATTGCGAAGAGCTTCTGGCAAAACGCACGAAAGTGCTGTTTGAATGAATGCGTACGAGCCTGCTGCTGCCTACCATCGCTTAGTCAGACTGCTCTATCAAATATCAAATCATAGACTTAATTATAACATAATAACACACAGAAATACAAGCCTTTGGTCATTAATATGGTCGAATCCGGAAACTATCATTTCGAAAACAAAACATTTATTCTGTCAGTGAAATACGGAACCGTTCCGTATTTTATCTAACGGGTGGCATCCATAAGTCTAAATATTCCTGTTACATTGCACAACCTTCAATGTTATGTCATAATTACGTAAAATTCTGGCAAATTAGCCAGGCGGCCCAAACTGTTGCATATACCCCGACTCTGCGTGCAATGAACGCAAGAGAAGTGACACAATTTCACCTGGTTAATATTGCCTGCTAACCTGGATTTCTTTTAGCTAAATATGCAGGTTTAAAAATATATACTTCTGTGTATTGATTTTAAGAAAGGCATTGATGTTTATGGTTAGGTACAGTCGTGCAACGATTGTGCTTTTTTAGCAAATGCGCTTTTGTTAAATCATCCCCCGTTTGGCGAAGTTGGCTGTCTTTGTTAGGAAGAAATAGTCTTCACACAGTTCGCAACGAGCCAGGCGGCCCAAACTGCTGCATATACCCTGACTCTGTTGCAAGAGAAGTGACACAATTTCCCTAGTTAAAAGAAATTCATGTTAGCAGGCAATATTAACTAAATATATACTTGTATTGATTTTAAGAAAGGCATTGAAGTTTATGGTTAGGTACACGTTGGAGCAACGACAGTCCTTTTTGGCGAATGCGCACCGCATCGATTATATGCAACGCAGGACACGCTAGATAAACTAGTAATATCATCAACCATGTGTAGTTAACTAGTGATTATGATTGATTGTTTTTTATAAGATAAGTTTAATGCTAGCTAGCAACTTACCTTGGCTTCTTACTGCATTCGCGTAACAGGCAGGCTCCTCGTGGAGTGCAATGTAATCAGGTGGTTAGAGCGTTGGACTAGTTAACCGTAAGGTTGCAAGATTGAATCCCCGAGCTGACAAGGTAAAAATCTGTCGTTTTGTCTCTGAACAAGACAGTTAACCCACCATTCCTAGGCCGTCATTGAAAATAAGAATGTGTTAACTGATTTGCCTAGTTAAATAAAGGTGTCCAAAAATACAGATTTACGATTGTTATGAAAACTTGAAATCGGCCCTAATTAATCGGCCATTCCGATTAATCGTCGACCTCTAGTGCACACTGTAGCAAAACGTTTTGCAACAAAAAAATAAAAGTGTTTATTGGATTCAAGTTCCCTCCCAATTTCGGCCTGTTTGCTTCCATTTTGTTGCTAGTGAATACGATATACGGCACGGGGCGGCAGGTAGCCTCGAGGTTAGATCGTAGGGCCAGTAACCAAAAGGTTGCTGGTTCGAATACCGGAGCTGACTAGGTGAAAATCTGTCGCTGTGCCCTTGAGCAAGGCACTTACCCCTAATTGCTCCAGGGGTGCGGCACAATGGTGACCCTGGCCATAACCCCACTCCCTTTGGGTGTCTCAGTAATCTGGAATATGGGTCAAAGATGTATAAGGTTTTCAAAGTAGCAAAAATAAAACAGCAATTACAATTCCCTAAAAGGCTTGTTTTTATGTTCATTGGAGTGTCACCTATGATTTATATTCAAGAATAAAGCCAAGAATTCATTTTTATTGTTATTCATATGAATGCACCCTAGTAAAATGTAATTCAGTATAACACTATATACCACAGTATAATGTATAACTGAAACTATTTTATTTTGAATAGCACATATTTGGTGTGTCATAGGTACAACTCAAAATTTGTTGAAGGTTTTTTACAAAGACTTCCTGCGTTACACTGAAAAAAATGATAGTCTAGGAAAATCTTTCACTTCATCCTTTGAGATTTTGTTTTTGTCCCTGAGTCAACAAAACAAATTTATGGTATTTAAATATATAATACTGGTGTTATACTGTATAACTATTTTGTTACCCTGAATGACACATCACTACAGCCCACAAATATTGATTAAATGTGATTCCTTCAGCAATAACAATAATGATCCTATGAACTATTATTAGAAGCAGCAATAGTATTTTTCTTTGAGCAATTTTTTAAAGTTATAAAACTGTGTAAAAAACAGTGGCATGGAGGAAGCAAGTGGTTGCTCCAATGTTTGAGATTGAGGTTTAAGGTATTGCTCTAGTTCTGGAGTCCAGGACTCAAATGGTTGCTCCAGCTCTGGAGGTGCAGGTTCATGTTGTATTTGTACAAGTTGTTCAGGGGGCTGCTCAAAAGAGTTTCCTTCAGTGGATACTGGAGTTAAGTTGATCACCACATTCATTTGTTTAGATTTTTTTCAATGGCGGCGCCTCTGATTAAATCTAAATTGTTCCCTCTTTTTTTTTTTCCAGCATCAGATTGTGTCATTGTATGGATGGGTGGATGATCAGGATTGACATCCTCCTTCTCTGATAGCTAAAAAACAAAAATGTAGCAGTTATGAGACTGGCACAGAATAGGATTCACATCTATTAATAGTAGGCTATACAATGATAACATTTAATCATAGTTTAAATGTTAAATCAACTACATCTCCCTCTCTCAAACACATTTTGTTACTATTTCATTGTTAATATTAGTAATAATCACTTTACTATAATTTTAGCCTGTGGCAACACTTTACGTTGCATTATTACCCAACTATTACATGATAGTTAATGTTGTAATTATGCATTGTGACACTAACTGGTAAATGTCTATGCAATGCAGGTATACAAATGCAATTTCAAGATACCTACACAAAATAGCTACATAAAATGCCCATCAAACTACTTCAATTCAAACTTGTACAGTCTCGATTTTTCATAGAGGGCCCCAAATGTGAAGCAGCTATTAAATAATATAATTCATAATCCATTTTTAATCCGTGTGTGTGTAATATTTTATTAACTAATATAATCCATCAGTTATACCTTAACTGCAGTGCAATTAAACATTAACTACAATGTAATAGTGCAACTTAATGTTAAGTGTTATCCACCCAGCTTTATATCCTATTGTGTTGCTGACAGTAGCATGAAACCATGAAAACAACTGGAACTGCATTCATATTTAGTCTGTGCCGTGCAGCCCTCCTTATTAGATACTGGCATGTACAGTATAAAGATAATGTTCCTTGAAATACCTTAAAATGGCATAAAATTGTTTAAAATTATAATATGCAGTATTCATACAAGTAAATATGAATTGCATGATTAAATGTTGTAAACTAGTGGAAACATGGGATAACAAAGCTACTGTCATTCAGCATAATGGGTGACATTGTGATATAACACAACTTTTATTTTTAGATGAATTTCTACAAAACTTTTGTCATTAGAATTTTAACCCGGACAGTTACACTGAAGGACGTTTTGACACTTTAGAGCTCAATAACTCCCTTAATTTAATAGTTTGCAACACACATATTTCTGGGTCAAAATAAGGGTAAGAGTTGAGTGATTTTAATATTATAATTATACATTTTTATCTTTTTATGTTAAATGAATGGCCTTCGGACACCAAATTTACACGTCTCGTCTTTGACCCATATTAAAAAAAATACATTACCATAACACACTTGTAGTAATAATAATACACACCAAATAATAAGATTTATATGATCAAGATGTGAATGAAAGAATAAAATTGAATAGATGGCTGATAGTGGAAACTGTCTGTCAAAATGCAGGGTTTCCCTGGTCCCACAAACACATACACTTCTCTCTTTTCTTGGGTGCCTTGTTTTTCCACACCGTGACTAATGAGTCAGTAGTTTTTTCCCAAGGTTACCAAAGTCTATAAAGCGCACCGTTGGCTTCTTTCCCCCATGAAAAAGCACTTATTTTTTGTGTTTTTTCCCTCTTCCCTGAAGTTTCTGGTCACCAGCGACATGCATGGGTTGAGGATTAGTGTTGGAGAGTGTGAGCTGTTCTGTTACCTGAGAAGAGGGAGCGAGAGAGGCAGGCCTGTACTGTGCTGTTACTGAGTGAGGGGGAGTGAGAGAGAGGCAGGCCTGTACTGTGCTGTTACCGGGGGAGAGGCAGGCCTGTACTGTGCTGTTACCGGGGGAGAGGCAGGCCTGTACTGTGCTGTTACCGGGGGAGAGGCAGGCCTGTACTGTGCTGTTACCGGGGGAGAGGCAGGCCTGTACTGTGCTGTTACCGGGGGAGAGGCAGGCCTGTACTGTGCTGTTACCGGGGGAGAGGCAGGCCTGTACTGTGCTGTTACCGGGGGAGAGGCAGGCCTGTACTGTGCTGTTACTGAGTGAGGGGGAGTGAGAGAGAGGCAGGCCTGTACTGTGCTGTTACTGAGTGAGGGGGAGTGAGAGAGAGGCAGGCCTGTACAGAGCTGTGCTGCTACCTGAGGAAAAGTAAATTTGCCTACAGTTGCTATTTAAGGACACTGAGGCACTATTTATAACCTATTCTACTGTTACCACCTTTCTCTTTCCGCTTGCTGACACTCTCTTGTGCTCGCCAGTGTTGCCACACACCTCTTCAACTCCATAACCCTCACTCCTGGACAAAGCAAGGCAGCTCCACACTCGCCAGTGTCGCCATAACCCCTACTACTGGACAAAGGAGGGCAGACCCATACTATTATGACCAGCCAGGTCACCTGTTATTCAAGTCAGTATTCGATGCCCATCCATGTCTAAGGATGTTGGGAGATGACATGGAAACCGGCCACTATGGGCAACAGTGAGCGACGTTACCTTCAAGTAGGTTTTGGTTTTTCTAGGGTGTTGTGGATGGGCTTAAGCATCTGCATCTGATTCCAAAGGTTGCAAGTTCGAATCCAGTGATAGAAAGTTGTTTTTATTTTTTTTAAATTAAGTATCTCCCAAACCTTAACCCTTATGAAAAAATGTGGAGTTAATGTTAAACACTGAAATTTGACATTTGGAACAACTTCGAAATTTGATGTTTGTGAAACATGGATGAACAAATTCTGATGTGAGAGCTGGTTGATTATCACATATGACCACCAAGCATATTCTGGATATCAGATCAACACTTACTAACCTCGATTTCGACTTCAAATTTGACTTCAACTTAGCTGTTCCTTTGTTTATACTGGACCCCATTCCTGGGTTACAAAAAATGCTGCAGGTATAGTTGTGGGAGACGTGCCGGCATCCTGGTGAGATTGAGGCGAATATAATATCGGCCTGCACTACCCCTCCGTTCTATTAGAAAATATCCATTCACTCGAGAATAAGATGGATGAGCTTTGTTCGGGAGTCTCCTATCAGAGAGACTTGAAAAGCTGAAGTATTATATGCCTTGCAGAGACGTGGCAGGGTGACTTTATGCAGGTGCTGCAGTAGTAAGACGTTTCTCCATGCAACAGCACGATCGGACGAAGGCAGCCTCGGGGGAGGGTTGTCTCTTCATCAACAACTGGTGTGCTTCTTCCAGTGTGAAGGGAATCTTGAGCTTATGCTCACCTAATATAGAACACCTCATGGTAAGCTGCAGACACTTATCTACCAAGAGAGTTCTCATCCATAATTATCACGATTGTATAATCCCTCCACAAACCAACACCCCTTTGGAACTCAATGAACTGTATGGGGCCATAAAAAAGAAGAAGCTAGAAACCGCTCACCCAGAGGCAGCGTTTCTGGTGGGCGGAGACATGAACCCCGGATGACTTAAAACCGCTCTACCTTACTTTTACCAACACGTCTCCTGCACCATTAGGGGCGCTACCCACAGAAATGCATATAAGGCCCTCCCTCTTCCTCCCTTCGGTAAGTCTGACCAAGACTATATTCTTCTGCTTCCTGTTTACAAACAAAAGCTCAAACAGGAAGTACCAGCTCAATACGGACGTGGTCCGATGAAGCAGATGCTAAGCTACAAGACTGTTTTGCTAGTACAGACTGGAATATGTTCCGGGATTCATCTGCTAGCATTAAGAAGTTTACCACATCAGTTACAAGCTTCATAAATAAGTGCATAAATTATGTTGTCCCCACAGTGACTATACAAACATATCCAAACCAAAAACCACGGAAAAAATATCCAAACCAAAACCACGGATTAGTGGTTGGCAATGTCCTTGCTGGGCTAAATGCTAGAGCTACCACTTACAAGCAATGGGACATTGACATGGACGCATACAAGAAAGCCTGCTACGACCTCCGAGACAACATGCAAACGGACAATATAGGAGGGAAGGTGGAATTATATTACTGGCTACGACGCTCTTGGTATGTGGCAGGGCTTGCAGACGATAATGGATTAAAAAGGGAAACCCAGCCATAAGATGCCCAGTGACGCAAAACTCCCAAACAAGCTAAATGCCTTTTATGCTCGCTTTGAGGAATACCACATTGAGTCTTGCGTAAAAGCCCCTATTGTTCCAGATGAATGTGTGATCTCTCTCTCTGTGGCCGATGTGAGTAAAACTTTTGTAACAGGTTAACACTTGCAAGGCTGCCGGGCCAGATGGAATAACAGGGCGTGTTCTCAAAGCATGCGCATACCATGGCCCGTTCTCCCGGTCTGTAATCCCAACATGTTCCCAAGAACTTCAAGGTAACCCGCCGAAATGACCATTTCCCTGTAGCACTCACATCTGTAATTATGATGTACTTTGAAAGGCTGGCTGGTCATGACCCACATCAACACCCTAATTTCAGACACCCTGGACACACTTCAATTCACATACTGCCCAACAGATCCACAGATGACACAATCGCAATTGCACTTCACAATGCCCTCTCCCACCTGGACAAGATGGGAAATAACTGTGAGAATGCTCTTCATAAACTACAGCTCAGCATCATAGTCTCCTCCAAGCTCATCACCAAGCTGGGGGACATGGGACTGAACACCTCCCTCTAACTGGATCCTGGAATTCCTGATGGGACAGCCCCAGGTGGTGAGGGTAGGCAACAAAACCTCTGCCACACTGACTCTCAACACAGGGGTCCCTCGTCCCCTCCTGTACTCCCTGTTCACCCACAACTACGTGGCCACGCATGACTCCCAACACCATCAATTTTCACTGACGGTGATGAGACCGCCTACAAGGAGAAGGTCAGAGACTTGGCAGTGAGGTGCCATGACAACAGCCTCTCCCGCAACGTAAGACCAAGGAGCTGATCGTGGACTACAGGAGAAAGAGGGGCAAGCACATCCACATCGACAGGGCTGTAGTGGAGCGGGTCGAGAGCTTCAAGTTCCTTGGCATCCACATCACTAAGGACTTAACATGGTCCACACACACCCGCACAGTCATGAAGAGTGCACGACAGCACCTCTTCCCACTCAAGAGGTTGAAAAGATTTGGCATGGGTGCTCGGATCCTCAAGTTTTACAGTTGCACCATCGGGAACATCTTGACTGGCTGCATCACTGCTTGGTATGGCAAATGCACCACCCTTGACCACAAAGCGCTACAGTTGGTGGTGCGGACAGCCCACTACATCACTGGGGCTGAACTCCCTGCCATCCAGGACTTCTGTCAGGCGGTGTCAGAGGATGGCCCGAAAAATGGCCCAAGCCATAGACTGTTCACTTGGCTACCATCTGGCAAATGGTACCAGAGATTCGGCTTGGACAAACAGGCTCCAAGACCGCTTCTACCTCCAAGCCATAAGACTGCTAAATAATGAATTAATGGTTACCTGGACCCTCTGCACTGACCCTATCTTGTACTAACTCTATGCACACTCACGAGACTATATACACTGAGTGTAAGAAAACATTACGGTTTTTAATATTGAGTTTTGCCCTCGGAATAGCTTCAGTTCGTTTGAGCATGGACTCTACAAAGCATTCCACATGTTGACTCCAATGCTTCCCACAGTTTTGTCAAGTTGGCTCAATGTCCTTTGGGTGGTGGACCATTCTTGATACACACGGGAAACTGTTGAGCATGATAAACCCAGTATTGTTGCAGGTCTTGACACACTCTAACTAGTGCGCCTGGCACCTACTACAATACCCCGTTCAAAGGCACTTAAATATTTTGACTTGCCCATTCACCCTCTGAATGGGGCACATACACAATCCATGTCTCAATTGTCTCAAGGCTTAAAAATCCTTCTTTAATCTGTCTCCTCCCCTTGATCTACACTGATTGAAGTGGATTTAACAAGTGACATCACTAAGGGATCATAGACTGACCAGGTGAATCCAAGTGAAAGCCATTTCATGGAAAGAGCAGGTTCTCCTAATGTTTTGTACACTCAGTGTATACACACTATATACACACCCACACACTACATTGACACTCGGACAAAACACACACGCATACTGACGCAACATATACACACGCACCACACTTTTACACGCAATATGATGTTGCTACTCAATTATTTTTTCAATCTTCATTTCACTCTTATCTATTCTGATGCCTAGTCACTCCCCCTTGCCTTCATGGACATACAGTGCTTTCAGAAAGTATTTAGGCCCTTTTCCACATTTTGTTACATTACAGCCCTATTCTAAAAAATAATGACAGAGCAAAAACTGTTTTTTAGAAATTTTTGCTAATTTATAAAAAATTAAAACTGATTACATAAGTATTCAGACCCTTTACTCAGTACTTTGTTGAAGCACCTTTGGCAGCGATTACAGCATCGATTTTTCTCATGCTCTGTCAGGTTGGATGGGGAGCGTTGCTGCACCGCAATTTTCAGGTCTCTCCAGAGATGTTTGATCAGGTTTAAGTCCGGGCTCTGGCTGGGCCCCTGAAGGAAATTCAGAGACTTGTCCTGAAGCCACTCCTGTGTTGTCTTGGCTGTGTGCTTAGGGTCGTTGTCCTGTTGGAAGGTGAACCTTGGCCCCAGTCTGTGGTCCTGAGCGCTCTGGAGCAGATTTTCAACAAAGATCTCTACTTGGCTCCGTTCATCTTTCTGTCAATCCTGACTAGTCTCCCAATCCCTGCTGCTGAAAAACATCCCGACAGCATGATGCTGCCACCACCATGCTTCACTGTAGGGATGGTGCCAGGTTTCCTCCAGACGTGACGGTTGGCATTCAGGCCAAAGAGTTCAATCTTGGTTTCATCAGACCAGAGAATCTTGTTTCTCATGGTTTGAGTCTTTAGGTGCCTTTTGGCAAACTCCAAGCAGGCTGTCATGTGCCTTTTACTGAGGAGTGGCTTCCGTCTGGCCACTCTACCATAAAGCCCTGATTTGGTGGAGTGCTATAGAAATGGTTGTCCTCCTGGGAGGTTCTCCCATCCCCACAAAGGAACTCTGGAGATCTGTCAGAGTGACCATCGGGTTCTTGGTCACCTCCCTGACCAAGGCCCTTCTCCCCCTGATTGCTCAGTTTGGCAGGGTGGCCAGCTCTAGGAAGAGTCTTGGTGGTTCCAAACTTCTTCCATTTAAGAATGATGGAGGCCACTGTGTTCTTGGGGACATTCAATGCTGCAGAAATGTTTTGTTACCCTTCCTCAGATCTGTGCCTTAACTCAATGCTGTCTCGGAGCTCTACGGACAATTCCTTTGACTTCATGGATTGGTTTTCCTCATGCACTGTTAACTGTGGGACCTTTTATATAGACATGTGTGTGCCTTTCCAAATCATGTCCAATCAATTGAATTTACCAAAGGTGGAATGCATTGTGGTTGTAGAAACATCTGAAGGATGATCAATGGAAACAGGATGCAACTGAGCTCAATTTCGAATCTCATAGCAAATGGTCTGAATACATATGTAAATAAGGTATTTATGTTTTAAACTTTTAATACATTTCCAATAATGTCTTAACCTGTTTTCGCTTTGTCATTATGGGGTGTTGTGTGTAGATTGCTGAGGATACATTTTTTTTCATCCATTTTTGAATAAGGCTGCAACAAAATGTGGGAAAGTCATGAGGTCCAAATACTTAGCGAAGGCACTGTATCTACCTGGTAATTGTCCCATTCTTGTGCATTTTATTAATCTTGTGTTAATATATTTGTTTTTCTCCGTATCGATGTGAAGTGCTCGTAATCATGCTTTTCACAGTTAAGTCAAGTTCAGGAATGGCTGAAAAATTGCAACATTTACTTGGCGCTAACTGCAAATAGCACTGCTGGGTGACCTTAGAGTTTAGGAACTATGATCTTAGAAAGGTTCAGAACTTTTGTGAAATCACAGTGTAAAAATATATGGCAGCTAGAAAGCAAAAGTGGGTTGTCTTTAGTGATGGATGCGAGGGGTTGAGGGTAGCTGAAGGTTGGAACGAGAAACAAACAAAATATGACTAATGTAAAATACACTGTCTGTGATGTGTATGCATTATGTATAAGCTGGGAGTGGAAGCCTAAGTATTGTTGTCCATTAGTTTACTCCAATTATGGGAGGGGTGGTAGGGTTAGGGAAAAATAACAAAGGAGAAAAAAATGTGTGTGCGCGCACATACGTACAGTTGAAGTTGAAAGTTTACAGACTTAGGTTGGAGTCAATTAAACTCGTTTTTCAACCACTCCACAAATTTCTTGTTAACAAACTATAGTTTTGGCAAGTCGGTTAGGACATCTACTTTGTGCATGACACAAGTAATTTTTCCAACTATTGTTTACAGACAGATTATTTCACTTATAATTCACTGTATCACAATTCTAGTGGGTCAGAAGTTTACATATGCTAAGTTGACTGTGCCTTTAAACGGCTTGTACAATTCCAGAAAATTATGTAATTGCTTTAGAAGCTTCTGATAGGCTAATTGGCATCATTTGAGTCAATTGGAGGTGTACCTGGGGATGTATTTCAAGGCCTACCTTCAAACTCAGTGCCTCTTTGCTTGACATCATGGGAAAATCGAAAGAAATCAGCCAAGACCTATAGACAATTTGTGGGCAGAACTGAAAAAGCGTGTGCGAGCAAGGAGGCCTACAAACCTGACTCAGTTACACCAGCTCTGTCAGGAGGAATGGGCCAAAATTCACCCAACTTGTTGTGGGAAGCTTGTGGAAGGCTACCTGAAACGTTTGATCCAAGTTTAACAATTTAAAGGCAATGCTCCTAAATACTAATTGAGTGTATGTAAACTTCTGACCCACTGGGAATGTGATGAAAGAAATAAAAGCTGAAATAAATCATTCTCTCTACCATTATTCTGACATTTCACATTCTTAAAATAAAGTGGTGATCCTAACTGACCTAAAACAGGGAATTTTTACTTGGATTAAGTGTCAGGAATTGAGAAACTGAATTTAAATGTATTTGGCTAAGGTGTATGTGAACATCCGACTTCAAGTGTGTGAATGTGTATATATTATGTATGTGTTTTTTCGACGAGCAGGTGTCCACATACTTTTGGTAATGTAGTGTGTGTGTGTATATATATATATTACACTACACTACATGACACAAACTATGTGGACACCTGCTCGTCAAATCTCTAATTTTAAAATCATGGGCATTAATATGGAGTTGGTCCCCCCCCTTTGCTGCTATAACAGCCTCCACTCTTCTGGGAAGGCTTTCCATTAGAGGTTGGAACATTGCTGCGGGAACTGGCTTCCATTTAGCCATGAGCATTAGTAAGGTTGGGCGATTAGGCCTGGTTCGCAGTCGCCGTTCCAATTCATCCCGAAGGTGTTCACTGGGGTTGAGGTCAGGGCTCTGTGCAGGCCAGTCAAGTTCTTCCACACCGATCTCTACAAACCATTTCTGTATGGACCTCGCTTTGTGCACCGGTGCATTGTCCACCTAAAACAGGAAAGGGCCTTTACCAAACTGAGTGTACAAATTTGGAAGTGCAGAATTGTCTAGAATGTCATTGTATTCTGTAGCGTTAAGATTTCCCTTGACTGGAACTAAGGGGCCTAGCCCAAACCATGAAAAACAGCCCCAGATCATTATTCCTCCTCCACCAAACTACACAGTTGGCACTATGCATTGGGGCAGGGGGTGTTCTCATGTCATCCGCCAAACCAGGGATTTGTCCGTCGGACTGCCAGATGGTGAAGTGTGATTCATCACCCCAGAGACCGCCTTTCTACTGCCCCAGAGTCCAATGGCGGTGAGCTTTACACCACTCTAGCCGATGCTTGTTATTGCGCATTGTGATCTTGTGCAGCTGCTCGGCCATGGAAACCAATTTCATGAAGCTCCCGATTTTTAGTTATTGTGCTGAAATTGCTTCCAGAGGCAGTTGGGAACTCGGTAGTAAGTGTTGAAACCAAGGACAGACTATTTTTGTGCGCTACGCACTTCAGCACTCTGCTGTCCCGTTCTGTGAGCTTGTATGACCTACCACTTCGCTGAGCTGTTGTTGCTCCTAGACGTTTCCACTTCACAATAACAGAACTTACAGTTGACCAGGGCAGCTCTAGCAGGGAAGAAATTTCACTAACTGACTTGTTGGCATCCTATGACGGTGCCACGTTGAAAGTCACTGAGCTCTTCAGTAAGGCCATTCTGCTGCTAATGTTTGTCTATATAGATTGCATGACTGTGTGCTCAATTTTATACACCTGTCAGCAACGGGTGTGGCTGAAATAGCAGAATCCACTAATTTGAAGGGGTGTCCACATACTTTTGTAAATATTGTATACATTTACAAAAATTATATGGGATTGGAAATTATGCTGACAATTACACTGATAGAAGCCACACTATCTGCAATATTAAAGCTAATCTAACCACAAAAAAGTATTTCATTGATCTTATTTGCGCCTTCTGTTTGAACTGCTACTTGTCTGTGTCCATCTCTTTGTGAAGGAAGTGTTTTGATGTATGTTTATGTGTATGTTATTTGTGTGTTTGAGCACCTGCCGTGCGTAGTGCAGCCTGTGGATCAATGCCTGAAAGCCTTCACTCAGCTGGCGCCACAGGCTTGCCTACACGCACACACACCTTCCATTTCTACCACTTTTCCTCCTCTTAATTTTGTCTCATTTAGTGACATTTGACAAGTTTGCTTTATTAACTAGTTTCTCTCCTGCTGTACCTTTTTTCTTTCTGTCCCTTCTCCAGGGAGCCAACTACTGTAGGCATTGCACCTGTTCCATATTCTCCCCGCTACCCCTCCTTCGCTGTTCCTCCACTCCCCTCTATCCCTCTCTCTCCTTCGCTGTTCCTCCACTCCCCTCTATCCCTCTCTCTCCTTCGCTGTTCCTCCACTCCCCTCTATCCCTCTATCTCCTTCGCTGTTCCTCCACTCCCCTCTATCCCTCTATCTCCTTCGCTGTTCCTCCACTCCCCTCTATCCCTCTCTCTCCTTCGCTGTTCCTCCACTCCCCTCTATCCCTCTATCTCCTTCGCTGTTCCTCCACTCCCCTCTATCCCTCTATCTCCTTCGCTGTTCCTCCACTCCCCTCTATCCCTCTCTCTCCTTCGCTGTTCCTCCACTCCCCTCTATCCCTCTCTCTCCTTCGCTGTTCCTCCACTCCCCTCTATCCCTCTCTCTCCTTCGCTGTTCCTCCACTCCCTGATCTCCCCTGTAGTGTGTAACTGATAGCAGCTTTATCATCCTGTGCTGATTTGAATCAGAGGTGCAGACTCCCACAAGTGTACTGTAGCTGTAGGATACCACCGGAGCTGCCTGAATGACTGACAGGGATATGCGTACTGTACATTCTGCTCAACTGTACTGGCACACACAACACTACAGTGGTACAGTACTTCTGTGGTGCTGCTTTTTGTTCCACCCCAGCTACAACACACCTGATTAAACTGATCTGCCTACACAGAGCTGCCGACACATGTAGGTCCAACATGACTGGTTAAACTGACCAGCCTGCAGAGAACAGCCCACCCCAGCTCCAACACGGATGGTTAAACTGACCTGCCTGCAGAGAACAGCCCACCCCAGCTCCAACACGGATGGTTAAACCGATCTGCCTGCAGAGAACAGCCCACCCCAGCTCCAACACGGATGGTTAAACCGATCTGCCTGCAGAGAACAGCCCACCCCAGCTCCAACACGGATGGTTAAACTGACTTGCCTCTAATAGTTTAGATGCAAAACAAAAGTAGTTTTAGGAACTTATTCATGAAAGATCTGGTTTCATTTATCTAAAAAAACGGAGTAAATTGGACGGAGATGGTCAATGCCTGAAAGCCTTCATTCAGAGCCCCGTCGATCAGAGCTGGTGCAACACACCTTAAACATAAGAAATGCAACCAAAAAGAACCTACAGAAAATAGTTAAATGATGGAGAAATAATTTTCTCACCCAAGGATATTTTGAATGAAGAAGCAAAATGTATTAAACATTTGTTTTCCCTTTCAAGTTCCTCCAACTTAAAGGTTAAACTATCTGCAACACACAAACATTTTTGTGAAGGATAAATTGCGCAGGACGAACTACGGTTGACAATTGACTCCTTTCAGACTGGGGAAAACCCCTGGCCTTGATGGCATTCCAATAGAGATCTACCTGGCGGGAGGTAGCCTAGTGGTTAGAGCGTTGGACTTGTAACAGAGCGGTTGCAAGATCAAATCCCTGAACTGACAAGGCAAAAATCTGTCGTTCTGCCCCTGAACAAGGCAGTTAACCCACTGTTCCTAGGCCGTCATTGAAAATAAGAATTTTTTCTTAAAACTTGTTTGGGATAGGGGGCAGCATTTTCACTTTTGGATGAATAGCATGCCAAGAGTGAACTGCCTCTTACTCAGTCCCAGATGATAATATATGCATATTATTATTAGTATTGGATAGAAAACCCACTGAAGTTTCTAAAACTGTTTGAATGATGTCTGTGAGTATAACAGAACTCATATGGCAGGCAAAAACCTGAGAAAAAATCCAAACAGGAAGTGGGAGATCTGAGGTTTGTAGTTTTGAACTCACCCCTATCGAATACACAATGGGATATGGGTTATTTTTCACTTTCTAAGGCTTCCACTAGATGTCAACCGTCTTTAGAACGTGGTTTCAGGCTGCTCATGTGAAGGGGGGCCGGATGGGAGATGTTTTACTAAGAGGTCTGTAACGTCCTGACCAGAGTTCTTATGTGTTTTGCTTGTTTAGTGTTGGTCAGGACGTGAGCTGGGTGGGAATTCTATGTTGTGTGTCTAGTTAGTCTGTTTCTGTGTCCAGCCTAATATGGTTCTCAATCAGAGACAGCTGTCAATCGTTGTCCCTGATTGAGAATCATATATAGGTGGCTTGTTTTGTGTTGGGGATTGTGGGTGGTTGTTTCCTGTCTTTGTGTTTTGTCTGCACCAGCTAGGACTGTGACGGTTAGTTTGTTTTGTCATTTTGTATAGTGTCTTGTTTTGTGTTAATTAAATCATGGAAAATTACCACGCTGCACATTAGTCCTCAGATCCTTCTCGCCTCTCCTCGTCTGAGGAGGAGGACGACTTAGACTGCCGTTACAGGGTCTGCCTACAGCCTCGTTCCCAGTCACGCGCTTTCACTTGAGAGGTTGCTCTCGTTCCAGGGCAATCCTACAGACAATGGAATTCTCCGGTTGGAACAGTATTGAACTTTTATGATAACATCCTAAAGATTGATTCTATACTTAGTTTGACAAGTTTCTTCGACCTGTAATATAACTTTGTGAACGTTTCGTCCGAATTGACCAGATCGCGCTTTTGGATTGTTTACCAAACGCTCTAACAAAAGAAGCTATTGGACATAAATGGACATAAATGATGGACATTATCGAACAAAACAAGCATTTATTGTGGAACTGCGATTCCTGGGAGTGCATTCTGATGAAGATCATCAAAGGTAAGTGAATATTTATATATGAATAATGTTGACTACCCAACATGGCGTATATTTCTCTGGCTGGTTTGGGCTCTGAGCGCCGTTCTCAGATTATGCTTTTTCCGTAATAAAAAAAAAAAAATCTGACACAGCGGTTGCATTAAGGAGAAGTGTATCTAAAGTTTCATGTATAATAGCTGTATTTTCATCAACATTTATTATGAGTATTTCTGTGAATTCATGTGGCTCTCTGCAATATCACTGCATGTTTTGGAACTACTGAATCTAACACGCCAATGTAAAATAAGATTTTTGGATATAAATATGAACTTTACCGAACAAAACATACATGTATTGTGTAACATGAAGTCCTATGAGTGTCATCTGATGAATATCATCAAAGGTTAGGGATTAATTTTATCTATTTGTGCTTTTTGTGACTCCTCTCTTTGGCGGGAAAAATGGCTGGGCTTATCTGTGTTAGGTGGGGACCTAACATAATCGTTTGGAGCTTTCGCTGTAAAGCATTTTTGAAATCAGACACTGTGGCTGGATTTAAACTAAACGTTTAAAAATGTTGACTGTCACCTTGATGGCGGTAATTTGTTTTCATTATTTGTCAGCTAACTAGGCTCCCAGTTAGCTTTTACCCCCCCCCCCCCACACCCTTTCAAGCGTAGCTAGCTAGCTAGCTAGCTAGCCCTACTTACTGCTGCTGGCCAAATTTATATATTTTATTCATAAATAAAACCTCTCAAATGACCTACTTACTTTAGCATGAACTTCTTTTGAGATATTTTCTGACAACCATCTCACTTCCTTGTTTCTCCAGTTGTCAGTTCGACCACACACCCGTTTACACACTAATTTGTGATACCCAAACTCAAAAATGACAGTTGATCAAAAAGAAAATGTGATTCTTGTTGCTAGGCTACCAGTTCGTGCTTTTAGCTTGCGGTTTGCATACACCTTTATCCAGAGGGAATACGAAGGGAAAGTGGATACCTAGTCAACAATTATAGCTAGTGTTTGAAAAAATGATAAGGATTTAATATTTGTCAAATTTGTTGAGCATGTCCTCCACTCAAATAAGCTTCAGAAATGTTCCTTATTTAGCATATCAAAAAGCATATCAAGATCTTGATATGGACCTCAGTCAAGAGCATATGCCTTGTATGTGCTGAGAAAACGTACCATGTAGGCCTACTATTTGTCATCGTATACAGAAAATAAGATGTCCACATAGGCCTATCTCAGGATATCTAGTAAGTCAATATCCGGTCTTAAGTGTATGATATCCGGAGGCAATCCATAAATGCTTTCTTTGTGCATGAAAGAAAAATATGTATTTCATATTTGTCAATTGAGCATGTGTTGAACTCAGAAATTATCCTTATTGGCAGCATATCAAATCAAACTTTATTTGTCACATGCGGCGAATACAATATGAGTAAACCTTAACGTGAAATGCTTACTTACAAGCCCTTAACCAACAGTGTAGTTCAAGAAAGAGTTAAGAAAAAATTACCAAATAAACTAAGGTAAAAAATAATAAAGTAAAACAATAAGGAGGTATATACAGGGAGTACCAGTACGGAGTCAATGTGTGGGGGTACAGGTTAGTCGAGGTCATTTGTACATGTACTGTAGGTAGGGGTGGAGTGACTATGCATAGATCAAAAAGCATATCAAGATCCGGATATGGACCTCAGCCAAGAGAAACATATCTGAAATCAATATAGCTTGAATATGCTGAGAACCCAGATATGTGATGTATACAGTCGGTATTTGTCATGAAGAGAGAAAATAGGATGTCCCATATCTCAGGATATTGAATGAGTCCATATCCGACCATAGGAAATGTCCATGTGTGATATTCAGAGTAATCCCAACATCATATACACTACCGTTCAAAAGTTTGCGGTCACTTAGAACGGTCCTTGTTTTCCATGAAACATACATGAAATGAGTTGCAAAATGAATAGGAAATATAGTCAAGACGTTGACAAGGTTATAAATAATTATTTTTAATTGAAATAATAATTGTGTCCTTTAAACTTGGCTTATGTCAAAATCTTCAATTTGCAGAAATTACAGCCTTGCAGACCTTTGGCATTCTAGTTGTCAGTTTGTTGAGGTAATCTGAAGAGATTTCACCCCATGGTTCCTGAAGCATCTCACACAAGTTGGATTGGCTTGATGGGCACTTCTTATGTACCATACGGCCAAGCTGCTCCCAGAACAGCTCAATAGGGTTTACATCCAGTGACTGTGCAGGCCACTCCATTATAGACAGAATACCAGCTGACTGCTTCTTCCCTAAATAGTTATTGCATAGTTTGGAGCTGTGCTTTGGGTCATTGTCCTGTTATAGGAGGAAATTGGCTCCAATTAAGCGCTGTCCACAGGGTATGGCATAGCATTGCAAAATGGAGTGATAGCCTTCCTTCTTCAAGATCCCTTTTACCCTGTACAAATCTCCCACTTTACCACCACCAAAGCACCCCCAGGCCATCATATTGCCTCCACCATGGATGACAGATGGCGTCAAGCACTCTTCCAGCATCTTTTCATTTTTTCTGCGTTTCACGAATGTTCTTCTTTGTGATCCGAACACCTCAAACTTATTTGTCTGTCCATAACACTTTTTTTCCAATCTTCCTCTGTCCAGTGTCTGTGTTTTTCCCAACGTAATCTTTTCTTTTCATTGGCCAGTCTGAGATATGGCTTTTTCTTTGCAACTCTGGCTAGAAGGCCAGCATCCCAGAGTCGCCTCTTCACTGTTGACATTGAGACTGGTGTTTTACAGGTACTATTTAATGACGCTGTCAGTTGAGGACTTGTGAGGCGTCTGTTTTCTCAAACTAGACACACTAATGTACTTGTCCTCTTGCGCAGTTGTGCACCGGGGCCTCCCACTCATTATATTCTGGTTGGAGACAGTTTGCTCTGTTCTGTGAAGGGAGTTGTACACAGCGTTGTACGAGGTCTTCAGTATATTGGTAATTTCTCGCATGGAATAGCCTTCTTTTCTCAGAACAAGAATAGACTGCCAAGTTTTAGAAGAAAGTTATTTGTTTCTGGCCATTTTGAGCCTGTAATCGAACCCACAAATGCTGGTTCTCCAGATACTCAACTAGTCTAAAGACGGCCAGTTTTATTGCTTCTTTAATCAGAACAACAGTTTTCAGCTGTGATAAGATAATTGCAAAAGGGTTTTCTAATGATCAATTAGCCTTTTTAAAATGATTAACTTGGATTAACTAACACAACGTGCCATTGGAACACACAAGTGATGGTTGCTGATAATGGGCCTCTGTACACCTATGTAGATATTCCATAACAAATCAGCCGTTTACAGCTACAATAGTCATTCACAACATTAACAATGCCTACACTGTAATTCTGATCAATTTGATATTATTTTAATGGACAATTGTTTTTTGCTTTTCTTTAAAAAACAAGTACATTTCTAAATGACCCCAGACTTTTTTGAACGGTAGTGTATGTCTAAAAGACACATGAATTCAGAATGTCAGGATTTGGTGCATATCCACAAAACTCCAAATATACATTGGACATGGTCTGTATTCTCTAGAATATCAAAAACCAGTCATGTAAAGATATTGACCCCAGTCGGTGGGGATGTGATTATTGTATGTTTTGCATTTAGTTATGTTTTTGATTTTGGTTCCACGTTGTGAGCGGTATGTGTGCTGGTCCTGGTGGTTATGGGTGCGCTCGCAACCATGCCTGACCGGGCATCAGGCTGGGCTTTCCCTCCCTTGGAAAATCTCTTTGGGGCTTTGCCATGCCGGCGTCTGAGGTTGGGTGGGGGCAAGCGGTTGTTTTAATTGAATGAATAAATAAATTAACACTGATGGCATGGTGACAGATGGTTAAAAAAATCCATTGTGCCTGTTTTTTTTTTTTCATTCCTATACTATAAAGGCCTCGGGATTCAAGTAAAGTCCATTTTTTTATTGCACTTGCAGTATGCATTTTCAAGAAAACATTTATAGTAGGTCAAGGCACTTACAAACAAAATGCCCATCCTAACTTCTATTAAAAGCCTACTTCCATGAAAAGTAATGTAGCTCAGAATGCTTCACCAAAAATGGCAGTCCATTCCCTATATAGTGCACTACTTTTGATCAGAGCCTTATGGGACCCGGTCAACAGTAGTGCACTATAAAGGGATTATGGTGCCATTTGGGACGTAGACTCCTATGTTTCCTACTGTTGCTCAAAATGAAAGAGGCCTATTCTGGCTGTTTATTTGGACCAGGCTGTGTTTTCTGGCTGTTTATTTGGATCAGGCTGTGTTTTTGTGTAGCTGGACAGAGAGGTACTGTCTGTTTACAACTAGCTTGAATTTCAAAGAAACTTCAAATATACACAAGACACAACACTGTTGGATTTGAAGACATGTTTCCTTGCAGAGAGCCAAATGCTGCTGGAGAAGTCTCCTGTTTTTTTTCTCAGTCTGTAGTAAGAAACAGTGGTCAAACCAACCTAGAGTTGAGGTGTAGCTGAAAGGCAAGATTCCCATTGTTTTGTTAATGTGGTGAATAGATACTGTGTCTGTATATACACTGCTCAAAAAAATAAAGGGAACACTAAAATAACACATCCTAGATCTGAATGAATGAAATATTCTTATGAAATACTTTTTTCTTTACATAGTTAAATGTGCTGACAACAAAATCACACAAATTATCAATGGAAATCATATTTATCAACCCTTGGAGGTCTGGATTTGGAGTCACACTCAAAATTAAAGTGGAAAACCACACTACAGGCTGATCCAACTTTGATGTAATGTCCTTAAAACAAGTCAAAATGAGGCTCAGTAGTGTGTGTGGCCTCCACGTGCCTGTATTACATTTACATTTAAGTCATTTAGCAGACGCTCTTATCCAGAGCGACTTACAAATTGGAAAGTTCATACATATTCATCCTGGTCCCCCCGTGGGAATTGAACCCTGGTCCCCCCGTGGGAATTGAACCCACAACCCTGGCGTTGCAAGCGCCATGCTCTACCAACTGAGCCACACGGGACCTGTATGACCTCCCTACAACGCCTGGGCATGCTCCTGATGAGGTGGCGGATGGTCTCCTGAGGGATCTCCTCCCAGACCTGGACTAAAGCATCCGCCAACTCCTGGACAGTCTGTGGTGCAACGTGGCGTTGGTGGATGGAGCGAGACATGATGTCCCAGATGTGCTCAATTGGATTCAGGTCTGGGGAACGGGCGGGCCAGTCCATAGCATCAATGCCTTCCTCTTGCAGGAACTGCTGACACACTCCAGCCACATGAGGTCTAGCATTGTCTTGCATTAGGAGGAACCCAGGGCCAACCGCACCAGTATATGGTCTCACAAGGGGTCTGAGGATCTCATCTCGGTACCTAATGGCAGTCAGGCTACCTCTGGCGAGCACATGGAGGGCTGTGCGGCCCCCCAAAGAAATGCCACCCCACACCATGACTGACCCACCGCCAAACCGGTCATGCTGGAGGATGTTGCAGGCAGCAGAACATTCTCCACAGTGTCTCCAGACTCTGTCACGTCTGTCACATGTGCTCAGTGTGAACCTGCTTTCATCTGTGAAGAGCACAGGGCGCCAGTGGCGAATTTGCCAATCTTGGTGTTCTCTGGCAAATGCCAAACATCCTGCACGGTATTGGGCTGTAAGCACAAGCCCCACCTGTGGACGTCGGGCCCTCATACCACCCTCATGGAGTCTGTTTCTGACCGTTTGAGCAGACACATGCACATTTGTGGCCTGCTGGAGGTCATTTTGCAGGGCTCTGGCAGTGCTCCTCCTTGCACAAAGGCGGAGGTAGCGATCCTGCTGCTGGGTTGTTGCCCTCCTACGGCCTCCTCCACGTCTCCTGATGTACTGGCCTGTCTCCTGGTAGCGCCTCCATGCTCTGGACACTACGCTGACAGACACAGCAAACCTTCTTGCCACAGCTCGCATTGATGTGCCATCCTGGATGAGCTGCACTACCTGAGCCACTTGTGTGTGTTGTAGACTCCGTCTCATGCTACCACTAGAGTGAAAGCACCGCCAGCATTCAAAAGTGACCAAAACATCAGCCAGGAAGCATAGGAACTGAGAAGTGGTCTGTGGTCACTACCTGCAGAACCACTCCTTTATTGGGGGTGTCTTGCTAATTGCCAATAATTTCCACCTGTTGTCTATTCCATTTGCACAACAGCATGTGAAATGTATTGTCAATCAGTGTTGCTTCCTAAGTGGACAGTTTGATTTCACAGAAGTGTGATTGACTTGGAGTTACATTGTGTTGTTTAAGTGTTCCCTTTATTTTTTTGAGCAGTGTATATGCAAGCCACTTGCTAATGTATATTCTACCAGACATTTATCCCATAGTGTATTTGTGGCTTGTCATCCCATTTAGGATGGTTTGGTTTGTGTCCCGTTCTCACTCAGGCTACAAATATCCCCTCTCCTGGACTGGCTACATCGGTTGGCTGGGTTTGCTTTTGTAGTGGGGTGTCAGATGGGGAAAAAATTGGCAGAGGGTCACAGCAGGCCATACAGGGTGACCGATCCAATGACCAGTCCTACAGTAGGTGTTTACGGGTGGAAGGTAGAAGGCAGGGACCCCCAGAGCAGGCCCAAATTGTGTCCGTTCAGAAAGTACAACAGCTGGGATGAGAGCGAGGGAGACACACACACACACACACACACACACACACAGAGACACACACACGTACACACACACACACACACACACACACACACACACACACACACACACACACACGTACACACAGAGAGAGAGACACACACAGAGGGAGAGATTTCAATTGTATACTCCTTACATCTGCTCTCCTCGTCTCCTTCTCAATACCCATTGGAGTAGGTCAGAAGGGAGGGACCTCTGGCTTTCTTATCCAATGGGTTTTTATGAGGAGAGCGGATGTAAGGAGTATGCAATTGAGATCTTCCCATAGAGGTACAGAGAGAGTATCCAGAAGGCCAGAAGGTGGTATTGCTTCTGACCAAATGCTTTTACCTGTCATGGCCAGTGATAATACAGTAATAAAAAGTAATCATTTTTCATTCATCTGGCCTGTTTTTGAGGAAAACTGATAAGGCTTTTGTCATTTTCCATTTCCCTGCATCAATCCATAAGGGCCTATGCAAAAAATGACATTAAGTGCTAACTGGTACGTTTTTAACCATGTTTCTTCTCATATAGTCATCAATACAGTAGCATTTCTCTCAATTTTAATTGTGACTCTCATTACCTTGTGAGACAGTGTTATTGACATAGTTTAGTCTGATATCAGTTTGTTTATATGGAAACCAAAAACCACTCGGGAGGAGCCATACAGCAGATTATACTCCATTCGACCTCCTCAGAGACAAAAGAGACTGTGCTGATTTGGTGGATTTTCTACTGATGCGCCTCCTTAATTGACATTTCTCTGAAGGGAGCTGGAGAAGGGTGGGGGGGTGTTGTGGCTAAAACTGTTCCCTCAGCTGAAATGTTGAAATGCGACCTCCCGCACATGGACAATGCATGGTCTATATATCATACGTTTTTACCGTTATCATTTTTCTGACCTCCAGGATTTTGAGGCAACGAACAACTAAGCAGATTTTGGTGGATTTTTTGCCCCAATGTTTCCAGTTAATTGCTGATGCACAAAGGGGGTGTTGTCTTTCAGACCTGGGCCAGGTTTCCTGATAGCGATGTAACTCAGGCTAAAGCGTGTTTTTAAGGATGCATCTTAAAAATAATGTCCATAATGTCCTAAAAGATGTCACACCCGTTTCCCGAAACACCGCGCAGTGCTCTCGTTACAAAGGGAAACTCAACTGTGTTACAGGCGCTGTCCCGTGCTGAAAATAATTCAAGAATATACTGTACACAATACATTTTCTGTAGCCTATTATGTATTATGTTTGCCATGTGTTATGTATTATTTGTGTTTTCTCCTGCTATTTTGTATGTTATGTTTGATATTTGTTTTCAGTTTGTGTAAACTGTGAGCATGAATGAATAAAGCCCAAGTCAGTCGCTTGTTCCATCGTCAGCTATAGAACATAAACGTCAGTCGCTTGTTCCATCGTCAGCTATAGAACATAAACGTCAGTCGCTTGTTCCCTCGTCCGCTATATAACATAAACGTCAGTCGCTTGTTCCCTCGTCCGCTATAGAACATAAACGTCAGTCGCTTGTTCCCTCGTCCGCTATAGAACATAAACGTCAGTCGCTTGTTCCCTCGTCCGCTATATAACATAAACGTCAGTCGCTTGTTCCCTCGTCCGCTATAGAACATAAACGTCAGTCGCTTGTTCCCTCGTCCGCTATAGAACATAAACGTGACCTAAATATAGGATATGTTGACAAAGGTTTTTGTTAATGTTCAACAAGTCATTGTAGCTTAATTGCACTTCAAGTAAGCCTACAGATATTCTACAATTTAAAGTAATTCAACATGAAGTTAAGCGACATTGCCATAGACCTAATATATGTTGACCTCACAGTTATTGGTTAGGCTACAGGGAAATACGTGAGCTTTTAGATATAGGCCTAATATATACGAATATTGAAGCGCCGCAAATGGAGCATAATGGCTTAATACTAGGTAGGTCTATCGATTACACATACATTAATGTGATGTCAATATTAACCAAATGATATAATAGCTAGATTGTTATAACATTGTTAACTTAGGCTATTTATATGAAACTGTGATGATTTCTGCGGTCACAGAGAGACCGATGAGCATCTTCATTGTATGTTTAGCTGAGTTTTTCTGCGAGTAAAGTGATGCTGGAGGGCAAACGGTAGTCTAACTACGCACTTAGCTCTTCTACTAGTGGTCTGAGGTGATTTCAAATGCAACGTTAATAAAGACTGTTTTGGGAAATGGTTTGAAAATTTAAAGCTGCAATATGTAACTTTGTTGGGCAACCTGACAAAATTCACATAGAAATGTGTGTTATATCGATCGTTCTATTGAAAGCAAGTCTAGGAAGCAATATATCTGTTCTCTGTGCGCGATTTCTATGCTTCCCCTTAAGTTATATATATTTTTAATCTTTTCGGTTTTGTACACAAGCTTCAAACAGCAGAAAATACAATATTTTTGGTTATGGAGAATATATTTCACTGTGGTTTAGATGGTACAATGATTATATACACTATACTCGCTTGTTTTGTCACAAACTGAAATTAGGCGAACTATTAGAATATTAGCAATCAGGAAATGATGGCGCGATTTCTACGTAGTGCATCTTTCAAAAGGCTCTTAAGAGGGTTCTAAAGATTAACTTAGTCTTAAGATACTTTTGGGAAAGCGGGCCCTGGTGTACAGTTCTCAGACCTGTTTAATTTAACTATTATAATATGACCCCTGCAGACTGGTGTCGTATTCATTATGGCACACCATAGCAAAAAAAATTGCAGCGGAGAACTTAAGTGTTTTTCACTCTGCAAGTTCAGCTAGTTCCTCCCTTTTTAAGTCCCTTTTCTACCTTTTTTAGGAGGTCCTAAAGATGAAGCAAATGTATGCTTTCCATTTTGATAATGTTTTATTGGATGCGTTTTATGCCCAAGCGGCACAGTAGTGGCTGCCGCTGCGCGAAATGGGGCAGGCCGGCACAGTGGTGGCTTGTGGTTTGACGCGCTAGAATAACATGTGGTATAAGGCTTTGCACCCACCGGATCATATCCACAAGAAGTTATCTTTTGAATTACGTCCTATTCATCTATTCACAGAAGTGTTTGATCAGGCGAGGCACACACACACACACACACACACACACACACACACACACACACACACAGCAATATAGTAATTTGAGGGCGTTTGTTTATTCATTCATGCTCAGACATTAAGCTCTGCCCATGCCTCTGGTTACACTGTCAAACTCTGTTTTTGCTGCATTATAGTTGTTTTCCAGACAAAGACACATAAAACACATAAAAACACTACTGTGTTGTCACAGAACCTTTAGTATGGAAAGTCACTCCTCAGACTAAGAGGTCACTCCTTCACTATGTGTTAGTGTGCTGGGGTTTCTGGTGAGTCAGTTTATTGTTCTGAGATTCAATCTTTATTTCAAGTGGTTCTAGATTTTAGGGACTGACTGGAATTCTTTAAATCTATAGACTTTTGTCTCTTTTCCTATCCTTGCTTAGTTCAACCTGGGGTTGAACTATTAAAACAATATAACCCAGAGGTGGAGGTAGACAATCCTCTAAAACAATATGACCCGGGGGTGGACGTGGACAGTCCTCTATTGAAAATGTTTGACCCGGAGGTTGACGTGGACAGTCCTCTATTGAAAATGTTTGACCCGGAGGTTGACGTGGACAATCCTCTATTAAAACAATATAACCCGGGGGTGGACGTGGACAATCCTCTAAAACAATATTACCCGGGGGTGGACGTGGACGGTCCTCTATAGAAAATGTTTGTCTCAGGGGTGGACGTGAACAATCCTCTATTAAAATTGTTTAAACTGGAGGTGGACGTGGACAGTCCTCTATTAAAAAGGTTTAACCCAGGGGTGGACGTTGACAATCCTCTATTAAAACAATATAACCTAAGATCAGTTTAGCCTTTTAGATCACAATGAGTTAGATTACAAGGACGGGGGAAGTTGCACATCCTAGATCAGCACTCCTCTGAGATGCATGATACATACGTCTCCTGGTGTATTCTCTCCCTGGTTGACATTCCTCCCAACTGACCGTCTGAACTGTCCGGAGGATCTGTCAGATCTCTACGGCATATGTGTCTTGAGTTCCTTTCTTCCTGTTGCCCTAAAGGGTGGGGTCAGTCCTGTTGCCCTAAAGGGTGGGATCAGTCCTGTTGTAGCTACTACAGTGTGTCTGACTCTGACATTGGGTTGTTGTCAGATCCTCTGGGATTCCATCCCTGGTCACCCACACCAGTCAGTCATCCTCTTCCTTCCTTCATTTACAATGATCATCTGTGGTTGTGTGTGTGTGTGTGTGTGAGAGTCTGGAAGGAAATGGTTCTCCCCTATCTCCCTCTGTGTCCTTTCTCCCCTGTTTACTGTAAAGAGAAGGCAATGACTGGATGGATCGACTGTAGTAGACTCTTGTGGTGTGTGTGTGTTAGAGAGATGGAGATAGTGGATAAGGACAGGGAGTTCTCTGTCCACTCTGTGTCTTATTACTCTTTCTCTTTATTGTTAAAAAAAGTCAAGTTTCAAGGTTATTTGCCACATATGTGAATACAGTGGATATCTTACTCACCAGAGCTGAACAACATTATCACTTTGTCAATCATTACAGTGTTACCATCACCCTTGTTGTCCAACAGACTAAACATAATCACAATTATGGCTTTGTTGCCACATTCCGTTAAACACTAACCAGTGTGATTGTCATTCCTTCAGTGATGACCCATCTATATCCACTCAGTGTGATTGCTCCATTCATACAGTAGTGTATCTTAGGTTAGATTGTTGTTGTCATAATAGAGGGTTTTAACGGTCATGGCCATCGTTAGCTCTCACCAGAGATTAGAGAGAATGTGCGTGAAAGAAAGAGGGAGAGGAGGGGGGAGTGTGATGGAGAATGTGTGTGATTGTGAGCAGGAGACTGTTTGGGGTTGTGAGAAGTGTTCTCATACTGTGAGACCTGGCCTCTACCCCAGCAGCATACTGTGAGACCTGGCCTCTACCCCAGCAGCTGCCACCTGGCTAATCCTACTGTGCTCCCAGAATATTCACATGAGAGAGGGGAAAAAAACTCCACTGGAATCACCTGGAATGGAGTTGGGGCAACGGCACTGCTCCAACTGTCAAAGAACCTTGTGCGTTCCAAAGGTACTGGTATTGTAATCAAATTGTATTAGTCACATGCACCGAATACAACCTTACAGTGAATGCTTACTTACGAGCCCCTAACTAACAATGCAGTTAAAAAAAAAAAACGGATAAGAAATGAAAGTAACAAGTAATTGAAGAGCAGCAGTAAAATAACAGTGGGACTATATACAGGGGGGTACTGGTACAGAGTCAGTGTGCGGGGGCACCGGTTAGTTGAGGTAGTATGTACATGTAGGTAGAGTTATTAAAGTGACTATGCATAGATGATAACAACAGAGAGTAGCAGCGGTGTAATTGTCTGGGTAGCTATTTGATTAGCTGTTCAGGTGTCTTATGGCTTTGGGGTAGAAGCTGTTTAGAAGCCTCTTGGACCTAGACTTGGCGCTCCAGTACCTCTTGCCATGAGAGGTAGCAGAGAGAACAGTCTATGACTAGGGTGGCTGGAGTCTTTGACAATTTTTAGGGCCTTCCTCTGACCCTGCCTGGTGTAGAGGTCCTGGATGGCAGGAAGCTTGGCCATGGTGATGTACTGGGCCATTCACACTACCCTCTGTAGTGCCTTGCGGTTGGAGGCCGAGCAGTTGCCATACCAGGCAGTGATGCAACCAGTCAGGATGCTCTCGATGGTGCAGCTGTAGAACCTTTTGAGGATCTGAGGACCCATGCCAAATCTTTTCAGTCCCCTGAGGGGGAATAGGCTTTGTCGTGCCCTCTTCACAACTGTCTTGGTGTGCTTGGACCATGTTAGTTTATTGGTGATGTGGACACCAAGGAACTTGAAGCTCTCAACCTGCTCCACTGCAGCCCCGTCGATGAGACTGGGGGCGTGCTAGGTCCTCTTTTTCCTGTTATCCACAATCATCTAATTTGTCTTGATCACGTTGAGGGAGAGGTTGTTGTCCTTGCACCACACAGCCAGGTCTCTGACCTCCTCCCTATAGGCTGTCTCATCGTTGTCAATGATCAGGCCTACCACTGTTGTCATCGGTAAACTTAATGATGGTGTTGGTGTCATACCTGGCCATGCAGTCATGAGTGAACAGGGAGTACAGGAGGGGACTGAGCACACACCCCTGAGGGGCCCCTGTGTTGAGGATCAGAGTGGCGGATGTGTTGTTACCTACCCTTACCACCTGGGGGCGGCCCGTCAGGAAGTCCAGGATCCAGTTGCAGATGGAGGTGTTTAGTCCCAGGGTCCTTAGCTTATTGATGAGCTTTGAGGGCACTAGGGTGTTGAACGCTGAGCTGTAGTCAATGAATAGCATTCTCACATAGGTATTCCTTTTGTCCAGGTGGGAAAGGGCAGTGTGGAGTGCAGTAGAGATTATATCATCAGTGGATCTGTTGGGGTGGTATGCAAATTGGAGTGGGTTTAGGGTTTCTGGGATAATGGTGTTGTGAGTGTGTGTCCACTCAGCATGCCAGACATTCTGTGCAGAGTACAACACCATAACTGTAATTATCAAATACATCTACTGTGGACACAATGCAAGGCTGGATGAATGTGTGACATTGTCCCACAGAAGTAACCAGTGTCCATTGTTCCGCACACTCACGTTAATAATCTATACTAGAGGACAATGAACTACAATGAAAAAGAAAACCATTTCTATCTAATAGCCATGGTCTGTTTCTCCCTCTCTCACCATATAAACACTTGTCTGCCTAATATCTATTTTTGTGTCTGTCTAAGCATTTGGCTATGTTTAGAGTGTATGTTGACCGGTCTGTGTGTGTGTTACAGTTCCTGCTGGTGTTCAGCTGTCTGGTTCTGTCTGTGTGTGTGTTACAGTTTCCTGCTGGTGTTCAGCTGTCTGGTTCTGTCTGTGTTCTCCACCATACCAGACCATCAAAAGATGGCCAACGAAGGCCTCTTCATCCTGGTAAGCCGTCAGCCCTCGTCTCCTATCCTCCACCATACACCCAGCTCCAGGGGCCAGGTGTACCAAGTGTCTCAGTGTAGGAGGGCTGATTTGGGATCATTAAAAAAAATATATATATATTTTAGTTTTTACACTAACAGTACAAATTGCCCCTGCCAAGTGCCAACCCACCTTAACACGAGTTTAAATCAGTAATGTGTTAGCCTGAGTACCTGTCTGGTTTTGCTTTCAACATCACTATATCATTGCCTTGTTTGGCAAGACGACAACAGGTTGGAGAAAGCGGAGGCAGACTGGAACCTACAGTAGCTAAGTTGATATACTGTTAGTGTAAACACTGGTTATCACACTGAATCTTCCTCTCCATTTATCTGACTAGCCCAGAATTGCCCAGGTATTGCTCCTAAGTGGTAGGATGGTTTAGGGGCAGCTATATAAACCATATACTGTAACATCATTTTTCACACCTCGGTTCAAATACTATTTGAAATCTTTCAAATACTTTGAATGTTTACTCTAACCTGCCTGGAGTGCCATATGGGTGGGGTTTGTAGTTTTGGGACTGTTCTATTGGTTCCATTGTGCCAGGCAAGCTCAATTAAGCTTAGCTAAAGTATTTGAAATGATTCCGAATAGTATTCGAATCCTGGTCTGCCAATACCTGGCCCGTCTGTGTACTGCATTTGTCTGAGTGTGTTTACAACATCATACCGGGGAAGACCTACAGAGTGTCTGATTCTGCGTCCTGTCACACCTGCCGCTGAGTGTGTGTGTGTGTGTTCCGCGGAGGAATGGCAGTGTAAGAAACGGTGGTGTAAGCAGGCGGGAGGACTCAGGTGTTGTTGAGTATACAGGAAATCCCAGACATGAACCAGTAATCCAAACAGCCATAATCACTACTTCCTCTTTCATCTTTAGGAGGATGGCTTTCTGTTTTTACTCTCTGCCTCTTCCACCTGTTTAATTTCCCTCCCTTCCTCTCCCTTTTTCTTCTTTTACACTCTGCCTCTCCTTTTACTCTCTCTCTCCCTCGTCCCCCCTCTCTCCCTTTCTCTTTTACTCTCTCTCTCCTTCGTCCCCCCTCTCTCCCTTTCTCTTTTACTCTCTCTCTCCCTCGTCCCCCCTCTCTCCCTTTCTCTTTTTCAATCTTTCTCTCAATCTTTCTTGCTCTGTTTCTCTCTCCTGTTTGCCCTCCCCTCTAACTGTTAATTAATGGTCAAACTTGTATTTTATGATTCTACATAATGACATTCACTCTTTGAATCAATCTTTTAGCCATTATTGAGCTTTGCTTACGTGAACATTACTGTAATGGAAGATTGAGCCAATTTACCCGCTAATGCAAATTAAATATGGGAAATGGAACAGAGATAGACAAACATGAATTAATTACTATATACAGTTGAAGTTGGAAGTTTACATACAGCTTAGCCAAATACATTTAAACTCAGTTTTTCATGCTTCCTGACATTTAATCCTAGTAAAAATTCCCTGTTTTAGGTCAGTTATGATCACCACTTTATTTTAAGAATGTGAAATGTCAGAATAATAGTTGAGAGAATTAGTTATTTCAGCTTTTATTTCTTTCATCACATTCCCAGTGGGACAGAAGTTTACATGCACTCAGTATTTGGTAGCATTGCCTTTAAATTGTTTAACTTAACTGCCTCATTCTTCCTGACAGAGCTGGTTTAACTGAGTCAAGTTTGTAGGCCTCCTTGCTTGCACACACTTTATCAGTTCTGCCCACAAATTTTTGTGAAATACCTTGACTTTGTTGTCCTTAAGCCATTTTGGCACAACTTTGGAAGTATGCTTGGAGGAAAACGGGGGATGCTTGCAAGCCGAAGAACACCATCCCAACCGTGAAGCACGGGGGGGGGGGGGGCAGCATCATGTTGTGGGGGTGCTTTGCTGCAGGAGGGACTGGTGCACTTCACAAATTAGATGGGATCATGAGATAGGAAAATTATGTGGATATATTGAAGCAACATCTCAAGACATCAGTCAGGAAGTTAAAGCTTGGTCGCAAATGTGTCTTCCAAATGGACAATGACCCCAAGCATACTTCCAAAGTTGTGGCAAAATGGCTTAAGGACAATGAAGTCAAGGTATTGGAGTGGACATCACAAAGCCCTGACCTCAATCCTATAGAAAATTTGTGGGCAGAACTGAAAAAGCGTGTGCGAGCAAGGAGGCCTACAAACCTGACTCAGTTACACCAGCTCTTTCAGGAGGAATGGGCCAAAATTCACCCAACTTATTGTGGGAAGCTTGTGGAATGCTACCCAAAATATTTGACCCAAGTTAAACAATTTAAAGGCAATGCTACCAAATACTAATTGAGTGTATGTAAACTTCTGACCCACTGGGAATGTGATGAAATAAATAAAAGCTGAAATAAATAATTCTCTCTTCTATTATTCTGACATTTTACGTTCTTAAAATAAAGTGGTGATCCTAACTGACCTAAAACATGGAATTTTTACTTGGATTAAGTGTCAGGAATTGTGAAAAACTGAGTTTAAATGTATTTGGCTAAGGTGTATGTAAACTTCTGACTTCAACTGTATATTTTGATTTGTTTAACACTTTTTTGGTTACTACATGATTGTGTTATTTTATAGTTTTAATGTCTTCACTATTATTCTATTCTGGTAAAAATAAAGAAAAACCCTTGAATGAGTAGGTGTGTCCAAACTTTTGACTCGTACTATATATAGCACCATATTTGGCAACACTGACAGTGACTAAGGAGAATGATTTTGTCTGTTTTCACTCCCATTCTCTTTTCTTTGTCCTTCTCTAACTCTTTGTCCATTGTCACAGATTATCATTTTGTAAACAGATGGTGAGCTTCTTTAACTGACCTTGCTGTGACCCTATGCTGATCTGTGGTGTTAAGTTGGTTTCCTCATAATGACCCATGACTGACCCTCTCCCTCTGTCTCCCCCTAGATGAGGTTGTAATGATCATGGTGTTTTCTCTGTCTCTGTCTCCCCCTACAGGAGGTTGCAATGATCGTGTTGTTCTCTGTCTCCGCCTACAGGAGTTTGTGATGATCGTGGTGTTTGGTCTGGAATACGTTGTGAGGGTTTGGGCATCTGGCTGCTGCTGTCGCTACAGAGGATGGCAGGGGAGACTACGCTTCGCCAGGAAACCCTTCTGTGTCATAGGCAAGACGCTGTCTCTCTCTGTCTCTCTCTCCCTGTCTGTGTGTGTGTGTCTATTCACCGACAAGATAATGTGTAAGTATACAGTCGTGGCCAAAAGTTTTGAGAATGACACAAATATACATTTTCACAAAGTTTGCTGCTTCAGTGTCTTTAGATATTTTTGTCAGATGTTACAATGGAATACGGAATTATAATTACAAGCATTTCATAAGTGTCAAAGGCTTTTATTGACAATTACATGAAGTTGATGCAAAGAGTCAATATTTGCAGTGTTGACCCTTTTTCAAAACCTCTGCAATCCGCCCTGGCATGCTGTCAATTAATTTCTGGGCCACATCCTGACTGATGGCAGCCTATTCTTGCATAATCAATGCTTGGAGTTTGTCAGAATTTGTGGGTTGTTGTTTGTCCACCCGCCTCTTGAGGATTGACCACAGGTTCTCAATGGGATTAAGGTCTGGGGAGTTTCCTGGCCATGGACCCAAAATATCGATGTTTTGTTCCCCGAGCCACTTAGTTATCACTTTTGCCTTATGGCAAGGTGCTTCATCATGCTGGAAAAGGCATTGTTCATCACCAAACTGTTCCTGGATGGTTGGGAGTAGTTGCTCTTGGAGGATGTGTTGGTACCATTCTTTATTCATGGCTGTGTTCTTAGGCAAAATTGTGAGTGAGTCCACTCCCTTGGCTGAGAAGCAACCCCACACATGAATGGCCTCAGGATGCTTTACTGTTGGCATGACACAGGACTGATGGTAGCGCTCCCCTTGTCTTCTCTGGACAAGCTTTTTTCCGGATGCCCCAACCAATCAGAAAATGGATTCATCAGAGAAAATGACTTCACCCCAGTCCTCAGCAGTCCAATCCCTGTACCTTTTGCAGAATATCAGTCTGTCCCTGATGTTTTTGCTGGAGAGAAGTGGCTTCTTTGCTGCCCTTCTTGACACCAGGCCATCCTCCAAGTCTTTGCCTCACTGTGCGTGCAGATGCACTCACACCTGCCTGCTGTCATTCCTGAGCAAGCTCTGTACTGGTGGTGCCCTGATTTTGCAGCTGAATCAACTTTAGGAGACGGTCCTGGCGCTTGCTGGACTTTCTTGGGCACCCTGAAGCCTTCTTCACAACAATTGAACCGCTCTCCTTGAAGTTCTTGATGATCCGATAAATGGTTGATTTACAGTGGGGAGAACAAGTATTTGATACACTGCCGATTTTGCAGGTTTTCCTACTTACAAAGCATGTAGAGGTCTGTAATTTTTATCATAGGTACACTTCAACTGTGAGAGACGGATCATAACAAAAAAATCTAGAAAATCCCATTGTATGATTTTTAAGTAATTAATTTGCATTTTATTGCATGACATAAGTATTTGATCACCTACCAACCAGTAAGAATTCTGGCTCTCACAGACCTGTTCTCCACTCATTACCTGTATTAACTGCACCTGTTTGAACTCGTTACCTGTTTAAAAGACACCTGTCCACACACTCAATCAAACAGACTCCAACCTCTCCACAATGGCCAAGACCAGAGAGCTGTGCAAGGACATCAGGGATAAAATTGTAGACCTGCACAAGGCTGGGATGGGCTACAGGACAATAGGCAAGCAGCTTGGTGAGAAGGCAACAACTGTTGGCACAATTATTAGAAAATGGAAGAAGTTCAAGATGACGGTCAATCACCCTCGGTCTGGGGCTCCATGCAAGATCTCACCTCGTGGGGCATCAATGATCATGAGGAAGGTGAGGGATCAGCCCAGAACTACACAGCAGGACCTGGTCAATGACCTGAAGAGAGCTGGGACCACAGTCTCAAAGAAAACCATTAGTAACACACTACGCCATCATGGATTAAAATCCTGCAGCGCACGCAAGGTCCCCCTGCTCAAGCCAGCGCATGTCCAGGCCCGTCTGAAGTTTGCCAATGACCATCTGGATGATCCAGAGGAGGAATGGGAGAAGGTCATGTGGTCTGATGAGACAAAAATAGAGCTTTTTGGTCTAAACTCCACTCGCCGTGTTTGGAGGAAGAAGAAGGATGAGTACAACCCCAAGAACACCATCCCAACCGTGAAGCATGGAGGTGGAAACATCATTCTTTGGGGATGCTTTTCTGCAAAGGGGACAGGACGACTGCACCGTATTGAGGGGAGGATGGATGGGGCCATGTATCGCGAGATCTTGGCCAACAACCTCCTTCCCTCAGTAAGAGCATTGAAGATGGGTCGTGGCTGGGTCTTCCAGCATGACAACGACCCGAAACACACAGCCAGGGCAACTAAGGAGTGGCTCCGTAAGAAGCATCTCAAGGTCCTGGAGTGGCCTAGCCAGTCTCCAGACCTGAACCCAATAGAAAATCTCTGGAGGGTGCTGAAAGTCAGTATTGCCCAGCGACAGCCCCAAAACCTGAAGGATCTGGAGAAGGTCTGTATGGAGGAGTGGGCCAAAATCCCTGCTGCAGTGTGTGCAAACCTGGTCAAGAACTACAGGAAACGTATGATCTCTGTAATTGCAAACAAAGGTTTCTGTACCAAATATTAAGTTCTGCTTTTCTGATGTATCAAATACTTATGTCATGCAATAAAATGCAAATGAATTACTTAAAAATCATACAATGTGATTTTCTGGATTTTTGTTTTAGATTCCGTCTCTCACAGTTGAAGTGTACCTATGATAAAAAATTACAGACCTCTACATGCTTTGTAAGTAGGAAAACCTGCAAAATCGGCAGTGTATCAAATACTTGTTCTCCCCACTGTAGGTGCAATCTTACTGGCAGCAATATCCTTGCCTGTGAAGCCCTTTTTGTGCAAAGCAATGATGACGGCATGTGTTTCCTTGCAGATAACCATGATTCGAAGCACCACCCTCCTTTTGAAGCTTCCAGTCTGTTATTTGAACTCAATCAGCATGACAGAGTGATCTCCAGCCCTGTCCTCGTCAACACTCACACCTGTGTTTAATGAGAGAATCACTGACATGATGTCAGCTGGTCCTTTTGTGGCAGGGCTGAAATGCAGTGGAAATGTTTTTTGGGAATTCAGTTCATTTGCATGGCAAAGAGGGACTTTGCAATTAATTGCAATTCATCTGATCACTCTTCATAACATTCTGGAGTATATGCAAATTGCCATCATACAAACTGAGGCAGCAGACTTTGTGAAAATATTTTTAATATTTGTCATTCTCAAAACTTTTGGCCACGACTGTACTTACGATACATGTACGGAGTAGCATTTACATACATACATACATGGTTTCCAAAGAGCAGTAGCAAATGCATAGTTAATGATCTATTGATATGTGTCTGAGCTTCCTGGGACTGAGTGTGTGTACTGGATGTGCATTGTGCAGCTCTCTTTCTCTTAGCCCATCTCTCCTCTTTCTCCTCATTTCTTCTCCTTTCACCTCCTCTCTTTCTTCCCCCTCTTTCTCCATAGACTTCATAGTGTTTGTGGCGTCGTTGGCGGTGATCGCAGCGGGTACCCAGGGGAACATCTTTGCCACCTCTGCCCTGCGCAGCATGCGGTTCCTCCAGATCCTCCGGATGGTACGCATGGACAGACGAGGAGGCACCTGGAAACTACTGGGCTCTGTGGTCTACGCCCACAGCAAGGTGGACACACACACACGCACACACACAGTGGATGATGAAACGACTAGTATTAGTGATATGTGGTCAAAGCAAAATGAAGGTGGGTGTCATGCCAACCACAACACACCCACAGATACTGTACACATACTGAAAGGTTAGGGTCACGGACCTCAGAAACTATATCTACCTTAGACTGGTAGTTAGGATGACCACTCTGAAAAGTTACAGCCAAATACACAAACACTCAGGGATGTCAGGTGATGGTGATGATTATAGTGTTGTCAGGTGATGATTATAGTGTTGTCAGGTGATGGTTATAGTGTTGTCAGGTGATGGTGGTGGTGATTTATAGTGTTGTCAGGTGATGGTGGTTATGATTATAGTGTTGTCAGGTGGTGGTGGTTATGATTATAGTGTTGTCAAGTGATGGTGGTGGTGATTATAGTGTTGTCAAGTGATGGTGATTATAGTGTTGTCAGGTGATGGTGATTATAGTGTTGTCAGGTGATGGTGGTTATGATTATAGTGTTGTCAGGTGGTGGTGGTTATGATTATAGTGTTGTCAAGTGGTGGTGGTGGTTATGATTATAGTGTTGTCAAGTGATGGTGATTATAGTGTTGTCAAGTGATGGTGACTATAGTGTTGTCAGGTGATGGTGATTATAGTGTTGTCAGGTGATGGTGATTATAGTGTTGTCAGGTGATGGTGATTATAGTGTTGTCAGGTGGTGGTGATTATAGTGTTGTCAGGTGGTGGTGATTATAGTGTTGTCAGGTGGTGGTGATTATAGTGTTGTCAGGTGGTGGTGATTATAGTGTTGTCAGGTGGTGGTGATTATAGTGTTGTCAGGTGATGATGGTGATGATTATAGTGTTGTCAGGTGGTGGTGGTTATGATTATAGTGTTGTCAGGTGGTGGTGATTATGATTAGTGTTGTCAGGTGGTGGTGGTTATGATTATAGTGTTGTCAAGTGATGGTGGTTATGATTATAGTGTTGTCAGGTGGTGGTGGTTATGATTATAGTGTTGTCAAGTGATGGTGGTGGTGATTATAGTGTTGTCAAGTGATGGTGATTATAGTGTTGTCAGGTGATGGTGTTTATAGTGTTGTCAGGTGATGGTGATTATAGTGTTGTCAGGTGGTGGTGATTATAGTGTTGTCAGGTGGTGGTGATTATAGTGTTGTCAGGTGGTGGTGATTATACTGTTGTCAGGTGGTGGTGGTTATGATTATAGTGTTGTCAGGTGGTGGTGGTTATGATTATAGTGTTGTCAGGTGGTGGTGGTTATGATTATAGTGTTGTCAAGTGATGGTGGTGGTGATTATAGTGTTGTCAGGTGATGGTGGTGGTGATTATAGTGTTGTCAGGTGATGGTGGTTATGATTATAGTGTTGTCAGGTGGTGGTGGTTATGATTATAGTGTTGTCAAGTGATGGTGGTGGTGATTATAGTGTTGTCAAGTGATGGTGGTGGTGATTATAGTGTTGTCAAGTGATGGTGATTATAGTGTTGTCAGGTGGTGGTGATTATAGTGTTGTCAGGTGGTGGTGATTATAGTGTTGTCAGGTGGTGGTGATTATAGTGTTGTCAGGTGGTGGTGATTATAGTGTTGTCAGGTGGTGGTGATTATAGTGTTGTCAGGTGATGATGGTGATGATTATAGTGTTGTCAGGTGGTGGTGGTTATGATTATAATGTTGTCAGGTGGTGGTGATTATGATTAGTGTTGTCAGGTGATGGTGGTTATGATTATAGTGTTGTCAAGTGATGGTGGTTATGATTATAGTGTTGTCAGGTGGTGGTGGTTATGATTATAGTGTTGTCAGGTGATGGTGGTGGTGGTGGTGATTATAGTGTTGTCAGGTGATGGTGGTGATTATAGTGTTGTCAGGTGATGGTGGTGGTGATTGAGTGTTGTCAGGTGATGGTGGTGGTGATTGAGTGTTGTCAGGTGATGGTGGTTATAGTGTTGTCAGGTGATGGTGGTTATAGTGTTGTCAGGTGATGGTGGTTATAGTGTTGTCAGGTGATGGTGATTATAGTGTTGTCAGGTGATGGTGATTATAGTGTTGTCAGGTGATGGTGATTATAGTGTTGTCAGGTGGTGGTGGTTATGATTATAGTGTTGTCAAGTGATGGTGGTGGTGATTATAGTGTTGTCAGGTGATGGTGGTGGTGATTATAGTGTTGTCAGGTGATGGTGGTGGTGATTATAGTGTTGTCAGGTGATGGTGGTTATGATTATAGTGTTGTCAGGTGGTGGTGGTTATGATTATAGTGTTGTCAAGTGATGGTGATTATAGTGTTGTCAAGTGATGGTGATTATAGTGTTGTCAGGTGATGGTGATTTATAGTGTTGTCAGGTGGTGGTGATTATAGTGTTGTCAGGTGATGGTGGTTATGATTATAGTGTTGTCAGGTGGTGGTGGTTATGATTATAGTGTTGTCAAGTGATGGTGGTGGTGATTATAGTGTTGTCAAGTGATGGTGATTATAGTGTTGTCAGGTGATGGTGATTATAGTGTTGTCAGGTGGTGGTGATTATAGTGTTGTCAGGTGGTGGTGATTATAGTGTTGTCAGGTGGTGGTGGTGATTATAGTGTTGTCAGGTGATGGTGGTGGTGGTGATTATAGTGTTGTCAGGTGATGGTGGTGGTGGTGATTATAGTGTTGTCAGGTGATGGTGGTGGTGATTATAGTGTTGTCAGGTGATGGTGGTTATGATTATAGTGTTGTCAAGTGATGGTGGTTATGATTATAGTGTTGTCAAGTGATGGTGGTTATGATTATAGTGTTGTCAAGTGATGGTGGTTATGATTATAGTGTTGTCAAGTGATGGTGGTTATGATTATAGTGTTGTCAGGTGATGGTGGTGATTATAGTGTTGTCAGGTGATGGTGGTGGTGGTGATTATAGTGTTGTCAGGTGATGGTGGTGGTGGTGATTATAGTGTTGTCAAGTGATGGTGGTGGTGATTATAGTGTTGTCAAGTGATGGTGGTTATGATTATAGTGTTGTCAAGTGATGGTGGTGGTGATTATAGTGTTGTCAAGTGATGGTGGTTATGATTATAGTGTTGTCAGGTGATGGTGGTGGTGGTGATTATAGTGTTGTCAGGTGGTGGTGGTGATTATAGTGTTGTCAGGTGATGGTGGTGGTGGTGATTATAGTGTTGTCAGGTGATGGTGGTGGTGGTGATTATAGTGTTGTCAGGTGATGGTGGTGGTGATTGAGTGTTGTCAGGTGATGGTGGTGATGATTGAGTGTTGTCAGGTGATGGTGGTGATGATTATAGTGTTGTCAGGTGGTAGTGGTGATTATGGTGTTGTCAGGTGATGGTGGTGGTTTATAGTGTTGTCAGGTGATGGTGGTGGCGATTTATAGTGTTGTCAGGTGATGGTGGTTATGATGATAGTGTTGTCAGGTGATGGTGATTATAGTGTTGTCAGGTGGTGGTATTGTAGTGATTATAGTGTTGTCAGGTGATGGTGATGGTGATTATAGTGTTGTCAGGTGATGGTGATTATAGTGTTGTCAGGTGATGGTGATTATAGTGTTGTCAGGTGATGGTGATTATAGTGTTGTCAGGTGATGGTGATTATAGTGTTGTCAGGTAATGGTGATTATAGTGTTGTCAGGTGACGGTGGTGATGATTTATAGTGTTGTCAGGTGGTAGTGGTGGTTTATAGTGTTGTCAGGTGATGGTGATTATAGTGTTGTCAGGTGATGGTGATTATAGTGTTGTCAGGTGATGGTGGTGGTGGTGGTGGTGGTGATGATTATAGTGTTGTCATGTGATGGTGGTGGTGGTGATGATTATAGTGTTGTCAGGTGATGGTGGTGGTGGTGTTGGTGATGATTATAGTGTTGTCAAGTGGTGGTGGTGATTATAGTGTTGTCAGGTGGTGGTGATTATAGTGTTGTCAGGTGGTGGTGATTATAGTGTTGCCAGGTGATGGTGGGGATGATTATAGTGTTGTCAGGTGGTGGTGATTATAGTGTTGTCAGGTGGTGGTGATTATAGTGTTGTCAGGTGGTGGTGATTATAGTGTTGTCAGGTGATGATGGTGATGATTATAGTGTTGTCAGGTGGTGGTGGTTATGATTATAGTGTTGTCAGGTGGTGGTGATTATGATTAGTGTTGTCAGGTGATGGTGGTTATGATTATAGTGTTGTCAAGTGATGGTGGTTATGATTATAGTGTTGTCAGGTGGTGGTGGTTATGATTATAGTGTTGTCAGGTGATGGTGGTGGTGGTGGTGATTATAGTGTTGTCAGGTGATGGTGGTGATTATAGTGTTGTCAGGTGATGGTGGTGGTGATTGAGTGTTGTCAGGTGATGGTGGTTATAGTGTTGTCAGGTGATGGTGGTTATAGTGTTGTCAGGTGATGGTGGTTATAGTGTTGTCAGGTGATGGTGATTATAGTGTTGTCAGGTGATGGTGATTATAGTGTTGTCAGGTGGTGGTGGTTATGATTATAGTGTTGTCAGGTGGTGGTGGTTATGATTATAGTGTTGTCAGGTGGTGGTGGTTATGATTATAGTGTTGTCAAGTGATGGTGGTGGTGATTATAGTGTTGTCAGGTGATGGTGGTGGTGATTATAGTGTTGTCAGGTGATGGTGGTGGTGATTATAGTGTTGTCAGGTGATGGTGGTTATGATTATAGTGTTGTCAGGTGGTGGTGGTTATGATTATAGTGTTGTCAAGTGATGGTGATTATAGTGTTGTCAAGTGATGGTGATTATAGTGTTGTCAGGTGATGGTGATTTATAGTGTTGTCAGGTGGTGGTGATTATAGTGTTGTCAGGTGATGGTGGTTATGATTATAGTGTTGTCAGGTGGTGGTGGTTATGATTATAGTGTTGTCAAGTGATGGTGGTGGTGATTATAGTGTTGTCAAGTGATGGTGATTATAGTGTTGTCAGGTGATGGTGATTATAGTGTTGTCAGGTGGTGGTGATTATAGTGTTGTCAGGTGGTGGTGATTATAGTGTTGTCAGGTGGTGGTGATTATAGTGTTGTCAGGTGGTGGTGATTATAGTGTTGTCAGGTGATGGTGGTTATGATTATAGTGTTGTCAAGTGATGGTGGTTATGATTATAGTGTTGTCAAGTGATGGTGGTTATGATTATAGTGTTGTCAAGTGATGGTGGTTATGATTATAGTGTTGTCAAGTGATGGTGGTTATGATTATAGTGTTGTCAGGTGATGGTGGTGATTATAGTGTTGTCAGGTGATGGTGGTGGTGGTGATTATAGTGTTGTCAGGTGATGGTGGTGGTGGTGATTATAGTGTTGTCAAGTGATGGTGGTGGTGATTATAGTGTTGTCAAGTGATGGTGGTTATGATTATAGTGTTGTCAAGTGATGGTGGTGGTGATTATAGTGTTGTCAAGTGATGGTGGTTATGATTATAGTGTTGTCAGGTGATGGTGGTGGTGGTGATTATAGTGTTGTCAGGTGGTGGTGGTGATTATAGTGTTGTCAGGTGATGGTGGTGGTGGTGATTATAGTGTTGTCAGGTGATGGTGGTGGTGGTGATTATAGTGTTGTCAGGTGATGGTGGTGGTGATTGAGTGTTGTCAGGTGATGGTGGTGATGATTGAGTGTTGTCAGGTGATGGTGGTGATGATTATAGTGTTGTCAGGTGGTAGTGGTGATTATGGTGTTGTCAGGTGATGGTGGTGGTTTATAGTGTTGTCAGGTGATGGTGGTGGCGATTTATAGTGTTGTCAGGTGATGGTGGTTATGATGATAGTGTTGTCAGGTGATGGTGATTATAGTGTTGTCAGGTGGTGGTATTGTAGTGATTATAGTGTTGTCAGGTGATGGTGATTATAGTGTTGTCAGGTGATGGTGATTATAGTGTTGTCAGGTGATGGTGATTATAGTGTTGTCAGGTGATGGTGATTATAGTGTTGTCAGGTGATGGTGATTATAGTGTTGTCAGGTGATGGTGATTATAGTGTTGTCAGGTGATGGTGATTATAGTGTTGTCAGGTGATGGTGATGGTGATTATAGTGTTGTCAGGTGATGGTGGTGGTGGTGATTATAGTGATGGTGGTGGTGGTGATTATAGTGATGGTGGTGGTGGTGATTATAGTGTTGTCAGGTGATGGTGGTGATGATTATAGTGTTGTCAGGTGATGGTGGTTATACTGTTGTCAGGTGATGGTGGTTATACTGTTGTCAGGTGATGGTGATTATACTGTTGTCAGGTGGTGGTGATTATAGTGTTGTCAGGTGGTGGTGATTATAGTGTTGTCAGGTGGTGGTGATTATAGTGTTGTCAGGTGATGGTGGTGGTGATTATAGTGTTGTCAGGTGATGATTATAGTGTTGTCAGGTGATGATTGTGTTGACTGGTGGTGGTGATTGGCAGGTGTCTTCACTAACATTTTCAACATGTCCCTGATTGAGTCTGTAATACCAAAATGCTTCAAGCAGACCACCATAGTCCCTGTGCCCAAGAACACAAAGGTAACCTGCCTAAATGACTACAGACCCGTAGCACTCACGTCTGTAGCCATGAAGTGCTTTGAAAGGCTGGTAATGGCTCACATCAACACCATTATCCCAGAAACCCTAGACCCACTCAAATTTGCATACCGCCCAAACAGATCCACAGATGATGCAATCTCTATTGCAATCCACACTGCCCTTTCCCACCTGGACAAAAGGAACACTTATGTGAGAATGCTATTCATTGACTACAGCTCAGCATTCAACACCATAGTACCCTCAAAGCTCATCACTAAACTAAGGAACCTGGGACTAAACACCTCCCTCTGCAACTGGATCCTGGACTTCCTGACGGGTCGCCCCCAGGTGGTAAGGGTAGGTAGCAACACATCTGCCACACTGATCCTCAACACTGGAGCTCCCCATGGGTGCGTGCTCAGTCCCCTCCTGTACTCCCTGTTCACCCACGACTGCATGGCCAGGTAGGCCTGGTAGGCCTGATCACCGACAACGACGAGACAGCCTATAGGGAGGAGGTCAGAGACCTGGCCGGGTCATGGCAGAATAACAACCTATCCCTCAACGTAACCAAGACCAAGGAGATGATTGTGGACTACAGGAAAAGGAGCACCGAGCATGTCCCCATTCTCATCGACGGGGCTGTAGTGGAGCAGGTTGAGAGCTTCAAATTCCTTGTTGTCCACATCAACAACAACCTAGAATGGTCCAAACACACCAAGACAGTTGTGAAGAGGGCACGACAAAGCCTATTCCCCCTCAGGAAACGAAAAAGATTTGGCATGGGTCCTGAGATCCTCAAAAGGTTCTACAGCTGCAACATCAAGAGCATCCTGACCGGTTGCATCACTGCCTGCCTGGCCTCTGACCGCAAGACACTTCAGAGGGTAGTGCGTACGGCCCAATACATCACTGGTGCAAAGCTGCCTGCCATCCAGGACCTCTACACCAGGCGGTGTCAGAGGAAGGCCCTAAAAATTGTCCAAGACTCCAGCCACCCCAGTCATAGACTGTTCTCTCTGCTACCGCATGTCAAGCGGTACCGGAGTGGCAAGTCTAGGACAAAAAGGCTTCTCAACAGTTTTTACCCCCAAGCTATAAGACTTCTGAACAGGTAACCAATGGTTACCCGGACTATTTACATTGTGTGCCCCCCTCCCAACCCCTCTTTTACGCTGCTGCTACTCTCTGTTTATCTTATATGCATAGTCACTTTAACCATACATCCATGTACATACTACCTCAATTGGCCTGACCAACCAGTGCTCCCGCACATTGGCTATCTGCCTTGTGTCCCACCCCCCGTCAACCCCTCCTTTTACGCTACTGCTACTCTCTGTTCATCATATATGCATAGTCACTTTAACCATACCTACATGTACATACTACCTCAATAAGCCTGATTAACGGTGTCTGTATATAGCCTTGCTACTCTTATTTTCAAATGTATTTTTACTGTTGTTTTATTTCTTTACTTACCTACACACACACACATACCTTTTTTGGTGGTGATTGTGTTGTCAGGTGATGATGATTATAGTGTTGTCAGGTGGTGGTGGTGATTGTGTTGTCAGGTGATGATGATTATAGTGTTGTCAGGTGGTGGTGGTTGTGTTGTCAGGTGGTGGTGGTGATTGTGTTGTCATTTGATTACTGTGATTATTATTATTTGACCATGCTGGTAATTTATGAACATTTGAACATCTTGGCCATGTTCTGTTATAATCTCCACCCGGCACAGCCAGAAGAGGACTGGCCACCCCCCATAGCCTGGTTCCTCTCTAGGTTTCTTCCTAGGTTTTGGCCTTTCTAGGGAGTTTTTCCTAGCCACCGTGCTTCTACACCTGCATTGCTTGCTGTTTGGGGTTTTAGGCTGGGTTTCTGTACAGCACTTTGAGATATCAGCTGATGTAAGAAGGGCTATATAAATACATTTTGATTTGTTGGCAGGTGATTGTGGTGGGGATTGTTGTGGTGGTGATTGTTGTGGTGGTGATTGTGTTGTCGGGTGATGATTGTGTTGTCGGGTGATGATTGTGTTGTCGGGTGATGATTGTGTTGTCGGGTGATGATTGTGTTGTCGGGTGATGATTGTGTTGTCGGGTGATGATTGTGTGGTGGGGTGATTGGTGGGGTGATTGTGTTGTCAGGTGGTGATTGTGTTAGGTGATTGTGGTCGTGGTGATTATTGTGTTGTCAGGTGAATGTGGTGATTATTGTGTTGTCAGGTGAATGTGGTGGTGATTGTGTTGTCAGGTGATGTTGATGGGTTTGCTCTTTAATGTTTGGCATATATTGATTGATGTTCATTTATTATGGTTTTGATGATGTTATGATAATGACTACCCACCCCTCCCCCCTCTTTCTCGGTCTCAGGAGCTCATTACAGCGTGGTACATTGGTTTCCTGGTATTGATCTTTGCCTCCTTCCTGGTTTACCTGGCAGAGAAGGACGTCAACACAGAGTTCAACACCTACGCAGACTCCCTCTGGTGGGGAACGGTCAGTACCAGGAAAGATTACATTGCATTGGATAGCAGCCGTCTTCTGGGCTCCTGACCAATTCTGCTATTGTTGGAAAAGGACCCATACGCATTTCACAGTTAGCCTACACCTGTTGTTTACGAAGCATGTGACAAATAACATTTGATTTGACACACACACCCACTGTCTTGGGTATAAATTGTAGGCCCCGTGTGGCTCAGTTGGTAGAGCATGGTGCTTGCAACGCCAGGGTTGTGGGTTCGATTCCCACGGGGGGCCAGTACAAAAAAAAAAGTATGAATGTATGTACTTGTAAGTCGCTCTGGATAAGAGCGTCTGCTAAATGACTTAAATGTAAATGTAAATGTAAATTGCCCTTTCTCCAGATCTTGGATGAGACTGACCAATAGACAATAAGGTCTCTCTAGTACCATGCTGTTTTACTAGTATAGCTCTGTATAGTATTTACCACTGGAAGACTTCTTCGCACACTCTGTGTGTGTGTGTGTGTTTCTATGCCCAGATTACTCTCACCACCATCGGCTATGGTGACAAGACACCCCGCACCTGGTTGGGCCGACTTCTAGCTGCCGGCTTCGCGCTCCTGGGTGTGTCCTTCTTCGCCCTTCCTGCTGTGAGTCTCTCTCATTGGTGTACATCACTGTCAGTTCCCCTCCCAGCCAATCGGAACTCATGCCTTTGGCCCTGCCTCTGACCCGCTCCTTCTGACCCCTCTCTCAGGGTATCCTGGGGTCAGGCTTTGCCCTGAAGGTGCAGGAGCAGCACAGACAGAAGCACTTTGAGAAGAGGAGGACTCCTGCTGCCAACCTTATACAGGTGACCACAGATGGCTCAGGTATCATCCACTCAATCAACAGACTAGGTCATAAGGGGTGACGGGTAGCATAGTGGTTAGAGCGTTGGACCAGTAACCGGAAGGTTGCGCGATCGAATCCCAGAGCTGACAAGGTAAAAATCTGTCGTTCGTCCCCTGAACAAGGCAGTTAACCCACTGTTTCTAGGCTGTCATTGTAAATAAGAGTTTGTTCTTAACTGACTTGCCTAGTTAAATAAAGTTTAAATAAAAAAATAATAATAACTGAACCCAGCAACAAATTGCTGTATGATTGGATCATTTTTCTTTAGTGGCTTAACGTGTTCCTGCATGTGCCTGCGTGTGTGTGTTCCAGGCTGCGTGGCGTCTGTACTCTACTGATGCTCAGCACTCCTACCTGACAGCCACTTGGTACTTCTATGACAGCATGCTTCCATCCTTCAGGTAGATACTCCCTTCTGCTCTCCAATAATGCCGTGGTTGTGTGGTTGTGTGTTGGTGCTGGTCGACCCATGAATTTAACCATCCCCACTGTACATGAAATTAAAAGGACAAAATGTTTGTACAGATAGATTTGACTTAGGTGTGACTTGGAGTAGCAAGCGTGTCTCACCTATCCTAAAATAATGTGGTTTTGAAAGCCAGCTGACACTGCTAACCGGTTGAACATTGAGAGAGCATTGTAGGGAGATGAGGAGAGACTGTACAGATGAATTATAGGAGCTAGGAAGAGAACCTAAATGTAACTTGCACCTACATATAATTAACATGACACACACATGAACGTACAGAAATATACAACAATTATCAATATCCCAGCAATTGAGTTGCTTTTACCAGTGGTGACCGTGGGGATTCTATCTTCCTGATCTAAAACGGTGGGGTGCACTTTCATTCATTTTCATTCTCCCTTTTTAAGTTATTACAGGTTTCTTCAGGCCTCCAAAATGTGACTACCACCATTGTTTATCTGTTTATTTCTTAAGATTGTATTCTCTTATTTAATTTAAGTATTTACATATTAATTTGACTCATTTAGTTTGTTTAAAAAGAGGGGGACTTTTATGACTTACATATACCTTTTTTTGCCTCTTAGCTCTGTGTCCAGTAACAAGCAAAGTGTGTTGATGGTGCCATCAATATTTGTCATACTTCATTTTGATAAATTACACATGAATTATCCCCGTCTTTTTTATGTTTTGACCCTTAATTTGACATCCTTTTTATGTTTTTATTTTTTTTGTCGTTTCTTGCTTTCTTTGTTTTTTTTTGTGCACATGGGGTCAGAGAACTGACACTACTGTTCAGTCACCTTCAGCGACGGCGTAGCGCCAAGAATGTCCTTCACAACTCCCACAACACCCTGCTGTCCGGGCTACGGCCCTACAGCTCCCCCTACCTGTCAGGGGACAGGTACGCACCACCACACACACACACACACAGATAAACGACAGACCGATATATAGATGCACACCGACATATACACACGCAAGAAAAGATCACCATGACACATGCACTCATTTGTATCAAACAATCTCTCACCAGAGGATACCGCAGGTTTTACTCCTTATAGCAGCGAGCTGGTTTAGAAAGAAATGCTGGCTGTTCCCTGGTCTGTGGTTCCTGTGTGGATGTACTGTTGTGTATCTTAACCACCTGTCACTAATACTGATTCCAGACCTGTGTGTAATTAACAGCACCGCCTGCTCCATCTCTGTCTGCCTCTCATTCACTTTCCTCGTCTGATTCATCTTCATGTCAACTCCATCACCCTCATCCATTCATCCCCTCTTTCTCTCCTTTTTGTCCCGCTCTCTCTCTCTCCTGTCATCCACTTCTTTTCCATGTCATCCCTCCATCAACCCTGTTCTCAGGAAGGCAGAAGTCCCTTGCAGGTTTGTTCTTGTCTTCTGAACATATGTGTGTCTGCATTCTCGCTCTGACAAATCCAGCTAGGAAGTGGTCCTCCATGGTAATGGGAAAAACAATGGGATACAACCCAGCATGACAGATGCATACAATAACATGCCATGTTTTCCAAGGTATATGTTTGGTCTTGTAGCCCCTCAATATGAACCAGATGTATGCTGCATTTGCCATACAGTTGATTGAATAGTACTGCATGTACAGAAAGACATTAATAACACATTGATGGCAGTGTGTCTCCCAATCAAGAAGACAATGGTTAGGTGTGGAGCTAATTATTTCGACCTTCTGGAACGGGGGCTGCAGTCATATTATGGATATACTCCGGTGAACTGACTCTCCTGCTGCCTACAGTACACCCCCAACTCAACACCTCCCTCCTCCATGGGTGTGTGTCAATAAATTGTCAAACCTTCAATGTGAAAGGAGACTAGGAAAGGAAGCCATTTAAGACGGTTGAGTTGCAGTAGTGGGCTTACCCCTCCACTTCACCCTCTCCTTCTCTCCTTTTCACCTCCCTCAGCCCCTCACCTTTTATGATCTCACTGCCTGCGTACCCTGCCTCTGCTCTCCTTTTTCCTCCTCCTCTTTCTCTATCTTCCAATTCTCCTTTCCTCCTCTCTCCCCTTCTAGCCCCCCCACCCCCTCTTCTTCTTCTCCCCTCTTCCTCTTCTCCCCTTCCTCTCCTCCTATTCTCCTCACCCTCCCTCTGCCTTGTGTGTCTCCTCAGTCAACTCGTTTCTAAAAAGCGGTCTCTTCTGGATTCACGCTGGCCGCAAGCAGCAGAGGTATCCACGGTGACAAGCCTGTGCATGGGGCACGCCACCCCCCCTCCCATCCGCCCTTACTCACACACTACCCCCTTCTCACTCTGCCTGAGGGTCCCAAAGCCTTCTGGCCCAGTGCAGTGGGTGTGTCTCTGTACATTTTCTCCTTCAAATAAGGAGTTGTCCCCTTAAAATATCCCACTTTCAATAAGGAGTTGTCCCCTTGAAATATCTCACTTTCAATAAGGAGTTGTCCCCTTGAAATATCTCACTTTCAATAAGGAGTTGGTCCCCTTGAAATATCCCACTTTCAATAAGGAGTTGGTCCCCTTGAAATATCCCACTTTCAATAAGGAGTTGGTCCCCTTGAAATATCCCACTTTCAATAAGGAGTTGGTCCCCTTGAAATATCCCACTTTCAATAAGGAGTTGGTCCCCTTGAAATATCCCACTTTCAATAAGGAGTTGGTCCCCTTGAAATATCCCACTTTCAATAAGGAGTTGGTCCCCTTGAAATATCCCACTTTCAATAAGGAGTTGGTCCCCTTGAAATATCCCACTTTCAATAAGGAGTTGGTCCCCTTGAAATATCCCACTTTCAATAAGGAGTTGGTCCCCTTGAAATATCCCACTTTCAATAAGGAGTTGGTCCCCTTGAAATATCCCACTTTCAATAAGGAGTTGGTCCCCTCGAAATACCCCACTTTCAATAAGGAGTTGGTCCCCTCGAAATATCCCACTTTCAATAAGGAGTTGGTCCCCTCGAAATATCCCACTTTCAATAAGGAGTTGGTCCCCTTGAAATATCCCACTTTCAATAAGGAGTTGGTCCCCTTGAAATATCCCACTTTCAATAAGGAGTTGGTCCCCTTGAAATATCCCACTTTCAATAAGGAGTTGGTCCCCTTGAAATATCCCACTTTCAATAAGGAGTTGGTCCCCTTGAAATATCCCACTTTCAATAAGGAGTTGGTCCCCTTGAAATATCCCACTTTCAATAAGGAGTTGGTCCCCTTGAAATATCCCACTTTCAATAAGGAGTTGGTCCCCTTGAAATACCCCACTTTCAATAAGGAGTTGGTCCCCTTGAAATATCCCACTTTCAATAAGGAGTTGGTCCCCTTGAAATATCCCACTTTCAATAAGGAGTTGGTCCCCTTGAAATATCCCACTTTCAATAAGGAGTTGGTCCCCTTGAAATACCCCACTTTCAATAAGGAGTTGGTCCCCTTGAAATATCCCACTTTCAATAAGGAGTTGGTCCCCTTGAAATATCCCACTTTCAATAAGGAGTTGGTCCCCTTGAAATATCCCACTTTCAATAAGGAGTTGGTCCCCTTGAAATATCCCACTTTCAATAAGGAGTTGGTCCCCTTGAAATATCCCACTTTCAATAAGGAGTTGGTCCCCTTGAAATATCCCACTTTCAATAAGGAGTTGGTTTTAGTCTCTTCATTTAGCATAGTGTGAAGACACTTGTCATTGAGGATGGTCATCAGGCTAAAAAAGGCTGAAATTTGTTTGGTTGTAAATTGCACATTTGATATTCACATTTTGGAATTGATCTTTGAGAATGGGAAACACTCTGCTCTGGTGTAGAAATCTTTGACTGAGCCTTTATTGTGTGAGAAGAATGACAGGGTGTTCTGTTTAAAGGATAGCTCTGTTGTAAACCACTTTCTTTCAGTGAACCGGATGACACAATAAACCATGCATTCTTTATTGGAAAACAAAGGAATTTGTTTCATGGTTTATGTGGATCTAATGTCAGCATTGGCCTCCTCACACACTTACAGATTTTACAGCATATTTAATATTTTGTACAGAAGTTTGTGACAAATAAAAAATAAAAGTTTTCTGAAAAGGTCAAATAGTTAGGAAGTCACGCATGCTGTTTTCTTAATACTGTTGCATGACCGTTACTTGTTAATTGTACACATTATTCATGCATGCGTTCTTTGATCACTTCTGCTCTGTAGTGAATTACGGAGAAAGGGTTCAAATGATCCTGCATGCAATGCAACCATATGCTTGTTGTACTTTTGCGACTCGTTCCCACTCAATAAAAACCCACGCAGAAACATTTCCCTCCCCTGATAGTAGTTTCCCTTTCGTCTGCTAAAATGTTTCTCTTCAAGTCCTGTGCTCAGTATACCGTGCATGTCTTTGGAGGATTCAGCTGTATTTTTAACCCTACTATATCCCTTTTTTATTTTATTTCCTTTCCAATGGAATGCAAAGGGCTAACAGTAATTCAACATCTTACTCTGTCCACCCACCCTTCTAAGTCAACCTGAGCATTTCAGCTCCGGCGTATGAAATGCCGTTTCCCCTAATGCTTTTCCAGCTATTTAAATATTAATTTAAATGTCAGGCCAGCGCACAAACAAGGATTATATCAGCGTAAACAACATGTCTCTAATTGTTCTCTGGTGCGTGACGTTTGAAATGCTTTGTGACTTTGTAACATGTAAGTGGTCACAGAGTGTACGTCACAATTTGCTCCCTATTCCCTATATATACCTATACCCAGCCAGTCAGTAAATCAGCCAGTCAGTCAATAAACCAGCCAGTCAGTCATGCCTGTGTGAAATCTCCGTCTGAATGTCTGTCTCTGTTCTCTCTGTGCTTTGTTGGTCATTGAGTATGCTGTGTGTGACTCTTTTAATGGGAGTCAGTAGCTACACACTATCTAGTGTACTGCTGTCTGTACCTGCTAACTACCTGGGTCTGCTCCTCTGTTGATTGGCTAAACTCAGTGTCTTAAACAACTGGATCGTCCACTGGACACTATGGACCTATAGTTAATGAGGAAAGTCACACAACAGAACTCTAAGGATGTCCTAAGTGGCAGATAAACACGTGGACACAAGTTCATTTCCTTCGTTGTTCCAGCAGCAGCAAAATGGGATTCCGGGACAGGATGCGGCTGAACAACTCCCGTTCATCCCAGGCAAGCCGGAACAAGGCGTCCCAGCTGCCTCCCGGGATGAGTGTCCGCCAGTCGCCCAGCACGGAGAACGTCCCAGAAGCCACCAGTCCCGGAAAGGTGCAGAAGAGCTGGAGCTTCAACGACCGCACGCGGTTCCGCACCTCCCTACGACTCAAACCCAGACCTCCTGCAGACGGTGGGAACTGGGACTTGACTCACTCACACAAACACACACTCGCTACATTTACATACACACTTAAACAGTACATACTCACATAGTGTCTCACGTATGTTCTTGTACTCACTCACTCACTCCCTCTCACGTTTAACTATATCGTTGCTGTCCTGTCTCCAGTGGAAGGAGTAGGGGAGGACAGTGTTGAAGACAAACCATATTGTGATGTTGCCATGGAGGAGGTGATCCCAGCAGTGAAGACCTTGATACGGGCTGTTAGGTGAGTCCTACAGCACCCCTACATGTACCCACAGAGTACCTACTGGTCCACATCATGATGGAACCAGGTCACCTGTCTCCTCTCTGGTCCTATTGTCGCAATAGGCCCTAGTATTATATTTGGGCCTACAGTACTTCCTGTTATGGTGGATGGAGTAAGATGAATGGTTGGCTCCTCCAGTGGACTCTGGCCATATGCAGTTTCGGCTGATGGTAAGGAAATGTCCTCTTTAGTGTGATAACTGATCCTTCCTGCCGCAGGCCAGCTGCTCGGCTCTGACCTTGTCTCAGTCAATCATTCAGGGCCTGGAGGGCAGCTGACAGAGCCGTGATCATGGAGAGTCTATTGCAGAGCTCCATGTTAGTGATACACTGTGTGTTTTAGTGATCACTCCCTGGCCGCCAAAAATAGACAAACATTACATCGTCACTATACTAGTCTGTATTGTACAGTTATTTTGTCTCGTCTTACTTTGATGGAATTGATCATAAGAATTTGTTGACCAAAGTCTTCATATAACATTGTTTTACAGGTAAGGTTGTGCATGCTGTAGTGTAGTCGTGTACATAGACCACCTTTCTATGCCCACAAGGAAACTTCCAATATTAGGAAAAACTAGCTACGATATAAGGAATGGAGAAAGAATGGTGTGAAGGAATGAGACAAATGCCTAGCTGGCAAACCTATGCACTAATTAACGGCTCCATGTGTTCAGGGGGGAAAAACACGACCCCTTGAGGTTTCTCTGTGCTTAACCATGTAAATATCCTGGAGGGATACCTTCATCCCTCTACACACACGGACGCACGCACATGCACAACTTATTCCACTGAGGGAGGCAGAAAAACACTACAATTGCCAGCAAACATCTGTCAATGAGGCAGGTATGTTGGTCTGTGGGTAGTTGGTGTGAGTGGATTGTATTGAACCACTACTGGCAGATCCCAAGGGTCAGCCATACAGACACAGCATCTTTCATGTTGCATCAGACTATGTGTGTGTGTTTCCACAGTATGCTATAAGTATGAGGGGTTATGTGAGTGTGTGTGTTTATATGAAAGGGATAGTGGATTGGGTCTGGATTCATTTGAGTGTAGGCTCTATTAGCTACCATACTGAAACGTGAATATTCTTTGTCGACACGTGTATATACATCACTGTAGAAACACTGGAACACTGGAATCTTATGTAAGACACTTAAGATTGATGTCTTTTAAGAAACAGGTAGATATTAGCATCGACTGTATTGCTGAGGTTTCACTATAGGAAGGCTACTGTAGTTAATCAGCCTGCCTACTTGCCTGTGTAAATGTGTGGTGTTTGGGATATGTAGGGATGGTGAGAGGAAGAGAGAGGAGGAGAGAGAGAGATCTGCATACTCATTGTAGTACTCAATCTAATCAAGTTGTGCTAAAGCCACTAGTAGTCAATTTCTGTATTTCTGCACAGTTGTGAACATTTTATATTTTTGAAACTGTTTTATCCAGAGTTTGTAAAGTCAACCATTTGCCTATTGTTTGATCCTCCGTGTTAAGGGTTTTAAAGAAGTGATAGTTCCATTCCTCTGCTTTTAAAGTTAGAAGCTGTTGATTGAGCTCATGTAAGCAGGAGTTCCTCTTTTGGTGTTAGACAGCAGGTAGCCTAACGGTTTGAGCATTGGCCCAGTAACTGAAATGTTGCTGTTTTGAACACCGGAAGAAGACTCTTGAGCCAACAAGGTGAAAAATCTGTCTATGTGCCCTTGAGCAAGGCACTTAAACCTCATTTGCTCCAATGGCGCTGTACTTACTATGGCTGACCCTATAAAACAACACAAACTGCACCTGTCCTACATCACAACTCACTTCACTGCTGTTGCCATGAGTCATTCACATAAAACCAAACCAAAAACGACCGAATGCTGACTTGAATATGTTTGGTCCAGATCTCAATAACTTGTTGGTACTGATTCCCTACCAGAGCCTCTGAGTCTGTAGCTAATGATTTAGTGCACCCAGTGCCAACTATGCCTCTATACCAGGTAGCTGCTGTGGGAATACTTCAGGCAGCCAATGCATTAATACGATCATACCACTCGATGAAGAGAGAGACTCAGCGCTTTGAAGAACCCCTTAGAGGATGGAAATAAAATTATATTTTTCTTTCTTTTTCTTGTTCATTCCTTTCTACTTTTCCTTACTCTTTCTTTTACCCACACCTGAGACCCACCCGGACAGAAAAAAATATGCATCTACCTGCAAAATAATAAAAAAATACATCTTGCCAAAATATTTTTGAAAAACTCCGTAGTCATCAAGAGCGCACTGTGAGGAGGAGGAGGAAGGAGGAAGGGTGCGCTGACGGCCTCTGTGGTACCAGCTGTCGACCACCACCCCTCTTTTTCTACTTTCTCTCTCTCTCTCCTGCAGAGCAGAAGAAAGAAAAGCGAGAAAGAGAGGGAAAGGGGGATAAAGAGGAAGAGTGTGTGTTTGCCATCAACACACTAGCGTTGCAGCACAGCGTAGCAGCACATAGCACTAAACTGCCATTGCACATGCTAGTTGTTCAGTCGCCAACAATGGTTAACACGTTTCCACGTTACATTGTGTTCCACATCCCTGCTGTGATGTGTGTTTGTGTGTGTCTGTTTCACCAAACCACCACCACTACATATGTAATGTGTGTGTCCCCCCCCTGACAGAACACACTGATATTAAAGAGGTCTTAGCCCGTCTGTGTGTGTGAGATAATGTTTCCTCATAAAACAGCCCCCCTCCCCTCTGTGCCCACTCCGACTCATGGAGCAATCCATCACGGCTTGGGATGACAGGTTAAGTGCGTCTGTTTTGCTACGCTAACATTTGGTGTGTCCTGTATTCTGCCGAGCCAGCACCTCAGTGTCCGGGCGGCTGACTACTCTCCTATAGTGTGACAAGCAGCCAGAACTCTCCCCAGTATATGTTCAACACTCTACAGCCCCAACACACTCTTTACTTCTCTCTCGGAAAGGCCAACGATTGGTGGAGTGTGGATGTGAATATAATTAGCTTTGTACACTGGGAGTCAGAGCATCTGTTTCTGTCCTCTAACTGTGGGGTCACCACACACAACACACACAGCTGTCTCGCTGAGAGGAGGTAGACTAGACACACACAGGGGTCCACCTCGTGTGTGTGTGTGTGAGAGAGAGAGGCTGACTAAGCAGAGGGCCAGGGTGTGCAGAAAACCGAGTGTGTCCCTCTCTCCTTACACAGTGCACCGGAACAAGGGTGTCTTATATGCACAGTGCTTTGGGAACGTATTCAGACCCCTTGACTTTTTCCAAATTGTATTAGGTTACAGCCTTATTTCTAAAATGGATTACATTTTTTTTTTAAATCCTCAGCAATCTACATATAATACCCCATAATGACAAAGTGAAAACGGGTTTTTAGACATTTTTGCAAATGTATTAAAAATAAAAAACAGAAACCTTATTTACATAAGTATTCAGACCCTTTGCTATGAGACTCAATTGAGCTCAGGTGCATCCTGTTTCCATTGATCATCCTTGAGATGTTTTTCAACTTAATTGGAGTCCCACTGTGGTAAATTCAATTGATTTGGACATGATTTGGAAAGGCACACACCTGTCGATATAAGGTCCCACAGTTGACAGTGCATGTCAGAGCAAAAACCAAGCCATTAGGTCAAAGGAATTGTCCGTAGAGCTCCGAGACAGGATTGTGTTGAGGCTCAGATCTGGGGAAGGGAACCAAAACATTTCTGAAGCATTGAAGGTCCCCAAAAACAGTGGCCTCCATCATTCTTAAATGGAAGAAGTTTGGAACCAACAAGACTCTTCCTAGATCTGGCCGCCCGGCCAAACTTAGCAATCAGGGGAGAAGGGCCTTGGTTAGGGAGGTGACCAAGAACCCGATGGTCACTCTGACAGAGCTCTAGAGTTCCTCTGTGGAGATGGGAGAACCTTCCAGAAGGACAACCATCTCTGCAGCACTCCATCAATCAGGCCTTTTATGGTAGAGTGAACAGACGGATGCCACTCCTCAGTAAAAGGCACATAACAGCCCACTTGGAGTTTGCCAAAAGGCACCTAAAGACTCTCAAACCATGAGAAACAAGATTCTCTGGTCCGATGAAACCAAGATTGAACTCTTTGGCCTGAATGCCAAGCGTCACGTCTGGAGGAAACCTGGCACCATCCCTACGGTGAAGCATGGTTGTGGCAGCATCATGCTGTGGGGATGTTTTCCAGCGGCAGGGACTGAGAGACTAGTCAGGATCGAGGCAAAGATGAACGGAGCAAAGTACAGAGAAATCCTTGATGGAAACTTGCTCCACAGCGCTCAAGACCTCAGACTGGGGTGAAGTTTCATCTTCCAACAGACAATGACCCGAAGCACACAGCCAAGATGATGCAGGAGTGGCTTTGGGACAAGTCTCTGAATTTCCTTGAGTGGTCCAGCCAGAGCCCGGACCCAATCGAATATCTCTGGAGAGACCTGAAAATAGCTGTGCAGTGATGCTGCCCATCCAACCTGACAGAGCTTGAGAGGATCTGCAGAGAAGAATGGGAGAAACTCCCCAAATACAGATATTACAAGCTTTTAGCGTCATGCCCAAGAAGACTCGATGCTCTTAACCGCTGCCAAAGGTGCTTCAACAAAGTACTGATTAAAGGATCTGAATACTTACAAAACTGAAATATCACATTTCTGTATTTAAAAAAAAAAAAAATTTGCAAACATTTCTAAAAAACAGTTTTTGCTTTGTCATTGAGGTCTTGAGTGTAGATTGATAAGAAAAATATATATTTGATCAATTTTAGGATAAGACTGTAACGTAACAAAATGTGAAGAAAGTGAAGGGGTCTGAATACTTTCCGAAGGCACTGTATACAGTCAGTGTTCTATACATGGCTCTACATATGTCATTGGTAATACAGAACCAATGCCATTGTCAAAGTCCACAACAAAGCGGAATCCCTGCAGTACTCCAGTGGTTTCCTTTTAATGAGGCCATTTGTGAATAATATTGAGAAGGTCACTTTGGCTGCAAATCCCACTTAATCACACCTACGTAGTTGCATTGATGTGCATGACTTGTTTCATGGTTTAACACTTTTGCAGTATTCACTGGTTTTATTCTGCAGTGTGAAGCACCCACAGGCAACACATTCATGTAGATCTCTACTAATGTGTGTGTGTGTAGGATTCTGAAGTTCCTGGTGGCCAAGCGGAAGTTTAAGGAGACTCTGCGTCCATACGACGTGAAGGACGTCATAGAGCAGTACTCTGCTGGACACCTGGACATGCTGGGGAGGATCAAGAGTCTACAAACCAGGTACACACACACACACACACACAACCTACAACAGTTGGAGACACAGTGGATTCGTTCCACACACACTCTATCAGTAGTAACCATAACACCACTAAATGAATCATTTTGATAATGATTGTTTATTGTTGTGTGTTGTCCTGGTCCTCCCCAGAGTGGATCAGATAGTGGGTCGTGGATCGTCCTACCAGCCAGATAATAAGAAGGTGAGGAGTGAGAAGGGAGAGAAGACCCCTCCAGAACTGGACCTTATGGACGAGCTCAGTATGATGGGACGTGTCATCAAGGTGGAGAAACAGGTACAGAGCTCCAGTACAGTAGGTTGATCATCATGTTAACGCACGGCCACTGCCACGGCCACTGCCACGGCCACTGCCACGGCCACTGCCACGGCCACTGCCACGGCCACTGCCACGGCCACTGCCACGGCCACCACTTTAAGACAGGATAAACCCTGACCCTCAATGCGTGGCTTTCCTGATTAGGCTAATATTCCATGTACACTGAGCAAAAATACAAACGCAACATTTAAAGTGCTGGTCCCATGTTTCATGAGCTGAAATAAAAGATTCCAGAAATTTTCCATAAGCACAAAGTTAATTCATTAAATTTTTTTGCTCGGTTGCCTTTTCCTGTAGTCCACAATAATCTCCTTAGTCTTGGTTACGTTGAGGGATAGGTTGTTATTCTGGCACCAACCCGGCCAGGTCTCTGACTTCCTCCCTATAGGCTGTCTCATCGTTGTCGGTGATCAGGCCTACCACTGTTGTGTCGTCTGCAAACTTAATGATGGTGTTGGAGTCATGCCTGGCCATGCAGTCGTGGGTGAACAGGGAGTACAGGAGGGGACTAAGCACGCAACCCTGGGGAGCTCCAGGGTTGAGGATCAGCGTGGCAGATGTGTTGCTACCTACCCCCAGCACCTGGGGGGCGGCCTGTCAGGAAGTCCAATATTCAGTTGCAGAGGGAGGTGTTTAATCCCAGGATCCTTAGCTTAGTGATCAGCTTTGAGGGTACTATGGTGTTGAACGCTGAGCTGTAGTCAATGAATAGCATTCTCACATAAGTGTTCCTTTTGTCCAGGTGGGAAAGGGCAGTGTGGAGTGCAATAGAGATTGCATAATCTGTGGATCTGTTTTGGGCGGTATGCAAATTTGAGTGGGTCTAGGGTTTCTGGGATAATGGTGTTGATGTGAGCCATTACCAACCTTTCAAAGCACTTCATGGCTACGGACGTGAGTGCTACGGGTCTGTTGTCATTTAGGCAGGTTACCTTTGTATTCCTGGGCACAGGGACTATGGTGGTCTGCTTGAAACATGTTGGTATTACAGACTCAATCAGGGACATGTTGAAAATGTCAGTGAAGACACCTGTCAGTTGGTAAGCACATGCCCGGCGCACACGTCCTGGTAATCCGTCTGGCCCCGCAGCCTTGTATGTTGACCTGTTTAGAGGTCTTACTCACGTCGGCTATGGAGAGCGTGATCACACAGTCGTCCGGAACAGCTGATGCTCTCATGCATGCCTCAGTGTTGCTTGCCTTGAAGCGAGCATAGAAGTGATTTAGCTCGTCTGGTAGGCTCGTGTCACTGGGTAGCTTGCGGCTGTGCTTCCCTTTGTAGTCTGTATTAGTTTGCAAGGCCTGCCACATAAGACGAGTGTCGGAGCCGTTGTAGTATGATTCAATCTTAGCCCTGTATTGACGTATTGCCTGTTTGATGGTTCGTCGCAGGGTATAGCAGGATTTCTTGTAAGCTTCCGGGTTAGAGTTCCGCACCTTGAAAGCGGCAGCTCTACCCTTTATCTCAGTGTGAATGTTGCCTGTAATCCTTGGCTTCTGGTTGGGGTATGTACATACAGTCACTGTGGGGACGACGTCCTCAATGTACTTATTGATAAAGCCAGTGACTGATGTGGTGTACTCCTCAATGCCATTGGAAGAATCCCGGAACATGTTCCAGTCTGTGATAGCAAAGCAGTCCTGTTGTTTAGCATCTGCTTCATCTGACCACTTTTTTATAGACCGAGTCACTGGTGCTTCCTGCTTTAATTTTTGCTTGTAAGCAGGAATCAGGAGGATAGAGTTGTGGCGGATTTACCAAATAGAGGGCGAGGGAGAGCTTTGTACGCATCTCTGTGTGTGGAGTACAGGTGATCTAGAATTGTTTTCCCTCTGGTTGCACATTTAACATGTTGATGGAAATTTGGTAGAACTGATTTACGTTTCCCTGCATTAAAGTCTCCGGCCACTAGGAGTGCCGCCTCTGGGTGAGTGGTTTGCTTATTTCTTTATACAGCTGACTGAGTGTGGTCTTAGTGCCAGCATATGTTTGTGGTGGAAAATAAACAGCCACGGAAAGTATAGCTGAAAACTCTCTAGGCAAGTAGTGTGGCCTGCAATTTATCACAATATACTTCAGGCGAGCAAAATCTAGAGACGTCCTTTGATTTCGTGCACCAGCTGTTTACAAATATGCACAGACCACCCCCCCCCTCGTCTTACTTTGTGCTGTTCTATCTTGCCGGTGCAGTGTTTATCCCGCTAGCTGAATATCCATTTCGTCATTCAGCCACGATTCCGTGAAACATAGGATATTACAGTTTTGATGTTCCGTTGGTAGGATATTCGTGATCGTACCTCGTCTAGTTCATTGTCCAATGATTGCACGTTGGCGAGTAGTATTGACGGTAGCGGCAGCTTTCCCACTCGCCTTTTTCGGGTCCTGACCAGGCATCCAGCTCTTTGTCCTCTGTACCTGCGTCGCTTCCTCTTGCAAATAACGGGGATGTCGGCCCTGCCGGGTGTTTGGAGAATGTCTTGTGCGGCTTGTATGTTGAAGAAAAAATCTTTGTCTAATCCGAGGTGAGTGATAGCTGTCCTGATATCCAGAAGCTCTTTTTTGCCGTAAGATACGGTTGCAGAAACATTATGTACAAAATAAGTAACATTTTATCCTTTGTCAAGGTATTCCATCCACCTGACAGGTGTGGCATAGCAAGAAGCTGATTAACCTGTCTGGCTCTGGCGTTCCGCTAGCGGAACTCCTCCCACATTCCACTGAAAAGGCAGAGCGCGAAATTCAAAAGATATTTTTTAGAAATATTTAACTTTCACACATTAACAAGTCCAATACAGCAAATGAAAGATACACATCTTGTGAATCCAGTCAACATGTCCGATTTTTAAAATGTTTTACAGCGAAAACACCACATATATTTATGTTAGCTCACCACCAAATACAAAAAAGGACAGACATTTTTCACAGCACAGGTAGCATGCACAAAGCCAACCTAACTAACCAAGAACCAACCAAACTAACCAAGAAACAACTTCATCAGATGACAGTCTTATAACATGTTATACAATAAATCTATGTTTTGTTCGAAAAATGTGCTTATTTGAGGTATAAATCAGTTTTACATTGCAGCTACCATCACAGCTACCGTCACAAATAGGACCGAAGCAGCCAGAGTAATTACAGACACCAACGTCAAATACCTAAATACTCATCATAAAACATTTCTGAAAAATCGATGGTGTACAGCAAATTAAAGACAAACATCTTGTGAATCCAGCCAATATTTCCGATTTTTTTTTAAAGTGTTTTACAGCGAAAACACAATATAGCATTATATTAGCTTACTACAATAGCCTACCACACTACCGCATTCATTCATCAAGGCACGTTAGCGATAGCAATAGGCACGTTAGCGATAGCGAATAAACCAGCAAAATATATATAATTTTTGACTAACCTTGATAAGCTTCATCAGATGACAGTCCTATAACATCAGGTTATACATACACTTATGTTTTGAAATCAGTGGTTATACATTGTGCTAACGTAGCATCTTTTTCCCACAACGTCCGGATATTTTTCTGACACTTTTTCTGACACACATATTCTGACCAAATAACTATTCATAAACATAACAAAAAAATACATGTTGTATAGGAAATGATAGATACACTAGTTCTTAATGCAATCGCCGTGTTAGAATTCTAAAAATAACTTCATTACGACATCCAGCTTAGGTATAACGAGAGAGTACCCAAAATCTGGGCGCAAACGACTAGTACAACATGTTCGACAGATATATGAAATAGCATCATAAAATGGGTCCTACTTTTGCTGATCTTCCATCAGAATGTTGTACAAGGGGTCCTTTGTCCAGAACAATCGTTGTTTGGTTTTAGAACGGCCTTTTTCCCTCTCGATTTAGCAAGCACACTTGCCAAGTGGCGCGAATCTCTCCATCGTCAACAAACTCAGAGAACGGAACACGGCAAAACTCCCAAAATAATTTCAATAATCTGATTAAACTATATTGAAAAAACATACTTTACGATGATATTGTCACATGTATCAAATAAAATCAAAGCCGGAGATATTAGTCGTCCATAACGACAGCTTATCAGAAGGCAAATCCAGGTCCCTTCTCGCGCTCTCCAGAAAACAGGAAACTGGTGACACGTCATGCCAAGAGCTATTATTCGAGCCCAGATCAAGTTACACACTCAATTTCTTCTCTCACTGCTTGTCGACATCTAGTGGAAGACGTATGAAGTGCATCTAAACTAATAAATATCAAGGACTTTAATAGGCAGGCCCTAGAACAGTGCATCGATTTCAGATTTTCCACTTCCTGTCAGGAAGTTTGCTGCAAAAGGAGTTCTGTTTTACTCACAGATATAATTCAAACGGTTTTAGAAACTAGAGAGTGTTTTCTATCCAATAGTAATAATAATATGCATATTGTACGAGCAAGAATTGAGTACGAGGCCGTTTAAATTGGCCACGATTTTCCCCAAGTGAAAACAGCGCCCTCTGTCCTCAACAGGTTAAACAGCATGATCATTACACAGGTGTGCTGGGGACAATAAAAGGCCACTCTAAAATGTGCAGTTTTGTGTCACAACACAATGCCACAGATGTCTCAAGTTTTGAGAGCATGCAATTAGCATGCTGACTGCAGGAATGTCCACCAGAGCTGTTGCTAGAGAATTGAATGTTCATTTCTCGACTATAAGCCGCCTCCAACGTCTTTTTAAAGAATTTAGCAGGACGTCCAACCGGCCTCACAACCGCAGACCACGCAGCCCAGAACCTCCACATCCGGCTTTTTCACTTGCAGGATCATCAGGGGAGGTGGGGTGCTGAGGAGTATTTCTGTTTGTAATAAAGCCCTTTTGTGGGGAAAAACGCATTCTGATTGGCTTGGCCTGGCTCTCAAGTGGGTGCCGTCCCAGGCCCACCCATGGCTGCGCCCCTGTCCAGTCATGTGAAATCCATAGATCAGGACCTAATTTATTTAATTGACTGATTTCCTTATATGAACTGTAACTCAGCAAAATCTTTGAAATTGTTGCATGTTGCGGTTATGTTTTTGTTCAGTATAATATAGGGGTGATGTGAGTGCATGATTTCTCAATTTATGCTTGTATTTGTCTAATGATAATTATTGGGTTAGTAGTACTATGTAACTGCCATTTAGCTTTGTAATTTATAATGAAATACCCAGTAAAAAAGACTATCATAATCATTGCTCATTAATAATGTCATAAATAGATTTTAGTGCACAACAATAATTAGTGTGTGTTAATCTCTGTACAGGTGCAGTCGATAGAGAACAAGCTGGACCTCCTTCTTAACTTCTACACACAGTGTCTGAAGAAAGGCTCGTCCAACTTCACCTTGTCGTCCCTGTTAGAACCAGACCTGACGTCGGACTACCACAGCCCCACAGACCATCGTGACCTTTTCCCCTACGCCAACACACTCAACATCTCCCACTCAGAGTCCAGCAACATGGAGTGACTGGTATTGTACTCACTGACTGGGGCTGAGTCTCGGAATGAACTGGGTCCACCGCTAGACCCTCACCACAATGGCCCTGAGATGTCATGTCACTATACTGGACTGTAGCAGCACCCCTGGAGCAACCCACTATGCCAATAGCTCTTCCCACTAATCACCAAACCAATTTGATTCCTAACTTTGGAGGTCTGACTCCTTTAGGAATTCACAGTCCACACCTTAGGGCCCACACTTTCTACCATCGACTGATCCTCATCTTTAATCATTTCTCCCTCCACATACACTACATGGCCAAAAGTATGTGGTCAACCCTTCAAATTAGTGGATTCGGCTATTTCAGCCACACCTGTTACTGACAGGTGTATACAATCGAGCACAAAGCCATGCAATCTCCATAGACAAACATTGGCAGTAGAATGACCTGTACTGAAGAGCTCAGTGACATTCAACGTGGCACCATCATAGGATGCCACCAAGTCAGTTCGTCATATTTCTGCCATGCTAGAGCTGCCCTGGTCAACTGTAAGTGCTGTTATTGTGAAGTGGAAACGTCTAGGAGCAACAACGGCTCAGCCACGAGGTGGTAGGCCACACAAGCTCACAGAACAGGACTGCCAAGTGCTATAGCGTGTGTAAAAATCGTCTGTCCTCTGTTGCAACACTCACTACCAAGTTCCAAACTGCCTCTGGAAGCATTGCCAGCACAAGGACTGTTCGTTGGGAGCTTCATGAAATGGGTTTCCGTGGCCGAGCAGCTGCGCACAAGCCTAAGATCACAATGCGAGATGCCAAGCGTCGGCTGGAGTAGTGTAAAGCTCGCCACCATTGAAGCAGTGGAAATGCGTTCTCTGGAGTGATGAATCACGCTATGCATTCTGGCGATGACAGGAGAACGCTACCTGCCCGACTGCATATTGCCAACTGTAGTTTGGTGGAGGAGGAATAATGATCTGGGGCTGTTTTTCATGGTTTGGGCTAGGCCCTTAGTTCCAGTGAAGGGGAATCTTAACGCTACAGCATACAATGACATTCTAGAGGATTCTGTGCTTCCAACTTTGTGGCAACAGTTTGGTAAAGGCCCTTTCCTGTTTCAGCATGACAATGCTCCCGTGCACAAAGCGAGGTCCATACAGAAATGGTTTTTCGAGATCGGTGTGGAAGAACTTGACTGGCCTGCACAGAGCCTTGACTTCAACCCCATCGAACACCTTCTGGGATGAATTGGAACGCCGACTGCGAGCCAAGCCTAATCGCCCAACATCAGTGCCCGACCTCACTAATGCTCTTGTGGCTGAATGGAAGCAAGTCCCTGCAGCAATGTTCCATCATATAATGGAAATCCTTCCCAGAAGGGTGGAGGCTGTTATAGCAGCAAAGGGGGGACCAACTCCATATTAATACCCATGATTTTGGAATGAGATGTTTGACGAGAGGGTGATCACACACTTTTGGCCATGTGGTGTATTTTAAATCATCTGCTCCATTTTAGAGCCCCCACTATTGGAGTCTTCATCATACTATTCTTTCTCTGTTTACAAACCAGCACCCATCAACCCTAACTACTCCTCACATGAAGCCCTTTCACTCACACCCTACCTCCACACCCTCCTTCCACACCCTCCTCCCTTAATCCTCTCCCATCATCTTCATCTGGCCATAGCCCTATCCAACCCTAACCCAGCCTCAAGTGAACCAGTGGAGTCCCTACTGAACATGCATACACTGGCCACCAGAGGGTACCATCTGAGCAGAGTCCTGGCCCGAAGCCGCTCTCCGCACACCCCTCTGTCTCAGTACCTATGGGAAGAAGAAGAAGAAGAAGAGAGAAAACAACACTACTACTTGACCACCTAACACTACTAACTGACCAGTTTCACTCACCAACCACATCATATATACTGTATCTATCTATGCCTTTTCCTAAATATCAACCCAAGTTTGGGTTTTGTACATTTTTTACACGGTTTGGTGTTCTGTTATCCGCTCAGTTTTTTTCCCTCTACTGGTTTCCTAATTTGTAATCAATAGATTTCCAGATGAACCAATGAACTGCTGCAGCTCTCCAACAGTCAGAATAGCTTTGATTTGTTTGATTAGTTCTCTAATCTGTTGCTATAGGAGACGGACTGTCTCTAAGCTTCTGATGAATATACTGTGTGCGCCCTGTTCTGTCCCCTCCTCACCTCCTCTCATCCTCACCACACTGTCCACAGCTCAACTCAACTTCCTTTCTGAGGCACTGCAAAGACGTCATGTCCCCATCTACTCCACTGTGGGGATACCCAGACTGGAAAAAAGCCCCAAAAATGGACGACTCGTCATGAATGGAAAGATTTCACCAAAACATCAGTTCTCTGACCTTGCCCTAAAGTCCAGGTTGTTACATGATTCTCGTTCTACCCTCGTCCTCATTAACAGTATGCTGTCCTGAAAAAAGAGGGACTAGGTTATGACAAGAGAAGAACTTAAGCCTCGTGTGTGACACTTGTTCCATCCCTCTTTGAAGTACATCCATGCCACTCCGATAGTCTCCCGACTCATGATTCTCTATACAAAAAGCCCTCTTTGCAAAAAAAGAAAAGAAAGTGACTCCTTGAATACAGCCAATATGGTATTGCATAATAGTGAGAGAAATACTGGAAGGAGGCAGGCTCTAATTTCTAAATCAGTTTGGAATGGGGAATCTCTCTCTAGCATTGTTTCATGGCATTCTGGAAGAGATTTTACACGTCTTCACAAAGGGTCAGGTTAAAGGGGATATTGTATGTTTTATACCTGTTGATCCCTTTAAAAACCTCTGTCTTGCCGCCCACCCCTCAGACACGCGTGTTCCTCAGACCAGACCAAAGGGTAAGAGAACACTGACCCCAAGTCAGACTATAGAGGGTGATGTCCCTTCTCTCTGTATCAATACTCCTCCATTCTCACCCGTCTTTGTTGCATAGTATCTCACTCCTGTTTCATGTCAGCTGGTTTAGGCCGGCCAATCAGCTCATGTCTATGATGAGATGTATTCCAAACCAACCAACTATCACACATTCTTAGGCTGCGTTCCAACATCAACACTAGCATACTACTTAGAATGCATGCACAAACCATAATAGCTTCAAAGCAGTGTGCTAGTGTGGATGTTGGACCAGAGCCTTAGTTTCTCTCATTGTCGATAGAGAAATCTTGTCTCGTTGATTCGCCCAACACACGCACCTTCTCATGATGCACGTCGCACATCGAGTGAACAGACTGAGTAATGTTGGTGTGATGTAGCCAGTCGTGTGAATGGTGAATGGTACAGTCAGGTGGTGGCTGATAAGATAATGCCTGGGAGGCATTCATCCATGTCAGAAGCATGATCTCTGGTACTGTAGCCTCTCCTATCTATGCATGCGTCTTAGCCAATAGCTTTATAACGACTTCTTTACTGCATCTAACCCTGGCAGGATTCAATGCAGACGTCCTCCTTGCATTAACTACAATAGAGGGTCCACTTTAGCCATATGGTGTATGGTTGTTTATGGTTCGCTGACAGACCCTAAACAATGGTTTGCTCATAGAGGTAATGTTATGTAAAGATTTTCTAATGGACAGAACTGGAGAACACACACCCCAAAGTTATTTTCTTGTACCCCCTGTAGTGGACACTATGGCACCTGAAGAGACTCCTGTAATAACTGTAATCAGAATACTTGTAAGTAGTCCTTTCTGTTTGTTCATACACTCCACCGCGTCTCCTCTGACAGCTAAAATTACATGGACCATTTCTATGATTGTATTTTTGTGTTTTTTTATTGTTTAAAGTGAATGTTAGATTTGAGTCCGTTATGAATGTGTCCCATTTTGTTTTTTGATATTGTTTCCTATAAAGTTGAATAAATGTAGCATTTTTGTCAAGTTGACGATGCATGACTGTTCTCAGACACTCCCATACTTCTCTCTCTCTCACACACACACACACACACACACACACACACACACACACACACACACACACACACACACACACACACACACACACACACACACACACACACACACACACACACACACACAGTCTCAGAGCTCAACGATTGATTTGACTGTTGTTAGCCATAATTGCATCCGGCCCTAACAATGGAGGACATTTTCTTTTTCTCAGAATCACAGTTCTCTGTTTTCAGCCAGTACAAGCAAGTCTCTGGCACCATGAGAGGCTTGGACTAATGAATTAGGTTCAATCAAGCCAACATTTAGTTGATTCAGGTGCATAAATGTACCATTCAAAGCGTCTGGAGATTCTGAAGCATTTTACGCTTGGGAGATCTGGTGTTTTTGTTGGTGCTATTGTCGAATCGACGACACGTGACCGTTCGGAGTTAGACAATGGCAAGACCACATTCAGTAGGGCCTAGAGATTCAGTTTGGCATTTCATTACGTATGTATCGTTGGATGGTAAATAGCTTTTTGTTATTGTCCTTAAATAGAAGCCATGCCAAATTATGTCCAATCAGGTCATTGTTCATTCACACTTATCCATATTAGACTGATGTGTCGCTTTACATGCTTTAGTCTTTTTAGAGTTAAATATCTTGATCTGGGCCTCCCGAGTGGCGCAGCGGTCTAAGAGACTGCATCACAGTACTAGAGGCGTTACTACAGACCCAGGTTCATTCCCGGGCTGTGCCATAGGACGGCGCACAATTGGCCCAGCGTCGTCTGGGTGAGGGGAGAGTTTGGCCGGTGGGGCTTTACTTGGCTCATCGCGCTCTAGCGACTCCTTGTGGTGGGCTGGGTGACTGCGGGCTGACCCCAGTCGCCAGTTGAACAGTTTCCTCTGACACATTGGTGTGGCTGGTTTCAGGGTTAAGATGGTGGGTGTTAAGGAGCGCGGTTAGGCGGATCATGTTTCGGAGGACACATGATTCCACCTTCGCCTCTCCCGAGCACGTTGGGGAGTTGCAGTGATGAGACATGATCGAAAAAGGGGGTAAAATAAAAAAATGTATCTTAATCTATTTGTTTCTTTGAGTGGATTCATGATCTGAACAGTGCCTTCTGAGTCCTACTTTCAATGGTGTTGAGTGGCTACAGCACAGTACAGAACGATACGCCTTACATAACACAATATAACTTTGAGAAGGAAATCACAGAAAATGTATATTTTCATTGCAATCTCAGTCCCTTACTACGCAACGACATACAGTAGCATGAACAAGCCCTTAAAGTTTTTTCCACAAGACTGATTACAGAAACAACTGATTGGAATGAACGTATCAATTGCAAGTGTATAGTTTTAAAACTGAATCATTGCTCCTCTATTCAAATTCTGTCACATTTTAAGCTGGAACTGGAGGCATGACCTTTAGCATCACACAGTGACAGTACTGACCCAGCACATCACCCTGCCTTCCCTTTATACGCATTAGCTTCTATAGGAACTGAGATAAGCACATCTCTGATTTTCTAATCAACACGAAGGCTGAGCATTATTTAATCTTCTGCATGTTGTCTTACTGTCCCTTTCAAGATTCCATCACATCACTTCCTCTGTCTGCGTCCCAAAATGGCACCATATTCCCTATCTAGCGCACTGCTGTTGACGAGAGCCTGAAGGGCCCTTGGTCTAAAGTACTACACTATATAGGGAATAGGGTGTCTTTTGAGATGGGCTCTCTGACTTGCTGCCATTCCAACATTCCATCCATCCTCCCTCACTTCTTTTAATCCCTGTAATGTATGGGATCTATTGTTATAACGAGAACTAGTACAAAGTCAAAGCAATAAACTAGTGTTAACAAAATGTCTTCCATGCAATTTCAATGATTTGATGAAGTTACCCGTTGGAATAATAACGATATTCAGTGTGTTTATTTTCTAATGCACACCTGATTTGGTTTCTAAAAGTGAAACCATAAAATGCTCAATACTTGTTGAGAATAAAACAAATTTTACTAATTTATTACTTTTTTCCAATAGTTATTTAATTGAATGTTATGCTGTCTCTCATTTGAGTAACGCAGAGTCTTCTTTCTCCTGCCTGCTTTAGCCTATTGATGATGATGATGATGATCAACGATCCTAGTAGCATTTTTGGATCAAATCATCCTTTTGACTCAGTCCACTCTGGAAAGATTAGAAACTATGTTATTACCAACCACTTAACATTAACGTCGTAGCTTTATGAAATACCCAACGTAAGGGACCAATTCAAAGACTCCAGAGGTCTACAGATACTTAGATTCCCTGGATGTATCACATGAATGGCAGGAGTACACATTTTTGTTGTAGCACAGGAACAAACTCACCTGATTCAACTAATCAAGGTTTTGATGATTAGTTGACAAGTTGAATCAGGTGTGCTTGTCTGGGGCCACAACAAAAACGTGTACTGTTGAGGGTACTGTCGTGTCTTTGACTATGCCAGATTAATTGCTATGACATGCTATTCTATAAAATAATTTCTCCGTAATTAATATTACCTGATTGAACTAATCATGTAAATATGAATTAACTAGAGAGGGACACCACGAAAGAATATTTATAGAGCTGTTATCTTTCGAATAAACTCTTAAAGATTTAGTAATATTTTCCTAAATAGCAGTCACATTAATCGTCATTTTATTCAGTCTCATCTGAAAGTTGTAAGTCCTTGATTATCTGCAAGAATCCTGGCTAACAAGTTGAATCAGCAATACAAAATTGGGTTTAATTATTTATTTACTAAATACCTAACTAATCACACATACACAATTAAATCATAACTTGATCACAAATTACGTCATACAGAAAAACGTCCCTAGCGGGCAGAATCGATATGACAGCTTGTTGCACAAAGGAAAGGGGGGAGTCCTAGTGAAAGAGCGGGAGACTTGACATAGGCGAGCTGTGCTATCGTAAATACAGTATCTTATGCATTCTAAATTACCGCCCATTTGAAGAGGAAAATGCAATCAATATTTACTCTGAGCTGCGCTTCAGTAGGTTGGTGGTAGACGGCCCGTGTCATCAACCCGAGTCCTCTGTCCTTTGAAGAATGTCTCTGGTAGTCACGGGAACACGTTGTGTGTATTAGACGGGATACTTGGACTGTCCTTCCGAACCTGCGTTTAGCTGTTGCTAACTCCAAGGCTAGGAGATATCACTTCTGTAGTGAATACGAGTTCAAAGTTCATACCATTCACAATCAAAGTCCATGCTGATGTTGGCTTCATCTATAGTGATTATCTGAACCATTCTGACACTGGATCGTCATCCTAGCATACCCGGAACAGAAAGTTATTTTCTGGTTCGTGGCTTTTATAGTGGAGGGAGAGGGGTGTGTCTGAAAAGTCTATTATAACCCATGCCTCTTCACAGGAGCGGACCACTGTGAGCAGAGGAAAACTTATGAAAGCACAGATCTCTCATTTGGAAGCTAAAATTACATTTCATCTCTTCACAAATAATGTCATATTCAAACATTTGAATTAAACAACAATTCCATGTGAATCCGATATCTCTGACATTTAGACTTTCCACAGTAGAGTTTATGTCATTCAATCCTTGATGAGAATGTGTCAGAGGGCAACCGAACTGACATAATATACCTTAAGTACCACCGCATATGTTCAGTTGGTCGGATCACCAGAATATAGTTCATTTCCCCCAACTTCTGATGTTACCCAGAATCTCTATGTTAACCCATGGGTTTCCTTATGTCACATCAGTTATAGTAGGGAGAGAGAAAAAGGGGGAAAGAGGTATTTATGACTGTCATAAACCTACCCCCAACCCAACGTCATGACAGTACTGGAGGACCGGAGTTGGGAAACACTGTTATAGTGGATGTGTGTGCGTGTTTAACTTCAGCGTGCAGCCTGTAATGTAGATAAGTCCATCATTCGCTCCACAGGAACTCTATCCAGATACAGAATGTCTGACTACCAAATGGCACCCTATTCCCTATATCAAGGGTAGTCAACCTTTACCCGCGAGGGCCGGAGCCTGTTGGTTTTCTGTTCTACCTGATAATTAATTGCACACACCTGTTGTCCCAGGTCTAAATCAGTCCCAAGTCTGTATATAATTTTATGAAAAGTAATACACCTGCCTGACAAATTATACCAGTACGCTAAATTACAGGGTGATGAGAAATTATTTTTTAATTAACAAAAGGTTAATAGTGGTATTGACAAGGTTAATCCAGTCAAATGATAAGGCAGCATATCTTCTCAGTCCAGCCCAGCTCTCATTTGATTCAGTTTTGTTTAAGGTCTCCATCACCTTGTCAGTCCTATTAACCATACCCCCACATTCTTGGAAGACATATAATAACCTAAAGGTAATGACACACATGGATGTTTTTGCACTTTGAGCCCAGACCAGACTGTCTCTAGTTACAGTGGAGAGCTACAATACATAGTAGTTTAGCTACAGGTGTTATTCTCATATTGTTTTCATTGTCTGGTTGATTTGAGGTAATTTCCTGATTCCGGCTTGTTACATATTTGGGATAGGGTGGCAGGAAAGGGTGCAGGTGCGATGATGTAATTGTTGCGGAATGCAGGGACTTGGAATGCTAAAGGCATTGTGACTTCAGCTTTTGTTTGTGGCAAACCGCCACAACGTAAGGCTTGTCGATGGAACGCTCTCTCGCGCAGTCTCTCTCTCCATTTCTCTCTGGCTCCCTCACTCTGTTTCTCAATGCTCTCGCTCTATGTTTCTCTCGCTCTCTGTTTCTCTCGCTCTCTCACTGACCACATTTACATGCGCACAGTATTCTGGATAGTACCTCATACTGTATCACCCTTAAGGTCTAATTCGGGATAAACTGTTTACATGCACCTTGATATTCCGCTCACGAGTTTCACTGTTTACATGAATAAACATAATATTCCTCATTTAAGTTCATATGGGTTCAATTAAATTGTAACTGAAATATGGACACTGACTGTAGGGCTGTAACTTCACATGTAGGATAATATAATGTTAACTCCTGCAGAATTATGCATTTTGGAACAGGGGTGGAGAAATGGTATTTCTTTCTTTCAGCATCTCTTATGAAAATGCATGTGTAATGTGTTATCTTTGACATGCAAGCAGACAGTATTTCAACCACATAAAATATGCACCCAAGATTTTGGGCTCCAGAGTGGCGCAGCAGTCTAAGGCACTGCCTCTCAGTGCTAGATGTGTCACTACAGACCTGGTTCAATTCCAGGCTGTATCACAACCATCTGCAATTGGGAGTCCCATAGGGCAGAGCACAATTGTCCCAGCGTCGTCCAGGTTAGTGCTTGGCCGTGGTAGGCCGTCATTGTAAATAAGAATTTGTTCTTGACTGACTTGCCTGGTTAAATAAAGGTTAAATAAACTGGGAGGCTTATCAGAATCGTTTTCTCAGCTATTCATTTCCTCAAAACCAGTCAAACTGATGACATTTGGACATTTTGCACAGGACCGATCTTTCCACTGTTTTGAAGTTATTGCGTTTGTCTCCCAGGTCCCTGAACTAAACAGACAACTTTACCGGTGTTAACTAGATTACTAATGCATTAATTCTATCAATGTAAGACATTATTCTGGTGAGTTCTACTTTATTTAGTTATAAAGGAGAGAAGCTGCATGTATAACGTATAGTGGTTTACCAAATGTCAGAAATTATCATTAGGCCTACCAAATGTCAGAAATTATCATTTGGCCTACCAAATGTCAGAAATTATAATATGGACTACCAAATGTCAGAAATTATAAGCAAAACGTTGTCTAAATTAGGGGTGGAAGTAACCAGTAGGCTTAATGTTCCAGTATGGAGTAACAGCAAAATGAATAATGGTGGATGGAACTGCACAGGTAGCTTACTTTTTGAAGTGATTTGTTTGACAATCAGATGAAAACATCATCACACAACACCCATGATATACTAAACTGAGCCTGCGCAGACCGGTAAAACAACAGTAGCCTGAATGGGATAAGATGTTTACATGCCACAGTAACCTGTCTAAGATCAGCATATCTCATAACCGGGATACAAGCCTTTTCAGGTAATTGTAAATGGGATATGTTTGTGTCATCTCAAAATCAGAATACTTGAGTATCCCAAATAATAATGGCATATTGGTGTGCATGTTAAAGGTGGTCACTGACTGCACAATAATGATATTGTATGAACATTGAGTGTCCACTAGAGAGCAGTCTTTCCCAACCCTGTGAGAGACTGAACAACATTGCACTGGCAGATTGAGGCAATGGGAGACTCAGTCAGGGGCCCTGTTCACAATACCAAGAAGGCAGTTATTGATTGCGTCTCTCATCTAAAATGACATTACTTGCTACGGTGCAGTGTCGATACTCGCAGTGTTCCCATTTCCCAAATGTCAATCACCTCATTGGATTATGCTTCACTTGGCTCCAGTTTTTAACACCGTTTTTAACAACAGTTAACAACACCGTTCCTGCAGGTCTTTTAGGCACTCTCTAAGTGGCACAGACAGTTCTAGAGAAGTGTTCCTCGATCCTGGTCTTGGGGACACATGATGTGCACTAATACACCAGATTCAACTAATGAACTTATCATCAAGCCTTGGGTAAGTTAAACTAGGGCTGGAACCAAAGCCTGCACACCCAGTTGGTCTCCACAACCAGAATAAATTAAATTGTTGTAGATGGTGAAAAACCTGTGGTTGGGCTATATCATTGGCTCACCATTAGGGACCTTTTTACTTGAAGAAACCTTTCCTTATGATGTCATCATTACTCTGTATTGATATTACATTCTGAAACCTTTCCTTATGTCGTCATCATTACTCTGTATTGATATTACATTCTGAAACCTTTCCTTATGATGTCATCATTACTCTGTATTGATATTACATTCTGAAACCTTTCCTTATGTCGTCATCATTACTCTGTATTGATATTACATTCTGAAACCTTTCCTTATGATGTCATCATTACTCTGTATTGATATTACATTCTGAAACCTTTCCTTATGATGTCATCATTACTCTGTATTGATATTACATTCTGAAACCTTTCCTTATGATGTCATCATTACTCTGTATTGATATTACATTCTGAAACCTTTCCTTATGATGTCATCATTACTCTGTATTGATATTACATTCTGAAACCTTTCCTTATGATGTCATCATTACTCTGTATTGATATTACATTCTGAAACCTTTCCTTATGATGTCATCATTACTCTGTATTGATATTACATTCTGAAACCTTTCCTTATGTCATCATTACTCTGTATTGATATTACATTCTGAAACCTTTCCTTATGATGTCATCATTACTCTGTATTGATATTACATTCTGAAACCTTTCCTTATGATGTCATCATTACTCTGTATTGATATTACATTCTGAAACCTTTCCTTATGATGTCATCATTACTCTGTATTGATATTACATTCTGAAACCTTTCCTTATGATGTCATCATTACTCTGTATTGATATTACATTCTGAAACCTTTCCTTATGATGTCATCATTACTCTGTATTGATATTACATTCTGAAACCTTTCCTTATGATGTCATCATTACTCTGTATTGATATTACATTCTGAAACCTTTCCTTACGATGTCATAACCTTTTTTAGCACCTTTTGTGTTGATCCAGAAAAATTAAAACCAGACGTGTTTTATGTTGTAAGTGTGCTCTGCAATTGTGTGCATGTGGTGTTTGTGCTCAATTCCTCAGTGCAGTTTTTTTTTTTTTTTTTACTTTGGCGTGTGATGATTAAAACCCACCAATGCCACCACTATTAGGGAACATCAGGAGGGATGTTATGTCTTTCTCTTGGCTCGCTCCCCTCTTTTGGTTTTCTCTCCTTGAGATAGAGTATCTGAAGAATCCCGGGAATTCTAGACAGAGGGACCATGCAGGAACACGCCTGAGTAGGAATCAAGAATAGCATTGGGGAGGGGGAGAAGTGGGACAGGGGGAGCTGCACAGGTATGGCTGGACCAATCACAAAGCCTTCTCACCTTCATTTGGACTCCCTTTATTGTGTGTTAACTATGGGACAGAACAAAAGTCTGCACACCTCCCACTGGTCTACTGAGTCTAAGAGACATAGGGTATCCTCATTGCTGTACTGATCAGACCTCAATGCCACTTCTTAGTTTTCTACCCATTGATACTCCCCCTTAACCCAATGCTTTCAAAGGCTAAACAAGTTCAAACATATCAATGGGAAGAAAAGCAGGTGCTGTTGCTGAGTATTGATGGCCTCAGCAAGGATCGATGGTATTGACAGGGAGGGCCTTTTAAAGGGAGTTTCAGGGGTGAGATGACTGGTGGGGCGTGGAGATGACTGGCGGGCCAGGGAGTTTCAGGGGTGAGATGACTGGTGGGGCGTGGAGATGACTGGCGGGCCAGGGAGTTTCAGGAGTAGAGATGACTGGCGGGCCAGGGAGTTTCAGGAGTAGAGATGACTGGCGGGCCAGGGAGTTTCAGGAGTAGAGATGACTGGCGGGCCAGGGAGTTTCGCCTTAATGCAAATGTAGTTAGACATATCCTCTCTACAGGGGTTACATTGGGAATTTGAAGATGAGGGAGGCCTACAGTATTTGGGGGGATTAGGGGTATGATTATGGTTGAGCCGGGGTGCGGACATGAAGCTAGGGTAAGGGTTGTGCTATGGCTGACCCGTATGTTCAACCCTAACATTGTCCTTAATCCTAAACCTTGACCCTTTCCATAGCCTTATAATCAACCCTAACCCTAATCTTGGTTTATCATACTACTATCATACTTTTCTCTTTGGACGTATAAGGTCCTGTAGCTCGGCTCCTCCTCATCTTCATTTGACCCAAGGTGCAGGATCCCGCTTCCAGGTAGCTCCGGTTTAACCACTGCCAAGTGGAAAGCCACTTTGCGCTAGCCGAGTGATTGGTTAGATGTGTATATATACTTTTTGGGGTATGTATCTAAATATGTGTACATTGTGTATGATTGAATGTATGGCACAGCGTGCCCATGTCACTTGTTTTGCCCTGCAGCCACTTGCCTACCAATAGAGGACCACAATGGAAACAAGTCAGACTTCTTGTGTGTATAATCCAATTTTGGTACATGTATTGGTTGCCTGGTGTGGCTTCTTTAGGTATTTCAAATCAAACTCTAGTCCACACCACAGTTTAATCTCTGTCAGATGTGTGGAGGAGGAAGGACATCCTGTTGCAAGGCCCAGTTGGCTCCCATAATGTAGGCTGTGGTTCTCATCTTACCAGGTAGGAGGCTGGGACCGTGACACAAGAGTCATGGGTTTAGAATAAAATTATGAATCTGCTTTTTTGAAGACTGGTATTCAAGATTCAGCCATTTGTTAGCTAAATGTTTTGATGATTTGATATTTTAAATGTATTTCAAAGAGACTGATTAGACTGTATTTTTAAACATCTCATTTTCACCTTGTGTTAATGCCTCTAGTTCCTATTGGACTTCATTATGTGACGACGACTGAACACAGGCTTACAGGCCTTTTAGCTTCTCATTGACTTATTAAACCCCTGTTATACAGCCCCATCCCTTCTCAGTCACTCATTAAACCCCTTTTATCAGGAACATTCTGTTTGTAGCTAGTCCCCATGGCAACCTGACATGGAACATGGCACTGGATGTTCCACAATCAAACATGTTCAGCCCCAGCCTGCCAGAGTTCCTGACTGTGACAATTCTGCTCCTGTGACACTGCTGGCCTGAAAACAAGGAATGTAGTCTACAGAGCACAACTCCAGCTGCCACCTCTTGAACCCAACTGGGGGGGAACACAACTCCTGGACTGAACCAAGGGATCTAAGATGGGGGAAACACCTCTCATGGATTGAACCAAGTGGTCTAAGATGGGGGGGAAATAAAACATTCTCAAATGTCCCGCTGCTTAGGAACACAAACACTAAAGAATAGTAAAGTGGTGGGTCATCAAATTCTTGGACGAGAGAGTGAGCGGGAGAAAACGAGAGACAGAAAAAAGAAAGATGGCGTTACCAGGGATGAGGATGTATGCCTTAAACAATCATGACTGACCGAATACCTACTCTTCATATACTAATAAATTGTACCCTTTACTGACCCTCACATAAGCATTTTCCCCATCACTAGTTTATTGTAGACTTAATTTAAGAGTCAGTTGTTTGTATCACCAATTAGAGTTAGTATGGAAAACCCAGGCCTGAAGGATGCTGCCTCCACTGCTGCTGCCACCCCCAGATTTTCCCCACTTGTCCCTCAATATTTCTTTGCCATAATGTCACCTTATGCACTACTTTTGAACAGGGTCCATAGGTTGACCAGGGCCCATAGGCCCAAAAATGGAAAAGTGGTGCGAGCAAATGTATTCACCCCTTTGTTATGAAGCTCCTAAATAAGATCTGGTGCAACCAATTACCTTTATAAGTCACATAATTAGTTAGATTGCACACAGGTGGAGTTTATTTAAGTGTCACATGATCTCAGTATATATACACCTGTTCTGAAAGGCCCCAGAGTTTGCAACACCACTAAGCAAGGGGCACCATGAAGACCAAGGCGCTCTCCAAACAGGTCATGGACAAAGTTGTGGAGAAGTACAGATCAGGGTTGGGTTATAAAAAAATATCCGAAACTTTGAACATCCCACGGAGCACCATTAAATCCATTATAAAAAAGGGAAAGAATATGGCACCACAACAAACCTGTCAAGAGCGGGCCACCTACCAAAACTCACAGACCAGGCTAGGAGGGCATTAATCAGAGGCACAACAAAGAGACCAAATATAACCCTGAAGGAGCTGCAAAGCTCCACAGCGGAGATTGGAGTATCTGTCCATAGAACCACTTTAAGCCGTACACTCCACAGAGCTGGGCTTTATGGAATGGACAGAAAAAAAGCCATTGCTTAAAGAAAAAAATAAGCAAACACGTTTAGTGTTCGCCAAAAGGCATGTGGGAGACTCCCCAAACGTGGAAGATGGTACTCTGGTCAGATGAGACTAAAATGTAGCTTTTTGGCCATCAAGGAAAACGCTACGTCTGGCGCAAACCCAACGCCTCATCACCCCGAGAACGCCATCCCCACAGTGAAGTGTGGTGGCAGCATCATGCTGTGGGGAAGGTTTTCATCGGCAGGGACTGGGAAACTGGTCAGAATTGTGGGAATGATGGATGGAGCTAATTACAGGGAAATTCTTGAGGGAAACCTGTTTCAGTCCTCCAGATATTTGAGACTGGGACGGAGGTTCAGCTTCCAGCAGGACAATGACCCTAAGCATACTGCTAAAGCAACACTCGAGTGGTTTAAGGGGAAACATTTAAATGTCTTGGAATGGCCTAGTCAAAGCCCAGATGTCAATCCAATTGAGAATCTGTGGTATGACTTAAAGATTGCTGTACACCAGCGGAACCCATCCTACTTGAAGGAGCTGGAGCAGTTTTGCCTTGTAGAATGGGCAAAAATCCCAGTGGCTAGATGTGCCAAGCTTATAGAGACATACCCCAAGAGACTTGCAGCTGTAATTGCTGTAAAAGTTGGCTCTACAAAGTATTTGTAGATTTTAGGGGGGGGGTGAATAGTTATGCACGTTCAAGTTCTGTATTTTTTGTCTTATTTCTTGTTTATTTAACAATAAAACATATTTTGCATCTTCAAAGTGGTAGGCATGCTGTGTAAATCAAATGATACAAACCCCCCCAAAATGTATTTTAATTCCAGGTTGTAAGGCAACAAAATAGGAAAAATGCCAAGGGGGTGAATACTTTTCCAAGCCACTGTATTGGTAAAAGGTGGCTTAGCACAAATACTGTAGCAATGTTTACGCAGTGTATTTTATTTACAATATTCATCCCGTGCCCACACACTTTTAATTCTGAAAAGTGAAAGTATACTTGTGAGGGTGGTCGCCCTGGTAGTAGTTGTAGGTTTTTATACAGTACCCAAGACCAATCCATGAGTTCATTTGACCATTGGAAAAGAGCTACTGTGTAATTACTGCAATGTGGGTTTGATTGAATTAAGCCATAAGTTATTATCCAATCTTTCCTGAGATTAAATGAAAAGTCCTCAGTCAGCAGCCTCAGCCATCATAAAGTCCTCAGTCAGCAGCATCAGGCATCACAAGTCCTCAGTCAGCAGCCTCAGCCATCATAAAGTTGTCAGTCAGCAGCATCAGGCATCACAAGTCCTCAGTCAGCAGCATCAGGCATCACAAGTCCTCAGTCAGCAGCCTCAGCCATCATAAAGTTGTCAGTCAGCAGCATCAGGCATCATAAGTCCTCAGTCAGCAGCATCAGGCATCATAAGTCCTCAGTCAGCAGCATCAGGCATCACAAGTCCTCAGTCAGCAGCGTCATAAGTCCTCAGTCAGCAGCATCAGGCATCACAAGTCCTCAGTCAGCAGCCTCAGCCATCATAAAGTCCTCAGTCAGTAGCCTCAGCCATCATAAAGTTGTCAGTCAGCAGCGTCAGGCATCATAAAGTCCTCAGTCAGTAGCGTCAGGCATCATAAAGTCCTCAGTCAGCAGTGTCAGGCATCATAAAAGTGTCAGTCAGCAGCCTCAGGCATCATAAAGTCCTCAGTCAGCAGCCTCAGGCATCATCAAAATCCTCAGTCAGCAGCATCAGGCATCACAAGTCCTCAGTCAGCAGCATCAGGCATCACAAGTCCTCAGTCAGCAGCCTCAGCCATCATAAAGTTGTCAGTCAGCAGCATCAGGCATCATAAGTCCTCAGTCAGCAGCATCAGGCATCATAAGTCCTCAGTCAGCAGCATCAGGCATCACAAGTCCTCAGTCAGCAGCGTCATAAGTCCTCAGTCAGCAGCATCAGGCATCACAAGTCCTCAGTCAGCAGCCTCAGCCATCATAAAGTCCTCAGTCAGTAGCCTCAGCCATCATAAAGTTGTCAGTCAGCAGCGTCAGGCATCATAAAGTCCTCAGTCAGTAGCGTCAGGCATCATAAAGTCCTCAGTCAGCAGTGTCAGGCATCATAAAAGTGTCAGTCAGCAGCCTCAGGCATCATAAAGTCCTCAGTCAGCAGCCTCAGGCATCATCAAAATCCTCAGTCAGCAGCATCAGGCATCACAAGTCCTCAGTCAGCAGCATCAGGCATCACAAGTCCTCAGTCAGCAGCCTCAGCCATCATAAAGTTGTCAGTCAGCAGCATCAGGCATCACAAGTCCTCAGTCAGCAGCATCAGGCATCACAAGTCCTCAGTCAGCAGCCTCAGCCATCATAAAGTTGTCAGTCAGCAGCATCAGGCATCATAAGTCCTCAGTCAGCAGCATCAGGCATCATAAGTCCTCAGTCAGCAGCATCAGGCATCACAAGTCCTCAGTCAGCAGCGTCATAAGTCCTCAGTCAGCAGCATCAGGCATCACAAGTCCTCAGTCAGCAGCCTCAGCCATCATAAAGTCCTCAGTCAGTAGCCTCAGCCATCATAAAGTTGTCAGTCAGCAGCGTCAGGCATCATAAAGTCCTCAGTCAGTAGCGTCAGGCATCATAAAGTCCTCAGTCAGCAGTGTCAGGCATCATAAAAGTGTCAGTCAGCAGCCTCAGGCATCATAAAGTTGTCAGTCAGCAGCCTCAGGCATCATCAAAATCCTCAGTCAGCAGCCTCAGGCATCAAAGTCCTCAGTCAGCAGCCTCAGACATATTAGAAACAATAAGATGATGATGAAAGTGCAAAGCTGGCCTCCTGAGTGGCACAGCGGTCTAAGGCACTGCATTGCAGTAGTCGTCTGGGTTAGGGGAGGGTTTGGCTGGGGGGCCGGGGGGGCTTTCCTTCTTCGACACATTGATGCGGCTAGCTTTCGGAGGTGTTAAGAAGCAGCGAGGCTTGGTGGGTCATGTTTTGGAGGACGCATGACTCGACCTTCGCCTCTCCAGAGCCCGTTGGGGAGTTGCAGCGATGAGACACGATCTCAACTACCAATTTGGATATCACGAAATTGGGGAGGAAAAAGGGGGTAAAATTACACAAAAAGAAAGTGAAAAGTTTGACTTTCTGATGTTTACTCATAATATTTAACTTACTTAGCCTGAGAGTTTGAGACATTTTACATACATCACACAGTGTGCAAAAGTAAGTAACAGCCGGTGAGTTATTCTGCCTTTATGACAACATACGTATCTGAGAAAGATTTACAAGATTGAGACATGGGGATGCTCTCAGGAGTCTAGTGAAGTGGGATGTTTTGGGCTCCAGTGAGGGGAGGGAGGATGAGTAGATGACAGGTATTGAGCGATGGTGTGACAGACCACCAAGGCTGGGTCAGTCCCTGTGGAGGAGTGGATGGAGGGAGGAGAGGGCTGGTGTGAGCCACCTGAGACCCACTCTCTCAACACTCATCCAAAGATGAAAGGATGACATCCTTAGGGAACAGGGTGGGTGAAGGAGGAGGGGGGAGGAGACTGTCTTCTTCCTTCCCTGTAGACACACTGAGTCACCAGAACATACATGTATCTGGCCACTCCTCTTCTGTCATCATAGGAGTTCATTTTTTGTCCCACTTCCCTCTTAAAGTTAAAACATCCCTTCTCTCCCCAAAAGGGACCAACCATCTGTCTTCAAGACTCAATGTTGTGTATTGAATTAAATGTGATTCATGTAGCTCTTTTCACACATTCAAAGCACTGTACATTACATTGGTGTCCACAGAAAACGTAGACCGTGTAGTTTGTATTCACTTTGGTTATTGTGGCTGAGCATTATGTTGTTGTGTAATTGCAATATAGCCAAACCCCAAGGCAGAAAGTGCTCTCCCGCTCACAGCGTCAACAAACCATTACCACACACACACACATACAGTATCAACCAGTGGTGTAAAAATACTTTAGTAGTTTTTTTCCCCCTGTACTTTACTATTTATATTTTTGACTACTTTTACTCCACTACATTCCTAAAGAAAATAATGTACTTTCTACTCCATACCCAAAAGTACTCGTTACATTTTGAAAGCTTAGGAGGACAGGAAAATGGTCTAATTCACACTCTTAAAGAGAAATTCCTGTTCATCCCTACTGCATCTTATCTGGCTTTGCTTAATATAAGGAATTTGAAATTATTTATACTTTTACTTTCACTTTTGATACTTAAGTATATTTTAGCAATTACATTTACTTTTGATACTTAAGTATATTTACATGTAAAACCAAATAATTTTTTACTTTTACTCAAGTAGAATTTTACTGGGTGACTTGGGTACTTTTTCCACCACTGGCATCTACAAAGCGCATTACAACAAAATGAAGGAGCTGCCTGCCATAGAGACTAAGTGTAATCAGAGACTTGAAGCCTGAGTGCTGTGATCAAACATGAAGGTAATATCAAACGAGCAGCAGGTCTCTACACGCCAGACAATATATTTTCTGGTACTATGAGTCTGTATTGTACTGCTCTCACAAAACATAGGACAGGAAAATACTTTTAAACACACACAGAATGAATGAGTTAATCTCTGGCACCTATCCATTAACTGTAATATAAGGGAAATTCAGAGTGAAAAGATAAAAGCCTTTATATTTAGTTTGGTCACATTCTACCTTCAACAACTGATGGTTGACCAGTCTTCCAGTCACACTGGTTGAAACGTTTGAACATGTCAAAATGTAGGGATGCTGCTGTTATTGTAGTCTTGTTTTGTACGTTAGAACTATGTTGAGTGTTGCATGAGTTACTCTATGCAGACAAAAAAAACTGCTTGAATGGATCTGATTGTTATGGGAGGGAGAGGTTGGTGTAGCAGGGCAGGTGGTGATCGTGTATGTGCCTGTGTGTGTGTGTGTGTGTGTGTGTGTGTGTGTGTGTGTGTGTGTGTGTGGAGTCCTCCCATTCCCCGTTCTGAGTGATGGGAGAAAGGAGAGTATGAGTCTGCTTGCACTTAGATGACCAATAGAGTCCGACAGACCCAAAAATACCTTGAGGGAGTGTGTGTACGGGGCCTGTCTGCCATTACAGTGTTGGGACAATAAACTGTCATTTTTTGTTACACAGTAATTACTATCTCATTCACAAGTCATTTTTAAAGTCCCTTTAAACATATGCCAGGATAGTGTCACATTGAATCCTATAGACAGATACAGCTGATCTAGGGATATTTTCTCTTTAGCAAAGCAGAGGCTGATTCACACTCACCACTTTGCTACCTCCTCTGTCAGCAAGAAACCAATCTGTGGTTCCTCAATCAATGGAAATAGGATGTCAGACACATGAGACATGTGAGAGAGGCAAAGGTGACAGAGGATTGTTCTGAGAGAGTTTGCTGAATGTTCTGTGATCTTGTCAGGGTTAGTAGGCTAAGTAAAGAAATCAGTAAAAGTACTGGTTTTAAACGATTAAGTTGTTCCTCCATTTTCTGACATATAAGATGAAAGAGAGAGCTGTGAAGTAAATATCTAACATGTCCTGTACAGCACATCTGACACCTTCACTATCTCCGACACCCTCACTATCTGCCCTTCATATGGAGACAGAGTGATAGAGGTGTTTTGTCTGTGGCTCTACATCAGCCTGCTATCAAAGCAAGGTGTGGTTCAATGGATAAGAAGGAGGGAGACAGAGAGGTAAAGAGAGAGATAAAAAGAGAGAGTTCATGTTCCTGGCATTAGATATAATACACCAGAGGAATGGAGTGCACTATATAAAGAATATGGTGCCATTTGGGACATTTGGGGTCGGCAGGTAGCCTATTGGTTAGAGCGTTGGACTAGTAACCGAAAGGTTGCAAGATCGAATACCAGAGTTGAGATGGTCAAAATCTGTCGTTCTGCCCCTGAACAAGGCAGTTAACCCACTGTTCCTAGGCCGTCATTGAAAATACTTGCCTAGTTAAATGAAGGTTAATAAAAATAAATGAATAAAACTGTACGATTTGTGACGGAAATTGAGTATATAGTATGCTTATTGGTCATAGTATGGATATAGTTAGTATGCCAAAATGTCCCTGATGTCATACTACATTAGCCAAAATAGGAAGTATACAAGCAGTGGACACTATTTCCGTGCTTTTAGGGCCCATAATGCAATTCTTCCGAAAATGGGCCTGGCTTCACATTGTTTTCAGATTTCAAGAAAACGGAGGAAAATATGCAGCCGAAGTCCAACGAGAGCGGATACAAATTCATCGCTTTAACTAATTATGACAAATGTTACAAAAATGCTGAGCAATGTAATAAAGTAAAGACTTTTCAAACAAGTTACCTTACACATTATGCTGGCTGACAATTTGTTAGCTACGCTATCCTTATGAACCACATTACATATCATTACAGCAGTATGTACCGGTATGTTAGCTAGGTATTTTAGCTAAAATGTTAGAATAAATGGAGCTGAAGGATAGGGCTGCCGTGCATCTAGCTCTTAGGAAACTTTGCAATATTTAGTTTTTTTATGTGTTACTTACATTATTAGGCCAGGAAATGTTTTGTGTTATTACATTAAGCCGGGAAGAACTTTTGGATATCAGTTTCTGCCTTTAGGAAGGGAGGAGTCGCAATTCAACGTCTCAGACATGAGACGTATGTGGCAGGGTCTACAGACAATCACGGACTACAAAGGGAAACCAGCCATGTCCGGACCTTCTTCGCCTGCTTTGAGGAGAACACAGTGCCACCGATGCGGCCCGCTACCAAGGACTGTGGGCTCTCCTTCTCCGTGGCTGACGTGAGTAAGACGTTTAAGTGTGTTAACCCTTGCAAGGCTGCCGGCCCAGACGGCATCCCTAGCCGTGTCCTCAGAGCACGCGCAGACCAGCTGGCTGGAGTGTTTACGGACATATTCAATCTCTCCCTATCCCAGTCTGTTGTCCCCACATGCTTCAAGATGTCCACCATTGTTCCTGTACCCAAGAAAGCAAAGGTAACTGAACAAAATTACTATTGCCCCATAGCACTCACTTCTGTCATCATGAAGTATCATATCACCTCTACCTTACCTTACCTGAAACCCTAGACCAACTGCAATTTGTTTACCGCGCCAATAGATCCACAGACGATGCAATCACCATCACACTGCACACTGCCCTATCCCATCTGGACAAGAGGAATACCTATGTTAGAATGCTGTTCATTGACTATAGCTCAGCATTCAACACCATAGTACCTTCCAAACTCATCATTAAGCTCAAAGCCCTGGGTCTGAACCCTGCCCTTTGCAACTGGGTCTTGGACTTCCTGATGGGCCGACCCCAGGTGGTGAAGATAAGAAACAACAACTCCACTTCGCTGATCCGCAACACTGGGGGCCACGCACGCCTCCAACGCAATCATCAAGTTTGCAGATGACACAACAGTAGAATGCCTGATTACCAACAATGATGAGACGGCCTACAGGGAGGAAGTGAGGGCCCTGGGAGTGTGGTGCCAGGAAAATAACCTCTCACCCAACGTCAACAAAACAAAGGAACTGATCGTGGACTTCAGGAAACAGCAGAGAGAGCACCCCCATCCACATTGTTGGGACTGCAGTGGAGAAGATGGAAAGCTTCAAGTTCTTCAGCGTACACATCACTGACAAGCTGAAATGGTCCACCCACACAGACAGTGTGGTGAAGAAGGCGCAACAGCACCTCTTCAACCTCAGGAGGCTGAAAAAAATGTGGCTTGGCACCTAAAATCCTCAAACTTTTGCAGATTTACAATTGAGAGCATCCTGTTGGGCTGTATCATCGCCTGGTATGGCAACTGCACCCCCTGCAATAGCAGGGCTCTCCAGAGGGTGGTGCGGTCTGCCCAACGCATCACCGGGGGCAAACTACCTGCCCTTCAGGACACCTACAGCACCCAATGTCACAGGAAGGCCAAAAAGATAATCAAGGACAACAACCACCCGAGCCACTGCCTGTTCACCCCACTATCATCCAGAAGGTGAGGTCAGTACAGGTGCATCAAAGCTGGGACCGAGAGACTTCTATCTGAAGGCCATCAGACTGTTAAATAGCCATCACTAGGACATTAGAAGCTGCTACCCTATATACATGGACTTGAAATCCCTGGCCACTTTCATAATTGGATCACTAGTCACTTTAATAATGTTTACATATTTTGCATATACTGTATTCTATCCTATTCTACTGTATCTTAGTCTATGCCGCACTGACATTGCTCATCCAAATATTTATATATTCTTAATTCCATTCCTTTACTTTAGATTGTGTGTATTGTTAGATATTACTTGTTAGATATTACTGCACTGTTGGAGCTAGAAACACAAGCATTTCGCTACACCCGCAATAACATCTGCTAAACACATGTACGAGACAAATACAATTTGATTTGAGCTACCTAATGTTAGTTGGCTACTAATACATCAAACTTGCCAGTATATTAACCAGTTAACTTGGGTGTTTGATGGCCGTTGTGAGGTCAGAACGCTTGGATCAACCCTACTCCTCGGCCAGTGTGTCCGAGAGCTAAACACTCTGAATTTACTAACGGACAATCTGACAATGCTCTGAATTTACAAACACCCAGAGGGCGCTCTGAGTGCACTCTGGCACTCCAGATTGAATTTACTAATGCACCCTACTCCTCCAGATTGAATTTACTAATGCACCCTACTCCTCCAGATTGAATTTACTAATGCACCCTACTCCTCCAGATTGAATTTACTAATGCACCCTACTCCTCCAGATTGAATTTACTAATGCACCCTACTCCTCCAGATTGAATTTACTAATGCACCCGACTCCTCCAGATTGAATTTACTAATGCACCCGACTCCTCCAGATTGAATTTACTAATGCACCCTACTCCTCGGCCAGAGCGTCCAGTGTGCGCTCTGAACGCCCCGAGAGCGAAACACTCTGAATGTACAAACGGACAATCTGACAATGCTCTGAATTTACAAACACTCAGAGCACACTCTGGCACTCCAGATTGAATTTAAGAACACGCCGAAGTCGTATAAGTTCTAGCTACTAATTTGTTATGCTAAGAAGCTAGGAAGAGGTTGCATAGTCGTTTCTGAAATGAAAACCGGGGACATTTCCAGTTCGGTGGTCAATATATAATTAAAATAGCCAATGTTATATTATCTATGAAATAAAAAAGGGGGACATTTCCGGTTTCATGTATTTAGTCTAACAGGCACACTGTGATACAGAGAAAACAACTATATTACAGAAACGCTACAGACAAGACAGAACTGTCCGATCTGAATAGCTATTCAGTGGTCCTGGTAGAATAAGAGCAGAAGAGAACATGAGCAATATTGAAAAAACAGACAATAGTATATGTGAAATACTTACCAACATAATAAAGAAATAAGACGATGATGAGATTGGTAAATACATAATATACTTATACCTACCTAATCTGTATATTTCTCAGAAGAATGTATTTTCTTCAGGATTGCTCTGTCTTTGGCCAGCTTCTCCATGAACTCCTGGCAGGGGAGGTTGAAGTTTGTCTTCACAATAAGCATGGCCTTGATGGCAGGAACAGTGAACCTATTTCTTGCTGCTGTTCATAGATCATTAATTTGGGAGAACACTCTCGACTGGTGCATTACTTCCAGGTAAGCACATGACAACAGGCGCTAATCTAGCCAGGTTAGTGTGTGGGATGTCATTCTCTTTGAAGTGGGTAACCACCGTGCTCCATCTCTGACTAAGCGGTGTCTCAGATGTTTTCCATTCTTCAAGCGATCCCCCTTTAGGAACTCTTGCAGGCCAGTAACCTCGTCACACAATGCATCCTCATTGATGGTCACATTGGGGCATTTTTCCTGCAGTGTGCCTGCTGCCTTCTCTCTTCATGCAGAGGTTGCCTTTATAAAAGGAGACAATGTAAATCTTTTAGATTATCTGTGTGCTTTCCCCATGCTTGCAAGTAGTTCACAGCCATAGTGAAGAATGATTGTGATGTTTTGAGAAAGCTCTCTTTAGACATGGCTCCATTTTCCTCCAGCTCTCTCAGAAGTCGTCTGACCAAAACTGGAATGAAGTTGTCATCACGTCTTGCAGTCAATTTTTCCTCAATGTTTCTCAGAATTGCAGCTGACTCCACAGCACAGCGGTCCTGGCCTTCAAGCATCTTGATCGTGTCACTGAATACGGTCAAGTTTCCATGGACAAAGGCCAGCTAAAGTTCAGTCAGTGGATCTTCGAACATTGTTCACAGGACAACAGGGCATTTGTCTTCAGAAAGAAAAAAGGATTTCAATGGCACATACATTTTCAGCACTCTTTCTAGAGCAGGGAGCATGGACAGCCAGCGAACATTGCTGTGTCCTAAAATGTTATGGTACTCCTGGCCAACAAACTCACAAAAGCCCTTCAGTCTTTCTACTCTGACGGTGAAAATATGAACATATCCAAATATCTTTGTGAGCAGGTACTCAACATCATATCCAAAGCTGTTCTGGCCATGTTATGAATGATGCGGGCAGGACAACCTAAGCCAATCACCTCCCGCTGCAGAGCATTTTTAACTTTGGTATGGACATTGACCCTCCCCAGGCTATTCAGTCCTCCAAAGTTGGTATTTGATGTCGGCAGAGAATGTTTTCCAGGTTACATTTTTGGATGACCACCAGGACCTCAGCTGCAATCTCCTCTGCTGTTTCTCCATTCAATTCAACAAAATCAAGCAGTTTTGTTTCCACAGATGTGCTGCCATCATATATCTTACAATATCTGACTACTATTGGCAGCAGCTTTACATGTCCATGATTGGACGCATCAATGGACAGGGACACACATTCAACCTGGTCTAGGTCCTGTGTTACCAAAGTAGTTGTCCATGTTGCTAATACGTTACTCACTATGGTGTCACATTTTGTCCAAGCACATGTAAACTTTGGCTCACAAAGCTTCCGTGTCAGTTGTGCTGTGCAGTCCATAGATCTGTAACTATGATTGTGTCACATAGTGTGGTATGCAAAGACACCTTCCTGCACAGCTAAACCATATTCTTCTTGGGAAGGCTCTACCTTCTTGAAGAATGTGGTGACAGAGGGCATACCAACACGGGCAATCAGAGAGGCTTTATGCTTTTTCGTCTGCTGATGTTCTACCACTGCCGTTCTTCTCCGGCTGTCAATTGAAAGAGGAATTACAAAGGGTGCCGTGAACAATTCTATCGTCTTGACCTGAGCGTATAAATGGAAATTCTCTCATCATGTTTTTCATAAAACGTGCATTTCCGCTTCTTGGAAAGAGTCATTGTATCTCCTCTGTCTGTTCTTCTTCACTCTCCTTGTGTCACTCTTCTTACTCTCTTAACTTTTTCTTCTTCTCCAATCTTTCACCTCCTCTTTTCTTCACTCGTCTTCCTTTCCTTCTCTTCACCTTTCCACCTCACTCTTCTACACTCTCCTTGCTTCACTCTTTTTACTCTCTTCATTTTTCCTTCTCCTTTCTCTCCAGTCTGTATTAATAAACAGTATACTATTAGATAAAATACTTTGGTTAACAGTTAACATTGCTTGCCTCATTTTTGTATTTTATCTCGAAAACATTGTTTGGAATAATAAATTGGCAGGTTCTGTAACCATATCTTTACCTTTCCTCCTCTGTCTCCTTCACTCTTCTTCCTATCCAGTCTTCCTCCTCTCCACTACTAATGTTATCCATGAACATTTCTAAATATATTTTCACACTACTTATTATAATGCCAAACCATTAAAATTGTAATCTACAGATATATTCTCAGAATTAATTGTGCATTCATTTAATATAATCATATTTTCAAAATAGCCCGTCCACTGCATGTTTACATGTGAACGTTTTTTAACCTAGCTACTGTCATGACGTCGCCTGCTTGGGTAGTGCAAACCCCATCCCCCTCTCCCTGCCTCTCCCTTTCCACCACAACCCATGCGGTGATCACAGAGAGATGTCGTAAATTCCTGAGAATCCCCCGCACCACAAACAGTATTAAGAGAGAGGGTAAACTTTCAGGACAAAGGAATTCTCTTCCACCTCACAGAACTTGGGGTACGAACATATTTCATATTCCTGCAAAAGTATGAAAGACCGGTGGACAGTCCAGCTATGAACCGGTCCATTTGTCACCACGTGGGAAACTCATGTGAGACTGTGGGACCACATTACCATACCGTTGTTTATATAATAACCTCAGATATGAGGTTTACATCTGTGTGTTGTATAAAATGAATGAGTGAGTATGATACTGTTTGTATAATTGTGTAATATGATTTTGAACTGTTTAATGAAGAAAAATACAACTCCCTGTTGTATTTGAACTAAATCCAAGGACCGCCCCTGAGCCAGTTGGGTCAGAGACCATGGAACCACCCCTCTCTGCTATCTGAATAAAAGCCAACTTTAAGAAATTACCATTTAGACCATGTTTATCCTCAATGGGGAGAATGAAGGTTGAATGTAACATTGCTGAAGTTTTAACCATACCACGTGGTTAAAACTCTTATACTAATAAGGACAAGTTTTGATATTGACTACTAGTCTGCAGCTAGGAATTCGGTATCATTGAACGCGAAGAAAGACAACCGCCGAAACAAGAATTCTATAACGAATGTCACTCTGAACAATCCACAATAACTACGACAGAAGGAGCTCCAACAAAACGAACTTCTCTCCGACGATCAAGATGACACAAACAATGAGCGTAAATATATATATATTGATTGCAATTGTTCCCGAATGAGTGAGCGTTCATGTGTAAGGATTAGCATGTCAATTGTTATAAAGAGTATACTCTGTAGTGACTTCTGAATCGACCCCCCATCCATCCCTTTTGTCTAACAAGCCGCCATGCCGGTTCAGCCCACTAGGGCATATTGCTCCCATCATTTCATGTAACTATTTTAAGTTTGTTGTTTGTTTATGCATTTCTGTGAATTAATTAGTTAGTAATAAATAAATGATTTAAGACAATTGATGTATGGATGACTCATAGTGAAGACTGGGTTCGTGCAGATAATCAACGATTTACGACGTTTGGAATGAGACTGACGAGGTAGAGTAAATAAATCATTAATTAGAAGACTATTGATCAGATATGAAAATATCTGAAAGGTTATATTGGGAAATTATAACTTTGTAATCTAATAACTTTCCCTGGTGCCCTCGAATTCATAGTTAATTAGTTACGTTATTACTCAAGTGATAGCGTAATCCCTAATTACAGGAATCTTTTATAAAAACTATAAGTCTTCAATTTAACGATAGCAAAGACACGACACTACCATAACAGTAGCTAGCTAACTTAGTCTACATAGCTAACGTTAGCTAGCATAACCTATTTAAAACCTTATAGAGCAGATAATCTATCTATATAATCAATTGTGACATAACATCACTAGCTAGTATCTCAAACGATTGTAATTTACCTGGCTTGAAAAGACGTGTGTGGTGATGTTGTGGATTCACTTGATACTTGCTAGCTTCTGGCCGAGTTTTCCACAGCAGTTTTCTCTAAAACTATCGCGAGCAAGTAGTTAGTAGAAGAAGAGTGAATGAAGCTGCTATAGCGAGCAGCCCCCTCTGTTGGCCTAAACAAGCACAACGCGATTGAGATGTCAACCGGTAGGCTCTGCTGCCGGGTCTTTCTTGCCAAGTAAAATATTTCAATTTGCGGTCTGTTTTTAACGCACAGTCAAAAACGGGGACATTTCCGAGACTCTGCTGTGTCAGTCTAGAATAGGGTGACCAGACGTCCCCGTTTTCCGGGGACAGTCCCTGTTTTTGGTGGCCTGTGCCCGCCTGGAGCTGTCCCCGGAAAATGGGGACGTCTGGTCACCCTATTCTAGACTGACACAGCAGAGTCTCCATCTGGGATTTACGATCTTGGTGCGTCAAGGCCTGGGAGGTTTACCGTTGTTGGGAGCCGCTCCAGTCCTGGGGGGAGAAATACAAGGATTGTTTTTGTTCAGTTGTAGTGTTGTGTTGGGTTGTGTTCAGACTGAGGGACTACCACCCACGCTGGCTCCCGTCAACTTGGATCTTCCAGTCAGATCCATATGCTGCCAGTAGATAAACAATGGAGCATACTATCTGTGTGTGTGTGTGTGTGTGTGTGTGTGTGTGTGTGTGTGTGTGTGTGTGTGTGTGTGTGTGTGTGTGTGTGTGTGTGTGTGTGTGTGTGTGTGTGTGTGTGTGTGTGTGTGTGTACAGTATGTATAGACCCTCTATTGTTGCCATGGCTCCGGTGGACGGTCTAATGTTGAGCATCTGGAGGGCCCTGCTCAGCCCTGAGTCATTATAGAACAGGCCCAGCCTCTCTCACACAAACACACACACACACACACACACACACACACACACACACACACACACACACACACACACACACACACACACACACACACACACACAAACGAAAGTCTTGTGAAACATATAGCTCCCTCTTTCACAACTCGTCTTGTTTGTACATTCAGTGATTCCTCCTCGGTTCCTCTGCTGACGCATATTTCGTGAATCACACCAATCGTGTGACTTCCTCCTCTGATTCAGGGGCCTAATTCGGGGGAGGTTATCGGAGGCCCCTTGGGACACACCCGGGCCCTCACGTGTGGCTACAATCACTCTCCTTTACTGAAAGAATGTCACTACTGTATTGTACTACATTGATGACTCACTGCGACCCCATATTATAGAGAAATGCATAAGTGTGACTGGGTATGAATCAGTGTTCACTGGAAACAAAACTCATGATATATGGATAATTTACTAGACCCCTGATGACTGACACATTGAACAGGTTGAAAATGTGACATTTGACATAGATGACTTGCGCCAGACATTGTGTTTTCCTTGATGGCCAAAAAGCTACATTTTAGTCTCATCTGACCAGAGTACCATCTTCCACGTTTGGGGAGTCTCCCACATGCCTTTTGGCGAACACCAAACGTGTTTGCTTATTTTTTTCTCTAAGCAATGGCTTTTTTTTGGCCACTCTTCCATAAAACCCAGCTCTGTGGAGTGTACGGCTTAAAGTGGTCCTATGGACAGATACTCCAATCTCCGCTGTGGAGCTTTGCAGCTCCTTCAGGGTTATCTTTGGTCTCCTTGTTGCCTCTGATTAATGCCCTCCTTGCCTGGTCTGTGAGTTTTGGTAGGTGGCCCTCTCTTGGCAGGTTTATTGTGGTGCCATATTCTTTCCATTTTTTTATAATGGATTTAATGTTGCTCCGTGGGATGTTCAAAGTTTCGGATATTTTTTTATAACCCAACCCTGATCTGTACTTCTCCACAACTTTATCCCTGACCTGTTTGGAGAGCTCCTTGGTCTTCATGGTGTCACTTGCTTGGTGGTGCCCCTTGCTTAGTGGTGTTGCAAACTCTGGGGCCTTTCAGAACAGGTGTATATATACTGAGATCATGTGACAGATCATGTGACACTTAGATTGCACACAGGTGGACTTTGTTTAACTAATTATGTGACTTCTGAAGGTAATTGTTTGCACCAGATCTTATTTAGGGGCTTTATAGCAAAGGGGGTGAATACATATGCACGCACCACTTTTCCATTTATATTTAATTTAGAATTTTTTGAAACAATTTGGACTATTTTGTGTGTGTCCATTACATGAAATCCAAATAAAAATCTATTTAAATGACAGGTTGTAATGCAACAAAATAGGAAAAACGCCAAGTGGAATTAATATTTTTGCAAGGCACTGTATCTAGTAGTGTACTGTTTATTTAGAAAAGTGGGTTGGGACATTCCTTGTGTGTTGAAATTGCAGTTTCAACATACGTTTTTTCTTTTATCGGTTTACCTTTCTTTGAATTCAGTTTTCGTGGCACTGCCTCTAACTTGTGTTATCACTCTATCGGGGATAGCCCTCTCCCCCTGCTGTGTGTGGTATTGATTGTGTCTTTAACAATACTTATTGGTTACACTAGGCGGCAACTACGGAAACATCTGTGTGTCTGGAGATCTCTCTCTCTCTCTCTCTCTCCTCTCTCTGTCTGATCCTTTGTCACCTCCAATATACTGTCTTCACTGACAGACCTCTGCTCCACCCATCTCAAGCTGGGGACAGATTTTTGGATCAGTGATGTTTTGGGGTGACGAAGCTACCTAGGAACTACTATAGAGAAGAGATGAAAAGTAAACCATTTAGATAGTGGACATATTGTAAAGGTGTGTTCATTTTGCCTGGCTACCCAGACTCCTTGCTCTGACCAAACGCTACACCATGCCAACGGACGTTAGTTTAGCGAACGACAGAGCAGTGGAATAATTTTGTAACAGTAATGCTACTGTTTTTACTGCAGTTGTGCTAACCACGGTACAGGTGAGTCTTTTCAAACCACCCTTTCAAGTTTTTCTAGTGACCACTAGGGGGTAGCGAGGTGGTCACTGTGCCAAAGGGAAACAAGTGGATGACCCCGTGGTGATGTCACAAACTAAAAAAGCTAAATCATAGGGACAAAATAGAAAGAAAGAGCTAAATGGCAGTTGCTTTTGAAAATAACTGTTTTAGGTTTATTCAAGAGAGAGAGAGAGAGAGAGAGAGAGAAAAGAAGGATTAGGCTAGGAGTGAGGGGGATAGGGCAGAGAGAGTGTGAAGGAGGGAGTGGGAGGAGTGGTTTGTTCATACTTAGCGGCTGTACAGTATATATAACTCAGTTGTTTAGCCTGACAGTGCAGTGAATGAGAAGAGAGTGAGGGAGAAAGGGAGACAGACTTTCTCTCTGTGTATGAATTACCGAGAAAGCAGCAGAAAATAATATCATCTTTTACAGGACTGGGTTTTTCTATTGGATTACAAACAAGAAGAGAGATTTCCACAGAACACACATACAAGGTAAAATGGATTACCTCTTTCCCTCTCTCTGAGCCAGATCAGACAGGTCCAGGATTCACATTATTATCAACATTTTTTAACAAACATTTTGGAAATAGTTTTGATGGTAAACAACGAAATAAATAAAGCTAGTTAGATTTCCTTGGCTATGCTAGTTTTGTTATAATGTGATTGTAATTAGCATTTACTGTGACTAGTTTCAGTTATGTTCAGGCTTCCTAATCAGATTCTTAGGAAAGTTTGTTTTCAGAGTTTGACTAGTTTTCTAGTTAAATAAAGGTTTAATAAAAAAAACAAGGATTTAACCCACATATAATACTACGAAATTAGACTTGATATGTGGAACAAGTGACATAAAAATGTCTGAAAGTGTAGTGTACATCTTGTTATGTATTCTAGATACTAAGATTATTGCTCATTTTGTTTTTGTACTGTGTCTCCTGTTTTATACCAAGGCAGGTTTGTGTGACACCTGTAAAATAAATGGTAGCTTTTTTTAGTGTATCCTTGAGATGAGAATAAAAGTAAACAGAACTCAAGGACTCCATGACACACTCTTAGAACTCTCTAGAAATACCTCACTCCATTGAAATGCTTTTAGACTGATTCTGACTGTGAGTGATTGAGTTACCTAGTGGGTTGTGAAGCAATGTTTCAAAGTTCAGCTGATCCTATTTGTCTGTATGTGAAGTGAGGTGAGAGAGAAAAGAGAGTGTGTGGTGTGTGTGTCTATGCGTGTGCGTGTGTGTGTGTTTGCTTGCGTGCATGTGTTTGTTTGTCTGGCTGTCTCAGCACAGGTGAATAATACTGCCCAGGTGAGATGAAACCAGGGTGTGTTCTGCTTGTTCAGTGTTCTACCCTCATGACTCCATACAATATGAGGCAGACAGGCAGCCGGCAATGGACTCTGGAAGTTGTTGAGCAGCTAGTTCTAGGGCACTGCATCCCTCTGATTTGCAGTTGTTATGGGTTATAATAACTGTGGAATGTCTATAAGTTGGTTGTGCGATGAGGCTATGGTGGCTTGCATATGCCTGTTTTACTGTGCTGGAGGGATCAACAGCAAGGCTACAGCTGACAACAGTACTGTGCCATTCTGTATGTCTGAGGCGCTACCATGGAACCAAAGCAAGGCTACAGCTGACTACAGTACTGTGCCATTCTGTATGTCTGAGGCGTTACCGTGGAACGAAACTGGAACGAAACTGGAACGAGACTGGACCCAGCAGGCCGTATCATATTCACAGGGATTAGATTTTAATTGCACCTTTATTTAACTAGGCAAGTCAGTTAAGAACAAATTCTTATTTTGGTTAACTGCCTTGTTCAGGGGCAGAGCAACAGATTTTTACCTTGTTAGCTCGGGGATTCGATCTAGCAACCTTTCGGTAGTTGGTGATGGTGTTTGGTCATGGTGTTGTTGATGATGGTGTTTGGTCATGGTGTTGACGGTGGTGTTAATGGTAGTTGGTCATGGTGTTGATGGTAGTTGATGATGGTGTTTGGTCATGGTGTTAATGGTGGTGTTAATGGTAGTTGGTCATGGTGTTGATGGTAGTTGATGATGGTGTTTGGTCATGGTGTTGATGGTGGTGTTAATGGTAGTTGGTCATGGTGTTAATGGTGATGTTAATGGTAGTTGGTCATGGTGTTGATGGTGGTGTTAATGGTAGTTGATGATGGTGTTTGGTCATGGTGTTGATGGTGGTGTTATTGGTAGTTGGTGATGGTGTTGATGGTGGTGTTAATGGTAGTTGGTCATGGTGTTGATGGTGGTGTTAATGGTAGTTGATGATGGTGTTTGGTCATGGTGTTAATGGTAGTTGATGATGGTGTTTGGTCATGGTGTTGTTGATGATGGTGTTTGGTCATGGTGTTGACGGTGGTGTTAATGGTAGTTGGTCATGGTGTTGATGGTGGTGTTAATGGTAGTTGGTCATGGTGTTGATGGTAGTTGATGATGGTGTTTGGTCATGGTGTTGATGGTGGTGTTAATGGTAGTTGGTCATGGTGTTAATGGTAGTTGATGATGGTGTTTGGTCATGGTGTTAATGGTGGTGTTAATGGTAGTTGGTCATGGTGTTGATGGTGGTGTTAATGGTAGTTGGTCATGGTGTTAATGGTAGTTGATGATGGTGTTTGGTCATGGTGTTGATGGTGGTGTTAATGGTAGTTGGTCATGGTGTTGATGGTGGTGTTAATGGTAGTTGATGATGGTGTTTGGTCATGGTGTTGATGGTGGTGTTAATGGTAGTTGGTCATGGTGTTAATGGTAGTTGATGATGGTGTTTGGTCATGGTGTTGATGGTGGTGTTAATGGTAGTTGGTCATGGTGTTAATGGTGATGTTAATGGTAGTTGGTCATGGTGTTGATGGTGGTGTTAATGGTAGTTGATGATGGTGTTTGGTCATGGTGTTGATGGTGGTGTTATTGGTAGTTGGTGATGGTGCTTGGTCATGGTGTTGATGGTGGTGTTAATGGTAGTTGGTGATGGTGCTTGGTCATGGTGGAGGTTGGTAATGGTGTTAATGGTATTTGGTGATGTGTTGATGGTGGTTGGTCATGGTGGTGATGGTGTTTGGGGCTGGTGATGGTAGTTGGTGATGGTTGATGATGGTGGTGATGATATTTGGTGCTGATGGTGGTTAGTGGTTGGTGCTGATGGTGGTTGGTAATGGTGTTTGTAATGGTGGTGTTGATGATACACACACACACAAACACACACAATAAGATGTGGCTGGGGGCCATTGTATGTCCGTCCCATGGCTGTGCAGAGAGTGAGAGTTCACACACCAGCTAAAAAACGTGGCAATCAGGGATAGCAAATATATACATATATATATATATATACACTGCTGTGTTAAGGTGTGGTCAAGATTCTCTCCATGTCGGAGTGGCATTGACTAAAATACAATAAAATAGAATACAGTATAAACATATGAAATGAGTAAAGCAGTATATTCATAAACAGTATTAAAGTGACCAGGGATTCTATGTCTATGTACAGTGCCTTTGGAAAGTATTCAGACTCCTTGACTTTTTCCACATTTTGTTACGTTAGAGCCTTATTCTAAAATGTATCTATTAAATAAAAATCCTCAGTAATCTACACACAATACCCCATACTGACAAAGCAAAAACATTTTTTTTTAAACATTTTTGCAAATGTATTAAAAATACAAAACAGAAATACCTTATTAACATAAGAATTCAGAACCTTTGTTATTAGACTCGAAATTGAGCTCGAAATTGAGCTCAGGTGCATCCTGTTTACATTGATCATCATTGAGATGTTTCTACAACTTGATTGGAGTCTACCTGTGCTAAATTCAATTGATTGGACATGATTTGGAAAGGCACCAAACCGACTATATATGGTCCCACGGTTGACCAAGGCCCTTCTTGGTCAACCGTGCATGTCAGAGCAAAAACCAAGCCATGAGGTCGAAGGAATTGTCCGTAGAGCTCTGAGACAGGATGTGTCGAGGCACAGATCTGGGGAAGGGAACCAAAACATGTCTGCAGCATTGAATGTCACCAAGAACACAGTGGCCTCCATCATTCTTAAATGGAAGAAGTTTGGAACCACCAAGACTCTTCCTAGAGCTGGCCGCCCGGCCAAATTGAGCAATCAGGGGAGAAGGGCCTTGGTTAGGGAGGTGACCAAGAACCCGATGGTCACTCTGACAGAGCTCTAGAGTTCCTCTATGGAGATGGGAGAACCTTCCAGAAGGACAACCATCTCTGGAGCCCTCCACCAATCAGGCCTTTATGGTAGAATGGCCAAACGGAAGCCACTCCTCAGTAAAAGGCACATGACAGTCTACTTGGAGTTTGCCAAAAAGGGACCGAAAGACTCTCAGACCATGAGAAACCAGATTCTCTGGTCTGATGAAACCAAGATTGAACTCTTTGGCCTGAATGCCAAGCGTCACATCTGGAGGAAACCTGGCAACATTTCCCAGGACATAGACATGTCTGATATTGGCAGAAAGCTTAAATTCTTGTTAATCTACCTGAATTGTCCAATTTACAGTAACTGTTACAGTTAAAGAATATCATGCTATTGTTTGAGGAGAGTGCACAATTTTTTAACATGAAAAGTTATTAATAAACAAATTCGGCACATTTGGGCAGTCTTGGCACAAAATTTTGAACAGAAATGCAATGGTTCATTCGATCAGTCTAAAACTTTTCACAAACAATGATGCCATCTAGTGGCCCAAAACGTAATTTTTCAGGACCCTGTCTTTCAAAGAAAATTCGTAAAAATCCAAATAGCTTCACAGATCTTCATTGTAAAGGGTTTAAACACTGTTTCCCATGCTTGTTCAATGACCCATAAACAATTAATTAACGGTCGTTAATACACTAACAGCTTACAGACGGTAGGCAATTAAGGTCACAGTTATGAAAACTTAGGACACTAAAGAGGCCTTTCTACTGACTCTGAAAAACACCAAAAGAAAGATGCCGAGGGTCCCTGCTCATCTGCGTGAACGTGCCTTAGGCATGCCGCAAGGAGGCATGAGGACTGCAGATGTGGCCAGGTCAATAAATTGCAATGTCTGTACTGTGAGACGCCTAAGACAGTGGCAGACCACATGTAACAACACCTGCACAGGATCGGTTCATCCGAACATCACACCTGCGGGACAGGTACAGGATGGCAACAACAACTGCCCGAGTTACAGCAGGAATGCCCAATCCCTCCATCAGTGCTCAGACTGTCTGCAATAGGCGGAGAGAGGCTGGACTGAGGGCTTGTAGGCCTGTTGTAAGGCAGGTCCTCAGCAGACATCACCGGCAACAATGTTGCCTTTGGGCACAAACCCCCCGTTGCTGTACCAGACAGGACTGGCAAAAACTGCTCTTCACTGACGAGTTGCGGTTTTGTCTCACCAGGGGTGATGGTCGGATTCGCGTTTATCGTCAAAGGAATGAGCCTTACACTGAGGCCTGTACTCTGGAGGTGGAGGGTCCGTATGGTGGAGGGTCAGTTATGATCTGGGGTGGTGTGTCACAGCATCATTGGACTGAGCTTGTTGTCATTGCAGATAATCTCAATGCTGTGCGTTTCAGGGAAGACATCCTCCTCCCTCACGTGGTACCCTTCCTGCAGGCTCATCCTGACGGGACCCTCCAGCATGACAATGCCACCAGCCATACTGCGCGTGATTTCCTGCAAGACAGGAATGTCAGTGATCTGCCATGGCCAGTGAAAAGCCCGGATCTCAATCCCATTGAGCACGTCCGGGACCTGTTGGATCGGAGGGTGAGGGCTAGGGCCATTCCCCCCAGAAATGTCCGGGAACTTGCAGGTGCCTTGGTGGAAGAGTGGGTTAACATCTCACGGCAAGAACTGGCAAATCTGATGCAGTCCATGAGGAGGAGATGCACTGCAGTACTTAATGCAGTTGGTGGCCACACCAGATACTGACTGTTACTTTTGATTTTGACCCCCCCTTTGTTCAGGGACACAATATTCCATTTCTGTTGGTCACATGTCTGTGGAACTTGTTCAGTTTATGTCTCAGTTGTTGAATCTTGTTATGTTCATACACATATTTACACATGTTAAGTTTGCTGAGAATAAACGCAGTTGACATTGAGAGGACGTTTCTTTTTCTGCTGACTTTACATTATGGCCTTTCTCTTGCATTTCAAAGATGATGGTACAAAAAAACATAAAAGAACGGTTGTTTTTTTCTTTGTATTATCTTTTACCAGATATATACTGTGTGATATTCTACTACATTCCTTTCACATTTCCATAAACGTGAAAGTGTTTCCTTTCAAATGGTACAAAGAATATGCATATCCTTGCTTCAGGGCCTGAGCTACTGTCACGCCCTGACCTTAGTTATCTATGTTTTCTTTATTATTTTGGTTAGGTCAGGGTGTGACGAGGGTGGGTATGCTTGTTTTGTATTGTCTAGGGTTTTTGTATGTCATGGGGTGTTTGTAAGTCTAGGCATATGTAGGTCTATGGTGGCCTGAATTGGTTCCCAATCAGAGGCAGCTGTTTATCGTTGTCTCTGATTGGGGACCATATTTAGGTTGCCATTTTCCCTTGGGTATTTGTGGGTTCTTGTCTATGTCTTGTCTATGCCTGTTCAGCACTCTTTGTATAGCGGTTCGGTTTTTTGTTTTGTTCAGTGTTCATTCTTATAATAAAGAGAATGTACGCATACCACGCTGCGCCTTGGTCTCCTCCCTACGACGGCCGTGACAGCTACAGGCAGTTAGATTTGGGTATGTCATTTTAGGTGAAAATTGAAGAAATGGGCTAATCCTTAAGAGGTTTTAAGGTGGTTCTTCAATACTTGTTGGATGCTAATTTGTTGACTGTCGAGCTGTTTAATTATACTGTGATATTGTCACACATGATCATCTGATCCAGGTAGGAATTTTCCAAATAACAGCCAAGTGACTGTTGTGATAGCGCATGCAATGCAACAACAGTCCAAGTGCTGGACAAAAGGTGTCTTATTAGCAGTGGTGGAAAAAGTACTCAATTGTCATACTTGAGTAAAAGTAAAGATACCTTTAATAGAAAATAACTCAAGTAAAAGTGAAAGTCACCCAGTAAATAAACAATTTAAAGGCAATGTTACCAAATACTAATTGAGGGTATGGGAACGTTTGACCCCATGGGAATGTGATGAAAGAAATAAAAGCTGAAATAAATCATCCTCTCTACTATTATTCTGACATTTCACATTCTTAAAATAAAGTGGTGATCCTAATTGACCTAAGACAGGGAATTTTTTACTTGGATTAAATGTCAGGAATTGTGAAAAACTGAGTTTAAATGTATTTGGCTAAGGTGTATGTAAACTTCCGACTTCAACTGTATATATAGTACATGTGCTCTGTAGGACATGATAGAGAGAGGCGTGGTCTGTAGGACAGGACAGAGAGAGGCATGGTCTGTAGGACAGGACAGAGAGGGAGGCCTGGTCTGTAGGACAGGATAGAGGCGTGGTCTGTAGGACAGGATAGAGAGAAAGGCGTGGTCTGTAGGACAGGATAGAGAGGGAGGCCTGGTCTGTAGGACAGGATAGAGGCGTGGTCTGTAGGACAGGATAGAGAGAGAGGCCTGGTTTGTAGGACAGGATAGAGGCGTGGTCTGTAGGACAGGATAGAGAGGGAGGCCTGGTCTGTAGGACAGGATAGAGAGAGAGGCGTGGTTTGTAGGACAGGATAGAGAGAGGCATGGTTTGTAGGACAGGATGGAGAGAGAGGCCTGGTCTGTAGGAGAGGATGGAGAGAGAGGCCTGGTCTGTAGGACAGGATAGAGAGAGGTGTGGTCTGTAGGATAGGATAGAGAGAGGTGTGGTTTGTAGGACAGGATAGAGAGAGGCGTGGTCTATATAGGACAGGATAGAGAGAGGCGTGGTCTGTATAGGACAGGATGGAGAGAGAGAGAAAGAGGCATGCTCTTTGGGACATTTCCTGAAGCGTGACAGATTATCTCTGACAGACAGCAGAAAGTTTTTTTCCATGATAACGTGATAGCCTTATACTCTCATGTTGATGATAATAATGTCACAACCCCCGTTTTTGACTGAGCGGTGGTGGAATGTCCCTTTTTTAATAAACAGTGAAGTATTGCATTGAGTGCTATTTTAGTGTGGCCGCTTCGAACAACGTATTATGCAAAGAGACCCCAGAGGGCCATATTTATAGCACTTACAGGCTTTGTCCCAAATGTAACCCTATTCTCTACATAGTGCACTACTTTTGACCAGGGCTGCACCCTATTCCCTATAAAGTGCACTACTTTTGACCAGAGTACTATGGTCCCTGGTCAAAAGTAGTGCACTTTATAGGGAAAAAGGTGTCATTTGGGACATTGACACAGTCTAGTCTCAGACCTGAAACCATTGAAATACAGTAACAGTATTGGGCAGTTCAATCTTTGCAGCTTTACCTTTCTCTTCATCAAAAGTATAGATTTGCACTGTTCAAATACAGTAGAACATTCTGTGAATGCTATAGAGTTCTTTGAAGAGTAGCGTAAGGCTTTGTGGAGAGGTCCCTTAAAATCTTGACCTAACCTGTTAGATGTAAACGCCCCAATTTCGAAAGTGAGTATACACCTCAACAATTTATAGCTATTTTTACCAGAAAGGTGAGATTTTATTCTGTTTTGGAGTATGCAGCATTCCTAGTTATTGTTGATGGCCCTCTCATTACCTTTGGGTATGTCTATTTAGGCGAAAATCTACATTTTGCCATCATCATCCAAGGTATGTCAAAACTACATAATATACAAAGTGATATGTTCCATACTTGTTGATTATAAACGCTTATTACATAAAAAGGTGCTATGTTACTATTCTTACTAGTTATGTTGAAATAATCTAAACCCAAATGACAGGCCGTATTAAAAAAGTTGTGAAACGAGAGGTATTCTGTTGTCTTGAGACCTCTCATAGGAAGCGGTTTAAACAAATACAGTACTTTAATCATCAGTTGCTTACACTAGGTTCACCCTTTAAATCAAATCAAATGTATGTTTGTATGTTATTACAGTTAGTTGATGCTTTTGATACACTGTATGACCCTGTTGAAGGTTGTGAGTGGATTGTTTCATAAAGGAACAAGATGAACGTGGGTGTTATCACGGGTTGATATTTCAGTCAGAGTCCACTGTGAAGGGAAACCTTGCAGAGTAGGCATACAGCTCAGGCTTCCTCCTCCTTCTCCTCATCCTCCTCCTCCTCCAGCTCCTCCTCCTTCTCCTCCTCCTCCAGCTCCTCCTCCTCCAGCTCCTCCTCCTCCTCCACCTCCTCCTCCTTCTCCTCATCCTCCTCCTCCTCCTTCTCCAGCTTTTTCTCCAGCTCCTCCTCCTTCCATCTTCCTAAGAACTCTCTCCAGCTGTTAAATGACCCACTGAGTATGACTTTTGGGCTTGGTGTTAGATTTGAATATATTCTCCTACTGTTAGACCTACATATCTCACTTGTTGATCTCTAAGCAGGACTAGGCCTGTCAAATTATTCCAAAATAATCTATTAGGATTTTGACAAATGTCTGACCTGACACTCTATCAGTGTCTACATAACAACTTCTGACCTGCTCACAGCATCCTAACAGATGTTCTTCTTTGTCCCTTCTGTCAGGGTAGAAATGAAGCTTCTAGCGGCCATAGCAGTGGTGCTCCTCCTGGTGGTGGCGGAGAGCATGGTGGCCAGAGGCGCATCCAGGAGGACCAAGAGGGAACTGATGAGCCCGCTGCACATGGGGGGAATCAGGGACCCGTTTGGGTCGTACTGCGAGCAGCGGGGTGGCTGCTGCCCGGGTCGTGAGGATCAGTGTACGGTGCCCTACCTGGACACCATCTGTTACTGTGACCTGTTCTGTAACCGCACCGTCTCCGACTGCTGCCCTGACTTCTGGGGCCACTGTCTGGGCATCTCACCCCCTTTCATTGGTAAGTGAGAGGGTGTGTGTGGGGAGGAGGGTGTGAGGCGGCGGGTGGGGGGGGTCGTATGGTGTGTGTATGGGTCTGCCACTTAGGATTCAAACAGAAAGGCCCAGTACAGTGGCAGACCTGTAGAGTAGCCAAAGTATACAGGTCTTACACTGAGTGGCTAGTATGGGACTACTGAATGAATGACAACTACCAACTGCTAATCCTACGCACAGGAAAAGTTATGTGTTCAACTGTCACAGTACATTAGGTAGGAGGTCCCATTGGCCTGTGAAACCTTAGCACACTGTGGTAAAATAAAATGTTATTTGTCACATGCTTCACAAACAACAGGTGTAGACTAACAGGGAAGTGCTTACGGACGCTTCCCAAAAATGCAGAAAGAAAAATTAACTCTATTAACTCAAAGAATAAATACACATGAGTAACGATAACTTGGCTATATACACAGGGGACCAGTACCGAGTCGATGTGCAGGGGTACGAGGTAATTAAGGTAGATGTGTACATATAGGTATGGATAAAGTGACTAGTTAACAGGATAGACAATAGACAGTAGCAGCAGTGTATGTGATGAGTCAAAAGAGATTAGCGCAACAAGGGTTCACTGGTTCACTTTCTCTGCTTTCACAGTATAAACATGCTTCACATACACTATAACTCTGCTAGTTGTTGTGGAGGTGTAAAATGTTCTGCTGGCAGCAGGGCCCAACCTGAGAAGAGACCAGGAACTACAGTAGTCTTCTTATTTGTCTGAGACAGAGGGAGGGGGGAGGTCAGGAGAAAGGATGCACACTATGCAGAGAGAGGGAGAGATAGGCGACGGGAACGGGACAGGAGGTAGGGAGAGGTCGAGGTAGGTATGTGCTCGCTAGATGACAGGGAGGTTGCGTTTCCCAAAAGAGATTAACACACCTTAGCCTATGGGAGATGGGGGAAAGAGAAAGGAGTGCCACCTTAATTTCTCACTCTCTACCTCACTTGCTCTTTCCCATCTCTCAGCTCACCTTCTCAGAGAGCAGCTCAGACAGCTGAGAAATTAAGGTGTCACTCCTTTCTCTTTCCCCCAGGTAGGATAAATTCCAAAACCTATTCATTCAAATCAAGACAAATCATACACTCACCCCCCTTTTGACCTCCTCCTTTTCTGCAGCAACAAGTGATCCAGGTCAACAGCATCAATGTAACAGTATAGCTTCCGTCCCTCTCCTCGCCACGAAGCATCGTTACCCATCGCGCCACAAAAGCTGCGGCTCTTGCAGAGCAAGGGGAACAACTACTTCAATGTCTCAGAGCGAGTGACGTCACCGATTGAAACGCTATTAGCGCGCACCACAGATAACTAGCTAGCCATTTCACATCGGTTACACTAGTTCCCACTCCACAGAACTATTAGCTTAAGGGTTAGGTTTAGGGTTAGGTTCACCTCTCCTAGGTCCAACACAGAACCATTAGCTGACGTTAAGGATTAGGGTTCGGTTTAGGTTCACCTCTCCTAGTTCCCACTCCACAGAACCACTATGGAGTAGTGATGGAGTTAAGAAGAGTTTATCGATACACTCGTGAGTTAATATACTGTAAGAAACATAATTAAAAAATCCCCATCAAAATCCATTCAGTTTAAGCTAGAGATATCTATTTTTTATATGGGCTGCGTCTCAATCCACCACATCTGCCGATGTCGGCCCACCGTATCTGCAGCTATGGCTGTGTTTGTCAGACTATGAGACATCCTGAAAATTGTTCTTCTCACGAAAACGTCTATAGTGTCATGGGACTCGTCTGAAGTCGGTAACGCTGATGTGCCAACTGTCTGTACTGTAGCGTCCGAAACCATGTAGGCTACAAACCAATATTTGAATCTACGTGCCACGGGACTCGTCTGGAGGTAACCCATACAAATGAATGGAAGTATGGAGGTCGTTTTGTGCCAACAAAAATAAAGGGTTAAATATGTGTCCCAAAAAAATACAATATTTTCTGAGCTTTCTTATGTCTCCTAGATATAGGACAGACACTTCAAAACCCTTTGTTAACTCTCTCACTACACCACAAAGCCAGGGTGTTACTGTTAACTCTCTCACTACACACCTCACAGCCAGGGTGTTACTGTTAACTCTCTCACTACACACCTCACAGCCAGGGTGTTACTGTTAACTCTCTCACTACACACCTCACAGCCAGGGTGTTACTGTTAACTCTCTCACTACACACCTCACAGCCAGGCTGTTACTGTTAACTCTCTCACTACACACCTCACAGCCAGGATGTTACTGTTAACTCTCTCACTACACACCTCACAGCCAGGATGTTACTGTTAACTCTGTCACTACACACCTCACAGCCAGGGTGTTACTGTTAACTCTCTCACTACACACCTCACAGCCAGGCTGTTACTGTTAACTCTCTCACTACACACCTCACAGCCAGGGTGTTACTGTTAACTCTCTCACTACACACCTCACAGCCAGGCTGTTACTGTTAACTCTCTCACTACACACCTCACAGCCAGGGTGTTACTGTTAACTCTCTCACTACACACCTCACAGCCAGGGTGTTACTGTTAACTCTCTCACTACACACCTCACAGCCAGGCTGTTACTGTTAACTCTCTCACTACACACCTCACAGCCAGGATGTTACTGTTAACTCTCTCACTACACACCTCACAGCCAGGCTGTTACTGTTAACTCTCTCACTACACACCTCACAGCCAGGCTGTTACTGTTAACTCTCTCACTACACACCTCACAGCCAGGGTGTTACTGTTAACTCTCTCACTACACACCTCACAGCCAGGATGTTACTGTTAACTCTCTCACTACACACCTCACAGCCAGGCTGTTACTGTTAACTCTCTCACTACACACCTCACAGCCAGGATGTTACTGTTAACTCTCTCACTACACACCTCACAGCCAGGGTGTTACTGTTAACTCTCTCACTACACACCTCACAGCCAGGGTGTTACTGTTAACTCTCTGACTACACACCTCACAGCCAGGGTGTTACTGTTAACTCTCTCACTACACACCTCACAGCCAGGGTGTTACTGTTAACTCTCTCACTACACACCTCACAGCCAGGGTGTTACTGTTAACTCTCTCACTACACACCTCACAGCCAGGGTGTTACTGTTAACTCTCTCACTACACACCTCACAGCCAGGGTGTTACTGTTAACTCTCTCACTACACACCTCACAGCCAGGATGTTACTGTTAACTCTCTCACTACACACCTCACAGCCAGGCTGTTACTGTTAACTCTCTCACTACACACCTCACAGCCAGGATGTTACTGTTAACTCTCTCACTACACCTCACAGCCAGGATGTTACTGTTAACTCTCTCACTACACACCTCACAGCCAGGCTGTTACTGTTAACTCTCTCACTACACACCTCACAGCCAGGATGTTACTGTTAACTCTCTCACTACACCTCACAGCCAGGATGTTACTGTTAACTCTCTCACTACACACCTCACAGCCAGGGTGTTACTGTTAACTCTCTCACTACACACCTCACAGCCAGGGTGTTACTGTTAACTCTCTCACTACACACCTCACAGCCAGGGTGTTACTGTTAACTCTCTCACTACACACCTCACAGCCAGGCTGTTACTGTTAACTCTCTCACTACACACCTCACAGCCAGGGTGTTACTGTTAACTCTCTCACTACACACCTCACAGCCAGGGTGTTACTGTTAACTCTCTTACTACACACCTCACAGCCAGGGTGTTACTGTTAACTCTCTCACTACACACTGTGTGTGGGTGTGTGTTTGTGGACACGTGGGTGCCTGCATGGCCGGTAGCTTGGGTGCTTTCCCTCTCCTGCTGGCGTTTGAGCACGCCTGTGTGTGCCCCTGATGCCTGCGTGCCTTTGTGTGTCTGTGTGTCTGTGTCTGGAGTGTGTAGTGTAAATGAGCCATGGTATCACCATCTTAAAACAATTCCATATGTTAGCACCCCCCCCCCCCCCCCCCCCCCCAACGGCTTAAACTTTTAGAGGTAATCAGACAGACAGACAGACAGACAGACAGACAGACAGCTAGCTGAAGGAGGAGTAGCTGCTGGAGTGTTACTGTGTTACTACCATAAATCACACAGCAGTCTCCTGCAGGGCACGGGCCAACACAGTGTTAGCTTCTGACCCTTCTCCTACACAAGGGGAGTGTTAGAGGGAAGAGGTCAGCAGAGATGGTGTAGATATCTGTCCCAGTCAGTCCAGGACTTCAACTGAACATTGGAATGACCCTGTAAACCTTTGAAAATGACAAAAGACATTGGAAAGGAAATAGTGCTGAGAAAACTTTGAAAAAAGGACCATGAGGATAATACATGGATTATACATTTTTGATTCAAACTCCATGGAATGTCTAATCCTATACTGATGAGGTCTAGATGGAATTTAAATTGACCCCACCCCCGGAGGCCACACGGGTGTGTGTGGTTTTGTCTTTGCCCAGTGAGGGGTGGGATGTCTGAGGTAGAGTGGCGCCCCTGTCCCCTGGAACCCCCTGGAGGTGGCAGGGTTTTCATTAAGTGTGTGTGTAATTAAGCTTGTTAAGGCATGATGAGGACCTGTTAGCCCTGGGAAACAGAGGACAGAAGCCAACAGGACATTCCAACAGAAGATTACTGCAGCTCAGGGTTCCCCAGACCCCACACAGTACTACACCTCACAGCCAGGATGTTACTGTTAACTCTCTCACTACACACCTCACAGCCAGGGTGTCACTGTTAACTCTCTCACTACACACCTCACAGCCAGGGTGTTACTGTTAACTCTGTCACTACACACCTCACAGCCAGGCTGTTACTGTTAACTCTCTGACTACACACCTCACAGCCAGGGTGTTACTGTTAACTCTCTCACTACACACCTCACAGCCAGGATGTTACTGTTAACTCTCTGACTACACACCTCACAGCCAGGGTGTTACTGTTAACTCTCTGACTACACACCTCACAGCCAGGGTGTTACTGTTAACTCTCTCACTACACACCTCACAGCCAGGGTGTTACTGTTAACTCTCTCACTACACACCTCACAGCCAGGGTGTTACTGTTAACTCTCTCACTACACACCTCACAGCCAGGGTGTTACTGTTAACTCTCTCACTACACACCTCACAGCCAGGATGTTACTGTTAACTCTCTCACTACACACCTCACAGCCAGGGTGTTACTGTTAACTCTCTCACTACACACCTCACAGCCAGGATGTTACTGTTAACTCTCTCACTACACACCTCACAGCCAGGGTGTTACTGTTAACTCTCTCACTACACACCTCACAGCCAGGGTGTTACTGTTAACTCTCTCACTACACACCTCACAGCCAGGATGTTACTGTTAACTCTCTCACTACACACCTCACAGCCAGGGTGTTACTGTTAACTCTCTCACTACACACCTCACAGCCAGGATGTTACTGTTAACTCTCTGACTACACACCTCACAGCCAGGGTGTTACTGTTAACTCTCTCACTACACACCTCACAGCCAGGGTGTTACTGTTAACTCTCTCACTACACACCTCACAGCCAGGGTGTTACTGTTAACTCTCTCACTACACACCTCACAGCCAGGCTGTTACTGTTAACTCTCTCACTACACACCTCACAGCCAGGGTGTTACTGTTAACTCTCTCACTACACACCTCACAGCCAGGGTGTTACTGTTAACTCTCTCACTACACACCTCACAGCCAGGGTGTTACTGTTAACTCTCTCACTACACACCTCACAGCCAGGGTGTTACTGTTAACTCTCTTACTACACACCTCACAGCCAGGGTGTTACTGTTAACTCTCTCACTACACACCTCACAGCCAGGGTGTTACTGTTAACTCTCTCACTACACACCTCACAGCCAGGGTGTTACTGTTAACTCTCTCACTACACACCTCACAGCCAGGCTGTTACTGTTAACTCTCTCACTACACACCTCACAGCCAGGGTGTTACTGTTAACTCTCTCACTACACACCTCACAGCCAGGCTGGTAGCTTGGGTGCTTTCCCTCTCCCGCTGGCGTTTCAGCATGCCCGTGTGTGCCCCTCATGCCTGCGTGCCTTTGTGTGTCTGGAGTGTGAAGTGTGTGTCTGTGTCTGGAGTGTGTGTCTGTGTCTGGAGTGTAGAGTGTGTGTCTGTGTCTGGAGTGTAGAGTGTGTGTCTGTGTCTGGAGTGTGGAGTGTGTGTCTGTGTCTGGAGTGTAGAGTGTGTGTCTGTGTCTGGAGTGTAGAGTGTGTGTCTGTGTCTGGAGTGTAGAGTGTGTGTCTGTGTCTGGACTGTAGAGTGTGTGTCTGTGTCTGGACTGTAGAGTGTGTGTCTGTGTCTGGAGTGTGGAGTGTGTGTCTGTGTCTGGAGTGTAGAGTGTGTGTCTGTGTCTGGAGTGTAGAGTGTGTGTCTGTGTCTGGACTGTAGAGTGTGTGTCTGTGTCTGGACTGTAGAGTGTGTGTCTGGAGTGTGGACTGTAGAGTGTGTGTCTGGAGTGTGGAGTGTAGAGTGTGTGTCTGGAGTGTGGAGTGTGTGTCTGTGTCTGGAGTGTAGAGTGTGTGTCTGTGCCTGGAGTGTGGAGTGTGTGTCTGTGTCTGGAGTGTGGAGTGTGTGTCTGTGTCTGGAGTGTAGAGTGTGTGTCTGTGTCTGGAGTGTAGAGTGTGTGTCTGTGTCTGGAGTGTAGAGTGTGGGTCTGTGTCTATGTCTGTGTCTGGAGTGTAGAGTGTGTGTCTGTGCCTGGAGTGTATGTGTCTGTGCCTGGAGTGTAGAGTGTGTGTCTGTGTCTGGAGTGTAGAGTGTGTGTCTGTGTCTGGAGTGTAGAGTGTGTGTCTGTGTCTGGAGTGTAGAGTGTGTGTCTGTGTCTGGAGTGTAGAGTGTGTGTCTGTGCCTGGAGTGTAGAGTGTGTGTCTGTGTCTGGAGTGTAGAGTGTGGGTCTGTGCCTGGAGTGTAGAGTGTGTGTCTGTGTCTGGAGTGTAGAGTGTGTGTCTGTGCCTGGAGTGTGTGTCTGTGCCTGGAGTGTGTGTCTGTGCCTGGAGTGTATGTGTCTGTGTCTGGAGTGTAGAGTGTGTGTCTGTGTCTGGAGTGTAGAGTGTGTCTGTTTGGAGTGTCTGCGTCTGTGTCTATAGTGTAGAGTGTGTGTCTGTGTCTGGAGTGTAGAGTGTGTGTCTGTGCCTGGAGTGTAGAGTGTGTCTGTTTGGAGTGTCTGCGTCTGTGTCTATAGTGTGGAGTGTGTGTCTGTGTGTGTCTGCAGTGTGGAGTGTGTGTCTGTGTGTGTGTCTGGAGTGTGTCTGTGTGTGTGTGTCTGTGAAAATGTATCCACTCACTACTAAAATTAAATTTTAAAAAGTGTGTGTGTTTGTAGTGTGTAATGTAGAGTGTGTCTCTGTAGTGTAGTGTAGAGTGTGTGTGTGTGTATACATGGGAGTGTTGTGAGAAGATATAGTGGAGGAATCTGTATGAGTCAGCCTCTCAGATATTCCGCCACAACTGGACCAAAAAGTTATCATTAATGTGATCCTATCGGCTGTCAGCATCTTTTTGAATTTCCTCCCTTTGTTTCCTTCCAGGCACCTGTGAAAGAAACAGCCACAAATTCCTCTCAGGACAAACATACAAAGAGAACTGCAACTTATGGTACGTGTCTCTAACCTCTTCCTCTCTTTTCTCCCTGTACAGTGCATTCAGAAAGTATTCAGACCCCTAAAACAGAAATACCTTCTTTAAATAAGTATTCAGACCCTTTGCTATGAGACTCAAAATTGAGCTCAGGTGCATCCTGTTTCCATTGATCATCCTTGAGATGTTTCTACAACTTGATTGGAGTCTACCTGTGGTAAATTCAATTGATGTGGACATGATTTGGAAAGGCACACACCTGTCTATATAAGGTCCCACAGTTGACAGTGCATGTCAAAGCAAAAACCAAGCCATGAGGTTGAAGTAATTGTCCGTAGAGCTCCGAGACAGGATTATGTCAAAGCACAGATCTGGGGAAGGGTGCAAAACATTTCTGCAGCATTGAAGGACCCCAAGAACACAGTGGCCTCCATCATTCTTAAACGGAAGAAGCTTGGAACCACCAAGACTCTTTCTAGATCTGGCCGCCCGGCCAAACTGAGCAATCGGGAGAGAAGGGCCTTGGTCAGGGAGGTGACCAAGAACCCGATGGTCACTCTTCCAGAAGGACAACCATCTCTGCAGCACTCCACCAATCAGGCCTTTATGGTAGAGTGGCCAGACAGAAGCCACTCCTCAGTAAAAGGCACATGACAGCCCGCTTGGAGTTTGCCAAAAGGCATCTAAACACTCTGGTCTGATGAAACCAAGAATGCCAAGCGTCACGTCTGGAGGAAACCTGGCACCATCCCTACGGGGAAGCATGGTGGTGGCAGCATCATGCTGTGGGGATGTTTTTCAGCAGCAGTCAGGATGATGAAAAGATGAATGGATCAAAGTACAGAGAGATCCTTGATGAAAACCTACTCCAGAGCGCCCAGGACCTCAGACTGGGGCGATGGTTCACCTTCCAACAGGACAATGACCTTAAGCACACAGCCAAGACAACGCAGGAGTGGCTTCGGGACAAGTCTCTGAATGTCTTTCAGTGGCCCAGCCAGACCCCGGACTTGAACCCAATCGAACATCTCTGGAGAGACCTGAAAATAGCTGTGCAGCAATGCTCCCCATCCAGCCTGGCAGAGCTTGAGAGGATCTGCAGAGAAGAATGGGAGAAACTCCCCAAATACAGGTGTGGCAAGCTTGTAGCGTCATACCCAAGAAGACTCAATACTATAATCGCTGCCAAAGGTGCTTCAACAAAGTATTGACTAAAGGGTCTGAATACTTATGTGATATTTAAGTTTTTTATTTGTTATAAATTAGCAACAATTTCTAAAAACCTGTTTTTGCTTCGTCAGTATGGGTAATTGTGTGTAGATTGAGGGGGGAAAAAACGAATTTTAGAATAAGACTGTAAGGTAACAAAATGTGGAAAAAGTCAACGGGTCTGAGTACTTTCCTAAGGCACTGTATATCTCTGTCTCTACCTCTCCCCTCTCACTCCCTTTCTTTACATCTCTCTGTCCAAACAGTGATCACTCCTTCAAACACTTTGATCTGATGACGTGACCTTTCTGGTTGTACCACAGACAGACCCACATTATCCATGGAGAGTTTTGGGAACCCATTCATTTGGTTTAATGTAGCTATCGCCTTCATGAAATTAAAGAGTCTTGCATCTTATCAAACAAGCAGCAGAAGAAAAGCAACAGCTACATATGGTTGCACATCACCCTGCAAAACAACACTGCGCATTTGGCAACGTTGGGAAACATTGCACAATATTGGGTAACAGTGGGCCTTTTGGGGCTAGGGACAGGGGTAGGATGGGTTACCTCTACAAGGGCTAGATGGGAACAACACATTCAAATCCCCAGCAACTCTCCTCCTCTTCTCCTCCCTTCCTCCATCTGTTCCTCTCCTTCTGCTCTCCCAGTGTTGAGGAGTAGTGAACTACATGTAGTAGTTCAGAAGCTTGGTGATAGTTATACAGATACTAATGCCAGCTAAACTACAGTAACACCCCAGCTAGGATTTAGTTAACCAGTACAGGCTAAACTACAGTAGCATCCCAGTTAGGGTTTAGTTCATTAATATAGGATAAACTACAGTAACATCCCAGTTAGGGTTTAGTTAACTAATACAGGCTAAACTACAGTAGCATCCCAGTTAGGATTTAGTTAACTAATACAGGCTAAACTACAGTAGCATCCCAGTTAGGATTTAGTTAACTAATACAGGCTAAACTACAGTAGCATCCCAGTTAGGATTTAGTTAACTAATACAGGCTAAACTACAGTAGCATCCCAGTTAGGATTTAGTTAACTAATACAGGCTAAACTACAGTAGCATCCCAGTTAGGATTTAGTTCATTAATATAGGATAAACTACAGTAACATCCCAGCTAGGATTTAGTTAACTAATACAGGCTAAACTACAGTAGCATCCCAGTTAGGATTTAGTTCATTAATATAGGATAAACTACAGTAGCATCCCAGTTAGGATTTAGTTAACCAGTACAGGATAAACTACAGTAACATCCCAGCTAGGATTTAGTTAACCAGTACAGGCTAAACTACAGTAGCATCCCAGTTAGGATTTAGTTAACTAATACAGGCTAAACTACAGTAGCATCCCAGCTAGGATTTAGTTAACCAGTACAGGATAAACTACAGTAACATCCCAGTTAGGGTTTAGTTAACTAATACAGGCTAAACTACAGTAGCATCCCAGTTAGGGTTTAGTTAACTAATACAGGCTAAACTACAGTAACATCCCAGCTAGGATTTAGTTAACTAATACAGGCTAAACTACAGTAGCATCCCAGTTAGGATTTAGTTCATTAATATAGGATAAACTACAGTAACATCCCAGCTAGGATTTAGTTAACTAATACAGGCTAAACTACAGTAGCATCCCAGTTAGGATTTAGTTCATTAATATAGGATAAACTACAGTAACATCCCAGCTAGGATTTAGTTAACTAATACAGGCTAAACTACAGTAACATCCCAGTTAGGATTTAGTTAACCAGTACAGGCTAAACTACAGTAGCATCCCAGTTAGGGTTTAGTTAACTAATACAGGCTAAACTACAGTAACATCCCAGCTAGGATTTAGTTAACTAATACAGGCTAAACTACAGTAGCATCCCAGTTAGGATTTAGTTAACCAGTACGGGCTAAACTACAGTAACATCCCAGGTATGATTTAGTTAACTAATACAGGCTAAAGTACAGTAACATCCCAGTTATGGTTTAGTTAACTAATTCAGGCTAAACTACAATAACATCCCAGTTAGGATTTAGTTAACCAATATACTGCACAGGCCAAGCCGAGTATGTTCATTCAGACTGGGGCGTATGTGTTTGATAGGCATTAGAGACCCAATGCTGTATAAACCTTACAGAAGATAATCAACGTTCAGCTGTGCATCACTCTAACCTAATGCTATAGCAGCACTGGTTGTGCCCTGTTTATCAAAAGTGTTGGAAAAACATGTCAATAATCAACTGACTGGTTCTCTTGATGCCTATAGTATTCTCTCTGGTATGCAATCTGGTTTCCGCTCAGGTTATGGATGTGGCACTGCAACCTTAGAGGTCCTCAATGATGTCACTATTGCCCTTCATTCTAAGCAATATTGTGTTGCTATTTTTATAGACTTGGCCAAAGCCTGGTTTGCTAACTACCTCTCAAAAGAGTGCAGTGTATAAAGTCAGAACATCTGCTGTCTCAGCCACTGCCTGTCACCAAGGGAGTACCCCAATCCTAGGCCCCACGCTCTTTTCAATTTATATCAACAACATAGCTCAGGCAGTAGGAAGCGCTCTCATCCATTTATATGCAGACGATACAGTCTTATACTCAGCTGGCCCCTCCCCGGATTTTGTGTTAAACGCACTACAACAAAGCTTTCTTAGTGTCCAACAAGCTTTCTCTACCCTTAACCTTGTTCTGAACACCTCCAAAACAAAGCCGGTGTTACTATCAATCAATCAATCAAATGTATTTATAAAGCCCTTCTTACATCAGCTGATGTCACAAAGTGCTGTACAGAAACCCAGCCTAAAACACCAAACAGCAAGCAATGCAGGTGTAGAAGCATGGTGGCTAGGAAAAACTCCCTAGAAAGGCCAGAACCTAGGAAGAAACCTAGAGAGGAACCAGGCTATGATGGGTGGCCAGTCCTCTTCTGGCTGTGCCGGGTGGAGATTATAACAGAACATGGCCAAGATGTTCAAATGTTCATAGATGACCAGCAGGGTCAAATAATAATAATCACAGTGGTTGTCGAGGGTGCAACAGGTCAGCACCTCAGGAGTAAATGTTAGTTGGCTTTTCATAGCCGATCATTCAGAGTATCTCTTCCGCTCCTGCTACTACCTCTGAGGGTTTAGAGTTTGAGGTAGTCACCTCATACAAGTACTTGGGAGTATGGCTAGACGGTGCACTGTCCTTCTCTCAGCACATATCAAAGCTGCAGGCTAAAGTTAAATCTAGACTTGGTTTCCTCTATCAAAATTGCTCCTCTTTCACCCCAGCTGCCAAACTAACCCTGATTCAGATGACCATCCTACCCATGCTAGATTACGGAGACATAATATATAGATAGGCAGGTAAGGGTGCCCTCGAGCGGCTAGACGATCTTTATAGGACACATCACTGCACTCTATACTCCTCTGTAAACTGGTCATCGCTGTATACCCGTCGCAAGACCCACTGGTTGATGCTTATTTATAAAACCCTCTTAGGCCTCACTCCCTCCTATCTGAGATATCTACTGCAGCCCTCATCCTCCACATACAACACCCGTTCTGCCAGTCACATTCTGTTAAAGGTCCCCAAAGCGCACACATCCCTGGGTCGCTCGTCTTTTCAGTTCGCTGCTAGCGACTGGAACGAGCTGCAACAAACACTCAAACTGGACAGTTTTATCTCAATCTCTTCATTCAAAGACTCAATCATGGACACTCTTACTGACAGTTGTGCCTGCTTTGTGTGATGTACTGTTGTCTCTACCTTCTTGACCTTTGTGCTGTTGACTGTGCCCAATAATGTTTGTACCATGTTTTGTGCTGCTACCATGTTGTGTTGCTACCATGTTGTTGTTATGTTGTGTTGCTACCATGCTGTGTTGTCATGTGTTGCTGCCTTGTGTCGTGTCTTTGGCTATGCCGGATTAAGTGACATGACATGCTATTCTATAAAATCCTTTCTCTGTAATTAATATTACCTGATTGAGCTAATCATGTAAATGTAATTAACTAGAAAGTCCTGGCACCACGAAATAATATTTATAGAGCAGTTATCTTCCGAATAAACTCTTAAAGACCCAGTAATATTTTACATCAATAGCAGTCAATATTAATCGTGACCTTATTTCAGTCTCATCTGAAAGTTGTAAATTCTTGGTTATCTTCACGAACCCTGGCTAACAAGTTGAATCAGCAATACAAAATTGGGTTTAATTATTTATTTACTAAATACCTAACTAATCACACAGAATTACATATACACAGAACGAATCATACCTTGATTACAAATGACGTCATAAAGGAAAACATCCCTAGCGGACGGAACAGATATGGCAGCTGGTTACACAAAAGAAAAGGGGGCTGGGTTCGAGTGAAAGAGCGGGAAGACTTGAGGAACAAAGGGAGAAGCCATGCTATCGTAAATACAGTATCTTATGCATTCTAAATTACCGCCCATTTGGAAAAGGAAAATGCCATAAATATTTACTCTGAGCTGCGCTTCAATAGGTTGGTGGTAGATGGAAGGCCGTGTTGCCCAACAGAGTCCTTTGTCCTTTGAAGAATGTCTCTGCTGGTAAATTGGATACGTTGTAGTAACGTCATTGAGTGGTAGACGGGATACTATGTGTGTTCTTTCCTAGCCCACGTTTGCAGCTGCTGTTGCTAACTCAACGGCTAGGAGGTATCACTTCTGTAGGGAATAAGAGTTCAAAGTTCCTACCATTCGCAACCAAAGCTCACGCTGAGGTTGGCTTCGTTCTGTATTTATTATCTGAACCATTCTGACATCGGAACGTCATCCTAATGTACCCGGAACAGGAGGTTACATTTTCGTCAAGGCTTTATATAGTGGAGGGAGAAGGGTGTGTTTTCATAGTTTATAACCCATGTCTCTTCACAGACAACTGAACTGACATCATATTCATTAAGTACCAACCCATATGTTCAACTGGTCGGATTACCAAAATATGGTTAATTTCCCCCCACCTTCTGATGTTCCCAGAATCTCTATGTTAACCAAGGGATTTTCAAATGTCACATCAGTAGGGTAGAGAGAGGAAAAAGGGGGGGAGAGGTATTTATAACTGTCATAAACCTACCCCCAGGCCAACGTCATGACACTTGCTATGTTGTTGTCTTAGGTCTCTCTTTATGTAGTGTTGTGTTGTCTCTCTTGTTGTGATGTGTGTTTTGTCCTATATTTATATTGTATTTATTTATTTTAATCCCAGGCCCACGTCTCCGCAGGAGGCCTTTTGCCTTTTGGTAGGCCTTCATTGTAAATAAGAATTTGTTCTTAACTGAAGGTAAAAAAAAAAGTAAAATTATGACTTATTCAGGGTTTTGTTCTTGTTTCTAGAAAATATATTTCTATATGCCAGAGCAGAAATATAGTTGACCTTATTGATAAATCACTCAAAATAGATCTAAAAAGACCAGAATGAGATATTCCACTAGGTTATATCTAGAGCATAGACCTAGTGACCTAGTGGAATATCTCATTCTAGTCTTTTTGGTTCTGTTTTAGTACCACTATACTAGTACCTTACTACTACTACTATACTCTGTTCTATTGATAGCAGAATACCTGTAGGTTGGTCTGTGATACAGATTAAGACTGAAGACAATTTGGCTCTTGAATAGCAGCATGACATACAGTTGACAGTTTATTTGGCCCAGGCCCCATAGTGTGTGTGTGTGTTGTGTGTTGTGTGTTGTGTGTGGGTGTGGGTGTGGGTGTGTGTGCGCGTGTTGGTGTCTGTGCCAAGCTCTCCAACAGTGTCTCCACACCACCCACTGAGTAAGACGGCTGAAATGAAAGATAATTGGGACAGAAATTCCTTTAACTGCCCAAGTGTGCAGGAACTTTGATCTACAAAATCATGTCTAGTACACAAATACACCTGATAACCTCTTTCTAACACAAGAATATGTAGAACGACAATGCCAGGCTATCTCACAGACCCCTAACTCTTTGATTTGACTTATACATTGTCTTCTTCTCACCTGTAGCTTTCCAATTGGACTAAATAATTGCATTGAGCGATCTTCATTATTAGCGTTAGGCTTTTTGTGTTACGAGATGGACTATTCAAGTCCTGATCACTTTTGTATGTATGGTATGGATGGTTTTCCTGTCTGGGGGATGTACAGTAGCTGAAAATAACAGAGGAGGTAGTGGGCTGGGGGTGAGGGCTCGAGGACAGTTTCCGGGATGAGGGGAGGTAGAATTCCTCACCTATCTGCCAGAACGGTTTCTCACATCCCCGCCATGGATTGTTTCTCAGAGAGGGTCTGTGCTTCTGTGCTTAGTGTGTGTGTGTGTGTGTGTGTGTGTGTGTGTACTTGCGATGCAAAGGCGAGTGTCTGGTTGGCGTCTGCCACCATTCATGTATCCATATCATATTTATTTTCACACTCATGCAAAGTATCCTGTGGCTGTTTCTCTAATCCAGTCTAACTCCAGTCTATTCCTACTGACCTCTGATCTGGTCCATCCTGTAGGCTAAATAACACACCTGGGCTCAAATACTGGTACACATCTTTCAAAGACTTTGAGTGTTTGCTTTAGCCTGCCTGGAGTGGTGGATGGGTGTGGTGGAGACCTATGGGTCAGATAGGAGCAGAGTTAGTAAAGGGGAGCCTATAGATGTCCGGTCTAACCGGATGTGTCTCCCCCTCTCTTCCTCTCCTTTGAGAGAAACATTTGGAAGTTAAATAAACACAGCCATGGCAAAAATAGACGCTGCTTTCAGTACAGCATGGTGCAGCATTTAAAGTAAGTTTTCTTTTTTTTTTACAAAGAAATATAATTTGGGGGGGAAAATGTATGGCATGTTATAGAAGGGTCCTGATGCCTTTTTGTGATTTCCCTTGTTTTTGAAAAACTTACCTCAAACAGCAAATCACTTCATCTTCGTTATGAATAATGAGGGCCCTGAAAAAACATGAACAAAGCTCCAAAAACACCCAGATACGTAATTTTAAACGACAAAGCTCTCAGTATAATGATGCAGGGCTTTAGATGTTGTACACCTAAATTGTGTCATTCTGAACTTATTCGCAACGTTATATTCCATTTTGCTGCGGCTCGAGCGATAGCTCTGTTCTCCAGTTAACTGCCAAAGTAAAGGAAACATTTGAGTAAATGAGGAAGTGATTTGCTGTCTAGGGTGTAATCATTAGTCCAACAGTTGCAAACGAGAGCTTCTATTGGATATATTCAGATATACTTATCCCTGTTTCGTTCCATTTGCTTCCGTTTAAGAAACGTTTTTCATCAGAATCGGCGGAATGAATACACCCCTGATCTCACGCAAACACAGTTCACTTTCAAAGCAGACACATACAAATAGCATGATCCCTTTTATTGTTGTATAACTCCTTCTCGCATCTACGCTCTCTCCTCCTCTCAGAATTTCCCTTCACTTGTTGACTTCAATGCACAAAACATCAGCTGTCTGATGTCTAAAGGAAGATGATGCAAAACCTTCATATCATGACAACTAACCGCTACACACAGCCTACATCGTTGTCACCATATTAGCTAACGATGTTAGTAACGTTATAGTTAACATAGCTACTAGAACTAACACATTAGTAAACCTGCTACAATCATGCAGTATATTGTACAGTCAGCAAGTAGTTTAGCAGTTACACCGGCGGGCCTCGTGGCAATAAATTAATAAAACTAAAGCTTATGTTGACATGGAAGAGTTCCAGTGTTGGACAGCCATAGCCAGCTAGCTAACATAACATCCCTCTCTGAGCCGGGTGTTTGAGTAGGCTAAACTAGCTAGCTGCATTCACTAGCTAAGTGAGTGAAAGTGGAAAAAAAATATATATATATAGCCAGTGTTTGCTCTCTCTCTCTCTCTCTCTCTCTCTCTCGCTTCGTCATTTAAAAAAAAATGAATTTGTTCAAAACTGTTTAACTATTGCCTTTCTCTCTCTCTCTTTGAGTCAACTACTCACCACATTTTATGCACTACAGTTCTAACACGCATTCATTTTCATCAAGCCCGTCTTAAGCATTTGGCCTTAAATTCTCATCCACATCAAAGTGAATGTCCTCATTGTTCATCCACTGCGGGAAAAACCTTTTGGCATGGCGAATCCAAGCTTGACAATGGTCTGCATTGATGTCGTCGCATGCCTCATCCATGGTCAGAAGGAGGGTGACACGCTCATAGGGATGGCGATCGTACACCTTCCACCTCCATGCTGAAAACAAATCTCCAATAGGGTTGAGGAAAGGAGAGTATGAGGGCAGGTATAGGGTCACAAATTGGTGATGGGTCCGAAAACATGCCTGAACCACCTCTGCATGGTGGAACCTGACATTGTCCCACACAATTACATACTATAGGTGACCCCTTCACTTTGACATGTCTGCTCAATTTCATTGAGAACACAATGAGGTGTGCAGCGTTGTAGGATCCAAGTAATGGCCTACGTCCTACCATACCATACTATTCAGAGATAGCTGTGCACATGGAGATGTTTCCCCCCGTTGTCCAGGCGCTTGGACGGTCGCCTGTTGGCCGATGAGGTTCCACCCACGGTGCCGAGTTTTGGCCAGATTGAAGCCTGCTTTATCAACGAAGATATACTTGTGATGGTTCACATCATTATCAAGTACCATCACCCTCTAAAAATATATTTTGGGTAGTTGTTTTTGCAGTATAGTTCCAATATGATATTGTGAAGTAGCATGTGCATTAATAGTAACAGTAATACAGTATATAGTGCTGGAACTGAACATACTCAGCCTGCAATTGTTTCACCTGGTCGTTGTTTCTCTCAAAAGGCACCAGGTAAATGTGTTTCATAGATATCTGGTGCCTCTTCAAAAGGTGTTGGCAGGCTGATGGGTGCCACATTGGCAAAGGTGTCATCATTCTCCCCAACGTCCTGCTTTCTTTCAGACAGACGTATGTCATTCCTGGCCCTCACCATTTCCACCACAGCCCACTCCTGCTGGTCGGTCAGCACACGGCCACCACCATGGGGTCTTCTGAGGGTAGAACAGAGTCTACTGTCAATAGATCATACTGTAAAAATAGTGTAACATGTTTTGTGAATTTACATGCATTACAAAATGTCATTTACTGTAGATGTAATGGTAAAGCATAGTCCATATCCTGCAGACTTAACGGTTTTCTTGGCGAATTGACGCCAATTGAAGAAATTACAAGTGTTCACCCCAATTGTGGTTACCACTATGTGAAATCCATTAGCAATAACCAGTAGTCATTATGTATGGTTATCATGTATCATACATGTCATTTAGACGTTTATAATTTACAAACACACATTTTATTTATGTAGTTCTCAAATCCATATATAGTAGACAAACCAGTTTAAAACCTATAAGTTTACCAAACGGTTTAGTGAGTAAGCGCAGTTGGATTATTTGATTGTCAAATGTATTTAAATAAATGAGAAGAGAATTATGTGAAAAGTATTGTGAGCATTGCATTGTGAAAGACAATTACTTCATATGGAAGGTATTTATAGATGAAACACTGATTAGGTTTGGTGGAAATGTTACTGAGGGATTTTGATTGTTGATTGTTGTTTTCAGTTTTGTACTAAGATATTTGACCACATACTTGTGAAAATAGTACCAAAGTGATTAAAAAAACAGTAACACACAGGGTTTTGGGTGGAGGACAGTAATTCTGTTCCTAGATAACCAAACACTCTCCTTGTCCCTCTCCCTCAGTGTGCCCCCCTCTGCCCTCTCTGCTCTGGTCAGCCCCAACTGTCCTGATCTCTTCCTCCTCCCCATTGTGATCTCCTTACAACAGTAGGCTACTATATCATAGCAGTCATGGCTAACACCACAGTACTAACATGCAGTTCAACATCTGCTTGAGTATCTGCGAAAGCTTTGTCCGTGTGTAACAGTATAGCTTCCGTCCCTCTCCTCGCCCCGAACCAGGGACCCTCTGCACACATCAAGAACTGTCTCCCACGAAGCATCGTTACTCATCGCTCCACAAAAGCCACGGCCCGTGCAGAGCAAGGGGAACAACTACTTCAAGGTCTTAGAGCAAGTGACGTCACCAATTGAAATGCTATTAGCGAGCACCCCGCTAACTAGTTAGCCATTTCACATTGGTTACACGTGCATCCATTTGTTTTTCAATGTGTAAGTGTGTGTGATGTGTCTGTGGCACAGGTGGCTAGTGGCATCTTAACTGGGTAGGACAGGCTCATAGTAATTGTTAGAGCGGAATGACTGGAATGGTAAAACCATGTGTTTGATACCACTACATTTCAGCCATCATTATGAGACGTCCTACACTCACCAGCCGCCTGCGGTCTGTGAATATCTGCATGTGTGTTTGTTAATGTTTATTTATCTATCACCATGTGTGTGAGAAGCGTTCGTGTCTGATAAGTCCAGGCTTTTGTGGTCATGATAAGATCTGCTGCGGAGGCTTCGGGTAATTAAGCAGTTGGCCGTGATAACTCCTGATAACTCTTTGCCTAGTCGAGGCCATGTCTGTTGCTGACACCTCACTCTTTCAGTAGCTATCTCATTTATTTGGCTCTGGTGTTGTCTTCCTATTGATCTGGCTGGAGTCGTCTTCCTATTGATCTGGCTGGGGTCGTCTTCCTATCGATCTGGCTGGGGTCGTCTTCCTATCGATCTGGCTGGAGTCGTCTTCCTATTGATCTGGCTGGAGTCGTCTTCCTATCGATCTGGCTGGAGTCGTCTTCCTATCGGTCTGGCTGGAGTCGTCTTCCTATCGGTCTGGCTGGGGTCGTCTTCCTATCGATCTGGCTGGGGTCGTCTTCCTATCGATCTGGCTGGGGTCGTCTTCCTATCGATCTGGCTGGGGTCGTCTTCCTAATGATCTGGCTGGGGTCGTCTTCCTATCGATCTGGCTGGGGTCGTCTTCCTGTAGATCTGGCTGGGGTCGTCTTCCTAATGATCTGGCTGGGGTCGTCTCATCGCTCTGCGTGTTTTGGTGGTTATTTTCTGTCTGACTGGGGCGTTGACAGGGAGTCCCTAAAACAGGACCACAGATACAGCAGACTCTCTGAGGTCTGAGGTTTATAGGTAGAGCTGTGTGAGAGAGACCAGTCATTAGGGTTCATAGTATCTCAGGTTGAGGATAAGAAGTTAAGTCATCATCTTCCTTTAGATAGCACTGTATGTGACCCACCTGTGTGATTATGTCACTCATTATGAATGCATAGATTGCTATAATGAATGTTTACAACAAGTCTTCTATTGAACTATGGCTGGCAGGCCCTAAACATATTATACACAGTTGGCTTAAAGAGGTGTTACCATGGCAATGTATAGCTACATCACACACTCTTCCATACAGTATGTTGTACAGTAGGCCTATCGGAATCTATGGCCCAAATGGCACCCTATTCCCTACATAGTGCACTACTTTTGACCAGAACTCTACGGACCAATAGTGAACTATATGGGGAATAGCGTGCCATTTGGGGCACAGCGTATTACTGTACTGTACTATGTGTGGCTGCTAGTTCTTTCCGGGGGTCTTGGCACACACACACATCCCCACAGCACAACACAGACAGTAGGAATGCTCTATATCAGTGGCTCTCAAACATTTTAATGTCGTCATGTTTTAATATCCACTTAACGAGTCCATTCAGACTGGTTAGTATTCACTTCCCCTGGTTCTTCCTGACTAAAAATGGATATGTTTCAGTGCTCTGTAGCCTTAAAAGGTCTCTTGTTCCTCCCCTTCATTCCCTCTCGCTCTCTCCTTCTGCCCCCCTCTCTCTCTCTCCTTCTGCCCCCCTCTCTCTCACTCCTTCTGCCCCCCCCCTCTCTCGCTCTCTCTCTCACTCTCTCCTTCTGCCCCCATCTCTCTCTCTCCTTCTGCCCCCCTCTTTCTCTTTCTTTTCCCTTTCTCTTTGCCAAGTCTCTTGTTCCACTTGTTCAGTCTCTCCCAGGGAATTAGAGTATACAGTATAGCTTCTTACTTATTTGTTATTCTTCAAACGTTCTCTGTTGACTGTTGGCTTCCTTGTCCCTTTTGTAATTTAGACAAATTTCTTCACAACGGTGGACAACAATTAGTAAATTACATTGATCACTTGAACTTCAGTTTGTGCAGTACATTAATACACTTCCAATTATTATAATTAAGGCCAAAAAATGTGTCACCATTAGTCATGAATCTAAAGCAATGTTCTCAGTTCTGACCCCTGTCCATTCTAACTTTATATCTCCTGTATCCTCCCTCTGCTGCCCTCTTCTTTTATCTGCCCCCTCTTTATCTGCCCGTTTCTCTGTCCTTTTTACCTTTCGCTCTCTCTGTGTCTCTCTCGTTGTCTGTGTCTCTCTCGTTGTCTGTGTCTCTCTCGTTGTCTGTGTCTCTGTGTCTCTCTCTGTGTCTCTCTCTGTGTCTCTCTCTGTGTCTATCTCTGTGTCTCTCTGTCTCTCTCTCTCTCTTTCTCTCTCTGTCTCTCTCTCTTTCTCTCTCTGTCTCTCTCCGTGTCTCTCTCATCTCTGTCTCTCTCTTTGTGTCTGTTTCTCTCTCTCTCTGTCACACTCTCATTCTTCTTTCTATCTATTCCATTCCCATCTTTCCTCTCTCTCCCCCTCAACTCCTCTAACTCTCTGCTCTCTCCCCCTCCCCTCATCTACCTCTCTGCTCTTCTCCCCTCCACTCCTCTACCTCTCTGCTCTCTATCCCTCCCCTCTACCTTTTCCCCATCCCTCCTCTACCTCTCTGCTCTCTCTCCCCCTCCTCTACCTCTCTGCTCTCTCCCCTCCTCTACCTCTCTGCTCTTCTCCCACTCCCTCCTCTACCTCTCTGCCCCGCTCTACCTCTCTGCTCTCCCCCTCCCATCCTCTACCTCTCTGCTCTCCCCCTCCCATCCTCTACCTCTCTGCTCTCCCCCTCCCATCCTCTACCTCTCTGCTCTCTCTCCCTCTCCCCTCCTCTACCTCTCTGCTCTCTCTCCCTCTCCCCTCCTCTACCTCTCTGCTCTCTCTCCCACTCCCCTCCTCTACCTCTCTGTTCTTCTCCCACTCCCCTCCTCAACCTCTCTGCTCTCTCTCCCACTCCCCTCCTCTACCTTTCGGCTCTCTCTCCCCCTCCTCGACCTCTCTGTTCTCTCCCCCTCCTCTCCTCTCCCCTCTACCGCTCTGCTCTCTCTCCCCCTCCTCTCCCCTCCTCTACCTCCCTGCTCTCTCTCCCCCTCCCCTCCTCTACCTCCCTGCTCTCTCTCCCCCTCCCCTCCTCTACCTCTCTGCTCTCTCTCCCCCTCCCTCCTCTACCTCTCTGATCTTCTCCCCCTCCTCTACCTCTCTGCTCTCTCTCCCTCTCTGCTCTTCTCCCCCTCCCTCCTCTACCTCCTACAGTACATGTGGAACAACTGGGCGTTGGGAGTGTGAGCAGCATGCCTGTCTGATAGAGAATGACATGATCCAGGCTGTCAACAGAGGAAATTATGGGTAAGAGCACTTAAACACACACACACGTATGCACACACACACAAACATACACATGCACGCTAGTGATGCACGGGTTGACTCATAACCTGCGGGCGTGTTTACGGTCATGAAATATTGTGTGGATCAAGGGCGGGTGGTTGGGGGCGGGTTGAATAAAGAGGTAACTCTTGTGCAATTTATATCTATAGTCTACAGTGATGTTTTTCCTTTATCTGGCATTAATGCGTAAGCCTAAACTTCAGGGCCTAACTGTACGAGTGTCAAATAGCCTACACGCCAATCGCCAAATGCTTTCGGGAATAGGCAGAAAAAGTTAACATCAATCCACGGAGGTACAAAGGACAATGTCAGAGTTGAATTCAATAAGGGAGAAGCTGCTAATTCGACTCTTGAACATAAATATAAGGAAGGCCAGAAAAGTACCTTTTTTACATTTGGAAGATGCTCTTCTCCAGAGAGACTTACTAGAGCATTTAGGGTTAAGTGCCTTGCTCAAAGGCACATCGGCAGATTTTTTCACCTAGTCGGCTCAGTGATTCGAACCAGCGACCTTTCAGTTACTGGCCAAATGCTCTTAACCGCATTGCTACCTGCCACCCATGAGTGGTAACAGAGGATGATAGCAGTGCCGGTTATGTTATATGTGATCCAAATCAAATTTTATTGGTCACATACACATGGTTAGCAGATGTTAATGCAAGTGTAGCGAAATGCTTATGCTTCTAGTTCCAACTGTACAGTAATATCTAGCAAATGATGATTGTGAAGTGCCGTACAAGACGGGGACTTCAAATAGGCCTATGGCACATGAAGGGAACTGTAGCCTACTGTTCAGATGGGTTCAATGGAAACTGAAAACTGGACACTGACTGTAGGTCTATAACCTCTCACATAACCTTAATATTAACTCTTGCAGTAAAATGATACACCAATTGTAGGCTACATTTTTACTCAGGAACAAGAGTGGAGAAACATGATTTCTTTCTTTCAGCATCTTGAGAGAATGTGAATGTGCAGTTAGATACCATCTTTATCAGCATCATAAAAGCTGATAGTATTTCAACCACATAAAATATGCATCCAAGCAGAACTGAAATCTTATCAGAAACATGTTGGGTCGTTTTCACAGCTTCCTATTTCCTTACAACCAGTCAAACTGATGTCATTTGGACATTTTGCACAGGAACTCTTTCCATTAGTATTATTTGTTGTTGCTACATTCTTTCCCCGGTCCCTAAACTTCTTTGCTCCCTGAAAGAAGCAGAGATGACAGAGAACTTTGCCGATGTCAACTAGATTGAAGCATTCATTTAATCAATTTATTACATTATTCTAGTGAGCAAGGGTTTATTTCGGTCCTCCAGGGCAGCATACTGTATAATGACAGAAGAGAAGCTGCATGTATCTAATTATAGACAAGTTGACTAACAAACAGCCTCAAAAAAACATTCCGCTGTCTGACTGTAGACAACTGTGCATTTTCTATGTTAGCGGGTTAGTGTTGGGTGCGGGCCTCAGATTTTCACTTTCTCACATATAGCCGGGTGGTTGCGGATGGGTTATTAGCAATTGCGGGTGGGTGCAGGTAAACAAACAGCTGACCCGTTCACCACTCCCTCAATACTGCCCCTCAAGTCTGCGCAAGGAACTACACGTTGCGTTCCCAATTTCATGGGGCGTTCTTGTACGTAATACGTAAAAGGACACTGCAACACTCAGTCGGCTCCGTTTACGTAAACTGTTTGGCTGCCTTAATGCGCACACACACACGTTTCTCACACTCACTGTTTGGACTTTCCTCTCCTCTGTGTCCCTAGCTGGCGGGCAGCAAACTACAGCCAGTTCTATGGCATGTCTCTGGATGAAGGCCTGAGATATCGCCTGGGGACACAGAGGCCCTCCAGGACTATCATGAGCATGAACGAGATGCAGGTGAGAAGACCTGTCTGCTGGGTAGGGAAAGGGTTGGGCTGGGAGATTCATGGGATACATCTCGAATGGGAAATTATTCCTTATATAATGCACTACTTTTACCGGGGCCCATACATGGGATGCAGATATGCTGACACGGCCTTGAGAGTGAGGGACAGTCCAGTCTGCTTTTTAAATTGCGTGTGCATCAAGAGGGACACATGACATAACATTTTATATAAAGATTCTGCTGGCCTGGCCTGTGTCATTACTAGCTATGGCTACCAGGTGAAGCCTGTTATTGGTCTGTTGATAATTCTTTGTCTGTCTGGATCTTGGAAGCCTACTCTCTGCTATGTGCCATCTTTAGCTTTGTTTACATCTAACCAGACAGATTACGTAAGAGCCAATCAGAGACAGGTTTAGGAGAGAGAGGATGGGAGATAGGATAGGGGTAGAAGATGCGGTAGAGGATAGAGGTGGAGGCGGAGTGGAGGGGATAGGGGTGGAGGGGAGGATGGGGTGGAGGAGAGGGGAGGATGGGGTGGAGGGGAGGATGGGGTGGAGCCATCCCCATTTCAGACAACACAACTGACTGGCCTTCCTCTCTCCCCCTACCCTTCCCAGACACCCTCCCCACCTCTCCCCCCTACATCCTCCAGACTTAACTCCCCCACTCCTCCTCCGTTCAACTTGTTTCTCTCCAATCCCCCACTCCCCCAGCCCAACATGCCCCTACCTGTACCAGGAGCCAGATCTAAGCAGGAGAGCTTATTCATAGATCTCTCTGTCTGTTGTCTGTCTCCCAGCTCAGTCCCCACACGTCTAACAGTCATACTGGGTAATGGATAGGCCCACTCCTAACTCCCTAACTCACTCCCACTCCACTCCTAAATCCTGGGGGGTTGGAGCCACACACACACATAGACATTAGCGGGGAGGAATGTGAGGAGGACGTATCAGCCGCTGTGCTCTGTCTAAACAAAGATAGAGTTACATGCTAATGCTACACAACGGCAGGGTTAAGCATGCCTCCCACCTCCAGACCTGGCCTGTCTACGTCCCAAATTACACCATATTCCCTATATACTGTAGTGCTCTGGTGAAAAGTAGTGCACTATGTAGGGAATAGGGTTCAATTTGGGATGCAGCCCTTTTGGTTAGATGACTCATGACACATACAGCAGAACCTCTTGGACTGGTGAGGAATATGTGAGGCAGCATAGATATCCCCCCTCATGACTTAATGTGATAATCATTATGATAAGCTTGCTATACCAGGTATTTGTCTGAGGTATTATCATAGTGATTTCATTCTGGAGTTGGAGGCTTCTCCAATGAGTCCATATTAGGCGTTTAAAGCTAGATCAGGCTCCCCTTTCAATCTCGGCTGTTTGTAGATTAATCACATAGTTGCATATTATTTCCAGTGAGAGCAGATATTTTTCCTTCCCCGCTTTCAATGTCTTTGTTACACTGAGGTTGTCTGTTAGTGTAGCTTCCCTCAGTCAGTTCAATCAGCTCTATGGTCTGGAGACTGATCAAAGATTCTGTTTCCATTCTAACTCATTGGGCCAAATGGTACTAATCATCTGTGAATAAGTCCTCTATAATAAAATAACTTAACAGACACTCTGATTAGGCCATCTCACTGTATTACATGCAATGTTCTATTGTGGATAAATAATCAACGTTGCACGTTCCGTACAAAAGTATCATTAGGAACTTGTTGCTGTTGGTTTGTCAGTCTCTTGCTGTTGGTTTGTCAGTCTCTTGCTGTTGGTTTGTCAGTCTCTTGCTGTTGGTTTGTCAGTCTCTTGCTGTTGATTTATCAGTCTCCTCTTGCTGTTGGTTTGTCAGTCTCCTCTTGCTGTTGGTTTGTCGGTCTCCTCTTGCTGTTGGTTTGTCAGTCTCCTCTTGCTGTTGGTTTGTCAGTCTCCTCTTGCTGTTGGTTTGTCAGTCTCCTCTTGCTGTTGGTTTGTCAGTCTCTTGCTGTTGGTTTGTCAGTCTCTTGCTGTTGGTTTGTCGGTCTCCTCTTGCTGTTGGTTTGTCAGTCTCTTCTTGCTGTTGGTTTGTCAGTCTCCTCTTGCTGTTGGTTTGTCAGTCTCCTCTTGCTGTTGGTTTGTCAGTCTCCTCTTGCTGTTGGTTTGTCAGTCTCCTCTTGCTGTTGGTTTGTCAGTCTCTTGCTGTTGGTTTGTCAGTCTCTTGCTGTTGGTTTGTCAGTCTCTTGCTGTTGGTTTGTCAGTCTCTTGCTGTTGGTTTGTCAGTCTCCTCTTGCTGTTGGTTTGTCAGTCTCCTCTTGCTGTTGGTTTGTCAGTCTCCTCTTGCTGTTGGTTTGTCAGTCTCATCTTGCTGTTGATTTGTCAGTCTCTTGCTGTTGATTTGTCAGTCTCTTGCTGTTGGTTTGTCAGTCTCCTCTTGCTGTTGGTTTGTCAGTCTCCTCTTGCTGTTGGTTTGTCAGTCTCCTCTTGCTGTTGGTTTGTCAGTCTCCTCTTGCTGTTGGTTTGTCAGTCTCCTCTTGCTGTTGGTTTGTCGGTCTCCTCTTGCTGTTGGTTTGTCAGTCTCTTCTTGCTGTTGGTTTGTCAGTCTCCTCTTGCTGTTGGTTTGTCAGTCTCCTCTTGCTGTTGGTTTGTCAGTCTCCTCTTGCTGTTGGTTTGTCAGTCTCTTGCTGTTGGTTTGTCAGTCTCTTGCTGTTGGTTTGTCAGTCTCTTGCTGTTGGTTTGTCAGTCTCCTCTTGCTGTTGGTTTGTCAGTCTCCTCTTGCTGTTGGTTTGTCAGTCTCCTCTTGCTGTTGGTTTGTCAGTCTCCTCTTGCTGTTGGTTTGTCAGTCTCCTCTTGCTGTTGGTTTGTCAGTCTCCTCTTGCTGTTGGTTTGTCAGTCTCCTCTTGCTGTTGGTTTGTCAGTCTCCTCTTGCTGTTGGTTTGTCAGTCTCTTCTTGCTGTTGGTTTGTCAGTCTCCTCTTGCTGTTGGTTTGTCAGTCTCCTCTTGCTGTTGGTTTGTCAGTCTCTTGCTGTTGGTTTGTCAGTCTCTTGCTGTTGGTTTGTCAGTCTCTTGCTGTTGGTTTGTCAGTCTCCTCTTGCTGTTGGTTTGTCAGTCTCCTCTTGCTGTTGGTTTGTCAGTCTCCTCTTGCTGTTGGTTTGTCAGTCTCCTCTTGCTGTTGGTTTGTCAGTCTCCTCTTGCTGTTGGTTTGTCAGTCTCCTCTTGCTGTTGGTTTGTCAGTCTCCTCTTGCTGTTGGTTTGTCAGTCTCCTCTTGCTGTTGGTTTGTCAGTCTCCTCTTGCTGTTGGTTTGTCAGTCTCCTCTTGCTGTTGGTTTGTCAGTCTCCTCTTGCTGTTGGTTTGTCAGTCTCCTCTTGCTGTTGGTTTGTCAGTCTCCTCTTGCTGTTGGTTTGTCAGTCTCTTCTTGCTGTTGGTTTGTCAGTCTCCTCTTGCTGTTGGTTTGTCAGACTCCTCTTGCTGTTGGTTTGTCAGTCTCCTCTTGCTGTTGGTTTGTCGGTCTCTTGCTGTTGGTTTGTCGGTCTCTTGCTGTTGGTTTGTCGGTCTCTTGCTGTTGGTTTGTCGGTCTCCTCTTGCTGTTGGTTTGTCGGTCTCCTCTTGCTGTTGGTTTGTCGGTCTCCTCTTGCTGTTGGTTTGTCGGTCTCCTCTTGCTGTTGGTTTGTCGGTCTCCTCTTGCTGTTGGTTTGTCGGTCTCCTCTTGCTGTTGGTTTGTCGGTATCCTCTTGCTGTTGGTTTGTCGGTCTCCTCTTGCTGTTGGTTTGTCGGTCTCCTCTTGCTGTTGGTTTGTCGGTCTCCTCTTGCTGTTGGTTTGTCGGTCTCCTCTTGCTGTTGGTTTGTCGGTCTCCTCTTGCTGTTGGTTTGTCGGTCTCCTCCTGCTGTTGGTTTGTCGGTCTCCTCTTGCTGTTGGTTTGTCGGTCTCCTCTTGCTGTTGGTTTGTCGGTCTCCTCTTGCTGTTGGTTTGTCGGTCTCCTCTTGCTGTTGGTTTGTCGGTCTCCTCTTGCTGTTGGTTTGTCAGTCTCCTCTTGCTGTTGGTTTGTCAGTCTCCTCTTGCTGTTGGTTTGTCAGTCTCCTCTTGCTGTTGGTTTGTCAGTCTCCTCTTGCTGTTGGTTTGTCAGTCTCCTCTTGCTGTTGGTTTGTCAGTCTCCTCTTGCTGTTGGTTTGTCAGACTCCTCTTGTTGTTGGTTTGTCAGTCTCCTCTTGCTGTTGGTTTGTCAGTCTCCTCTTGCTGTTGGTTTGTCAGTCTCCTCTTGCTGTTGGTTTGTCAGTCTCCTCTTGCTGTTGGTTTGTCAGTCTCTTCTTGCTGTTGGTTTGTCAGTCTCTTGCTGTTGGTTTGTCAGTCTCCTCTTGCTGTTGGTTTGTCGGTCTCCTCTTGCTGTTGGTTTGTCGGTCTCCTCTTGCTGTTGGTTTGTCGGTCTCCTCTTGCTGTTGGTTTGCCGGTCTCCTCTTGCTGTTGGTTTGCCAGTCTCCTCTTGCTGTCTGGCTGTTGGAACACCTACTGTGTGTTTTTGGGAGTAATAAGAAATTGTATTTTAATACTTCCAAATAAAATATCAAGGTGGTCAAGTACATTAAAACAGGATTGAAATTGTACAGTAGCTAATTCCTGTTTTCCTCCTTCTCTCTATCCCCCTGCTCAGCTGAATATGGACCCTCAGAATGATCGTCTGCCTCAGTACTTCAACGCAGCAGAGAAGTGGCCTGGAAAGATCCACGAACCTCTGGACCAGGGCAACTGCGCTGCCTCCTGGGCCTTCTCCACTGCAGGTGAGACACTACATGGTAGTAAAATACTGGCAGAATACTGGTAAAATACAGGTATTTTTATAAAGTACTGGCATTTTGGTAAAATACTGGTAAATGTGGGTTACATTTTTTCCCGCAATATTGCAAATATTGAGAAAATTGTAAAATGCTTTCAAAACGACATTTAAGTACCAGAACGTCCCCTTGTCATTTACGTACCAGAACGCCCCCTTATCATTTACGTACCAGAAATTCCCCTTATCATTTACGTACCAGAACGTCCCCTTATCATTTACATACCAGAACGCCCCCTTATCATTTACATACCAGAAATTCCCCTTATCATTTACGTACCAGAACGTCCCCTTATCATTTACATACCAGAACGTCCCCTTATCATTTACATACCAGAACGTCCCCTTATCATTTAAGTACCAGAACGTCCCCTAATCATTTAAGTACCAGAACGTCCCCTAATCATTTAAGTACCAGAACGTCCCCTTATCATTTACATACCAGAACTTCCCTTTATAATTTCTTTAACATCTCTTAGAACATTTCCCAGAAGTTCAATCTCTCTCTCTTTCGCTCCGTCTCTCCATCTCTCTTTCCCTCCATCTCTCTTTCTCTCCATCTCTCTTTCCCTCCATCTCTCTCTCTCATCTCTATTTCCCTCCATCTCTCTTTCCCTCCATCTCTCTTTCCCTCCATCTCTCTTTCTCTCCATCTCTCTTTCCCTCCATCTCTATTTCCCTCGCTCAGCGGTGGCATCTGATCGAATCTCCATCCAGTCGATGGGTCACATGACCCCTCAACTGTCGCCCCAGAACCTAATTTCCTGTGATACACGCAACCAAGGGGGCTGTGCTGGAGGACGTATCGACGGAGCCTGGTGGTACATGAGGCGCATAGGGTAGGACATATTTTATTGCGACACCAGGCACAATATTAGGAGCTTTTTAAATGATCAAATGAATTGAGTGAATTTGAGTGAATTTTCGGTTCTTTAGCTGTGAATTGATGATTATCTGTACTCTCTCCTCTCCTCTCCTCTCCTCTCCTCTCCTCTCCTCTCCTCTCCTCTCCTCTCCTCTCCATCTCTCTCTCTCTACTCTCCATCTCTCTCTCTCTACTCTCCACCTCTCTCTCTCTACTCTCCACCTCTCTCTCTCTACTCTCCACCTCTCTCTCTCTCTCTACTCTCCACCTCTCTCTCTCTCTCTACTCTCCACCTCTCTCTCTCTCTCTACTCTCCACCTCTCTCTCTCTCTCTACTCTCCATCTCTCTCTCTCTCTCTACTCTCTCTCTCTACTCTCCATCTCTCTCTCTCTCTACTCTCCACCTCTCTCTCTCTCTCTACTCTCCATCTCTCTCTCTCTTTCTGTCCTTCTCTCAGTGTGGTGACAGAAGAGTGCTACCCGTTCTCTGCCCCCCATCAGACACCAGCAGAGGTGGGCCGCTGTATGATGCAGAGTCGCTCTGTGGGCCGTGGAAAGAGACAGGCTACTGCACGCTGCCCCAGCACACACACCTACCACAATGACATCTACCAGTCTACACCTCCCTACAGGCTCTCATCAAACGTATGTACACACACATACACACACACACACACACACACACACACACACACACACACATATACAGTTTTTTATCACTTTGGTACTATTTTCCCAAGTAGGTGGTGAATTTTAAAAATTCTTAGTACAAAACTCCAAACTGGTAACAATTGTAACACAGCCAGTCTTACACTCAAAACCTTTCATTGTGCATTCATTTTGTTTGTCGACATTTTTCACCACACAATCATTGATCCAAAATATAACTTTGCTATGAAATATAATGAGTACATTGATTTAATCACCAAAACCCAACATAATGATGTGCTCTCAATTTACACATTTTAACAACCAGTCAATCCAATAGCAAGCATTTTTAGATACATGTTTCAAGATGTAGTATGCTACAGTACTGTATATTACAGTACATTACACTGTTTTCACATTAGGCAATACACTTGCACTACCCCCATTTAAAATGTACTGATCATAAAATGTCCATAATTTCTATCCTATGTGTGATCAAAGGTGTAATAACTGAAGAAATCTTTCACAATGTAATCAAATGAAAGAAACATAACGTTTAGCCGACACTTGTTTGCATCAAACCGGTCTTGAGCATTTGGACATAGGTTCTCATCCAAGTCGCAGTAAATATCCTCATTGTTCATGCACCTGGGGAAAAACCTTTTGACATGGTGAATCCCAGCCTGACATACAGTACCAGTCAAAAGTTTTTCTTTATTTTTACTATTTTCTACATTGTAGAATAATAGTGAAGACATCAACACTGTGAAATAACACCTATGGACTCATGTAGTAACTGAAAAAGTGTTAAACAAATCTAAATATATTTTATATTTGAGATTCGTCAAAGTAGCCACCCTTTGCCTTAATGACAGCTTTGCACAGACAGTTGTGAAGAGGGCACGACAAAGCCTATTCCCCCTCAGGAGACTGAAAAAATACTGCCTGGCAAGTTCAATGTATTAATAGCCAACTAAAGTTAGGTAACTAGCTAACATACCAGTACATACTGCTGTAATGCTATGCGGTTCGTAAGGATAGCGTAGCTAACAAACTTTTAGCCAACATAACGTGTAACGTAACTTATTTGAAAAGGCATTACTTTATTACATTTTTCAACATTTTCTTAACATTTGTCATAATTAGTTAAAGCAATGAATTTGTATCCGCTTTCGTCAGACTTTGGCTGCATATTTTCCGCAATTTTCATAAAATCTGAAAAGTTATGAAGCCACGCCCATTTTCGAAAGAATTGCATTATGGGCCCTAAAAGTACGGGAATATTGTCCACTGCTTGCATACATCGAATTTTGATGAATTTAGTACGTCATCCGGGAACTTTTAGCATACTAACTATATCCATACTATGACCAATAAGCATATGTAACGGATGTGAAATGGCTAGCTAGTTAGCGGTAGTGCGCGCTAATAGCCTTTCAATCGGTTACGTCACTTGCTCTGAGACCTTGAAGTAGTGGTTCCCCTTGCTCTGCAAGGGCCGCGGCCTTTGTGGAGCGATGGGTATCGATGCTTCGTGGGTGTTTGTTGTTGATGTGTGCAAAAGGACAGAGAAAGTGGAGGGGATAGCAACATAAGTTCGCTCCCGGGTATGGGCGAGGGGACGGACGTAAAGTTAAACTGTTACACATACTATATACTCAATTCACATCACAAATAGTACAGTTAGTATGAGTATTCGAACACAGCTAGGGTTTCCCAAACTTGGTCCTGGGGCCTCCTCTGGGTGCATGTTTTGGTTTTTGACTGCTGATTCAAATTACCAACTAGTCGTCAAGCTTTGATTATTTGAATCAGCTGTCTAGAGCTAGGGAAGAAACAAAACGTGTACCCAGGGGCGGTCCCAGGACCGAGTTTGGGGAACCCTGATCTAAGACACAAGAGGGGGTAGCAGTAGAGAATGTTAGAATTCCTTCTCTGAAGTAAGCTACAGTAGATCAACTGGAAAGCCTGTAGCTATTACATTAAGGTTGTGTCCCAAATGGCACCATTTTCCCTACAAAGTACACTACTTTTGACCAGAGCCCTATGGGCCCTAGTCAAACTAGTGCACAATATAGGGAATAGGGGACCATTTGGGACTCCCCTAACTATTTCCAGAGGCCATGAGCATTAAGAGAATCCACATGCATCCACTTGTTTTATATCCTAATCAAAGGATACCCACTGAGTTACAGCGTAGGCTTTATTACCTCTTATTATCAAGCATTCTAAATGATGCTTAATGTTGGAAATCATTACAGCATGTCTATCTTCCTCTATAACCTCTCAAGTCACCAAGCCATGCATCTAGAGATGTGGAGCTGTTCTACAACATGGTCAAACAATTTATGTTGCTATCCCCTCCACTTTCTCTGTCCTTTTATTTAATCACAGTTCTGTCGTTCTCTTTCCTTTCATCTAATCACAGTTCTGTCATTCTCTTTCCTTTCATATAATCACAGTTCTGTCGTTCTCTTTCCTTTCATCTAATCACAGTTCTGTCGTTCTCTTTCCTTTCATCTAATCACAGTTCTGTCCATCTCTTTCATTTCATCTAATCACAGTTCTGTACATTTTGTTTCTTCACAGGAGAAGGAGATCATGAAGGAGATTATGGATAACGGCCCAGTGCAAGGTAGGATGATTTAGATGATGTCTGTGTGTGTGTGTGCGTGTGTGTGTGTGTGTTATTGCCATCAGCAGCTGTAAAAGAATGAGCTACTGGAACCATGTGTGTTTGCTGTTGCGTTCAGAGCAATCTCTTGGTTTTAGGAATGAATTCAGAAGGGCAACAAAGCCTTGGGTTTTGCTTAAAGAGCAGGATTGGGTATGAGAGATCCTTTGCCAGTGATTGGGCGGAGGATCGGAGTCAGGTTATTATCACCAGGTTGGATACAGAACGTGTTTGATTTTATATTATAGTGGAATTTAATTAAGCAATAATGCCCGAGGAGGTATGGTCATTAAACCACGGCTAAGGGCTGTTCTTATGCACAACGCAACGCGCAGTGCCTGAATACAGCCCGTCGCCTTGGTATATTGGCCATATACCACAAACCCAGAGGTGCCTTATTGCTATTATAAACTGTCTACCAACTTAATTAGAGCAGTACAAAGCAATGTTTTGTCATACCTGTGGTATACAGTCTGATATACCACGGGTGTCAGTCAGTCAGCATTCAGGTCTCAAACCACCCAGTTTATAATATTATATATAGTATGATATATTAAATGTATTATATTTATGATTTCACTGTGGTCAGTGTTGGGGAGTAGTGAACTACATGTAGTTCAACTAGCAAAGGTCAACATCCCGGAGTCGCCTCTTTACTGTTGACGTTGAGACTGGTGTTTTGCGGGTACTATTTAATATAGCTGCCAGTTGAGGACTTGTGAGGCGTCTGTTTCTCAAACTAGACATTCTAATGTACTTGTCCTCTTGCTCAGTTGTGCACTGGGACCTCCCACTCCTCTTTCTATTCTGGTTAGAGACAGTTTGCGCTGTTCTGTGAAGGGAGTAGCACACGGCGTTGTACGAGATCTTCAGTTTCTTGGCAATTTCTTGCATGGAATAGCCTTCTCCTAAACACGGGCTTCACGTTGTCTCCTAAACACGGGCTTCACGTTGTCTTCTAAACACGGGCTTCACGTTGTCTCCTAAACACGGGCTTCACGTTGTCTTCTAAACACGGGCTTCACGTTGTCTTCTAAACACGGGCTTCACGTTGTCTTCTAAACACGGGCTTCACGTTGTCTTCTAAACACGGGCTTCACGTTGTCTTCTAAACACGGGCTTCACGTTGTCTTCTAAACACGGGCTTCACGTTGTCTTCTAAACACGGGCTTCACGTTGTCTTCTAAACACGGGCTTCACGTTGTCTTCTAAACTCTCTCTCTCTCTCTCTCTCTCTCTCTCTCTCTCTCTCTCTCTCTCTCTCTCTCTCTCTCTCTCTCTCTCAGCTTTGCTGGCTTACATCATAGGCATACACCACAGACTTGTTCTGATCTGCTGTTGGACTATTTGAATAGTGATTCTTGTTATGTTTGTATTATTATTTAGCAACGCTTATATATTAAGTCGTAGCTCATGTAATATTATTGTTAAGCGTTGTGTTGGCTACATATCTTAGATTGTTCTGTTAACTTTGCATGTGTTTAGCACTGTGTTTTCTCTCATGTTAATTGATAGGGCAATAAACGAACATGCTGCTGTTGCTCATTTTGCTGTTGTCTACCCTTGGCTTTTACATTGTTGGCGATACTTTTAGAGCCCGTTGATCTGTGGAGGAGGAAAAAAACTCAGCAAAAAAAGAAACATCCTCTCACTGTCAACTGCGTTTATTTTCAGCAAACTTAACATGTGCAAATATTTGAATGAACATAAGATTCAACAACTGAGACATAAACTGAACAAGTTCCACAGACATGTGACCAACAGAAATGGAATATTGTGTCCCTGAACAAAGGGGGGGGTCAAAATCACAAGTAACAGTCAGTATCTGGTGTGGCCACCAGCTGCATTAAGTACTGCAGTGCATCTCCTCCTCATGGACTGCACCAGATTTGCCAGTTCTTGCTGTGAGATGTTAACCCACTCTTCCACCAAGGCACCTGCAAGTTCCCAGACATTTCTGGTGGGAATGGCCCTAGCCCTCACCCTCCAATCCAACAAGTCCCAGACGTGCTCAATGGGATTGAGATCTGGGCTCTTCGCTGGCCCTGGCAGAACACTGACATTCCTGTCTTGCAGGAAATCATGCACAGAACGAGCAGTATGGCTGGTGGCATTGTCATGCTGGAGGGTCATGTCAGGATGAGCCTGCAGGAAGGGTACCACATGAGGGAGGAGGATGTCTTCCCTGTAACGCACAGCGTTGAGATTGTCTGCAATGACAACAAGCTCAGTCCAATGATGCTGTGACACACCGCCCCAGACCATGACGGACCCTCCACCTCCAAATCGATCCCTCCACCTCCAAAGTACAGGACTCGGTGTAAGGCGCATTCCTTCGACGATAAACACGAATCCGAGCATCACCCCTGGTGAGACAAAACCGCGACTTGTCAGTGAAGAGCACTTTTTGCCAGTCCTGTCTGGTCCAGCGACGGTGGGTTTGTGCCAATTGGTGATGTTGTTGCCGGTGAGGTCTGGTGAGGACCTGCCTTACAACAGGCCTACAAGCTCTCATTCCAGCCTCTCTCAGCCTATTGAGGACAGTCTGAGCACTGATGGAGGGATTGTGCGTTCCTGCTGTAACTCGGGCAGTTGTTGTTGCCATCCTGTACCTGTCCCGCAAGTGTGATATTCAGGTGTACTGATCCTGTGCAGGTGTTGTTACACGTGGTCTGCCACTGCGAGGACGATCAGCTGTCCGTTCTGTCTCCCTGTAGCGCTGTCTTAGGCATCTCACAGTACAGACATTGCAATTTATTGCCCTGGCCACATCTGCAGTCCTCATGCCTCCTTGCAGCATGCCTAAGGCACGTTCACGCAGATGAGCAGGGACCCTCGGCATCTTTCTTTTGGTGTTTTTCAGAGTCAGTAGAAAGGCCTCTTTAGTGTCCAAAGTTTTCAAAACTGTGACCTTAATTGCCTACCATCTGTAAGCTGTTAGTGTCTTAACGACCATTCCACAGGTGCATGTTCATTAATTGTTTATGGTTCATTGAACAAGCATGGGAAACAGTGTTTAAAGCCTTTACAATGAAGATCTGTGAAGTTATTTGGATTTTTACGAATTGTCTTTGAAAGACAGGGTCCTGAAAAAGGGATGTTTCTTTTTTTGCTGAGTTTATGACTGTTTCTCCCTCGTGCCTTGGGAGAAACCACACGGTTGCTCTGTAAATTCACCCGAGAACTTTAAACATTTCTCCCAATCAACATGGGAGAAATCGGACTCTTCAGGACTGTTTTCTTGGTACTTAACCATGTCTCTGGACTTTACACATCTCCTGTAATATGTGGCATTAAAGACTCTGGTGACTGTGGATTGTCCTTCAAGTGCTGTCTGTCAATCCAGATGTTGTAACCCCCGATATAGACTTGCCATTATCTTGCTACTTCAACTGTTTGGAAATGTGCAATATAACCCAGGTCCTGACATTTTTACCCCAGCCCAATTAAGTAGTGGTCCCGTGTGGCTCAGTTGGTAGAGCATGGCGCTTGCAACGCCAGGGTTGTGGGTTCATTCCCCACGGGGGGACCAGGATGAATATGTATGAACTTTCCAATTTGTAAGTCGCTCTGGATAAGAGCGTCTGCTAAATGACTTAAATGTAAATGTAAATGTAAGTACTCAGAGAGGCCTGAAGTGTCTGCATATGAATGTAAGAAGTCTTCTGCTGAAGCTTGATTTTGTGAATATATGGATTATAACTGCCGACCCTGACATATTTATGCTTTTTGAAACCTGGCTCAAAAAATAGATTACAGACAAAAATATTGGCATAAATGGTTACAATGTTTTTTGTGCAGATGGTCAATCTAAGGGGGTGGTGTTGCTATATACTTAAAAGACACATTTTCGGTTCTATGTATATTTGTCTTTGAACCTAAACCTCATCTTTAAATATTGTTGTATCTTGTTGTTATAGACCTCAATCTGCTAATGCTGGATCCCCGGGTTGTATTTTCGAATTGTTATCACAGCATGTCAACTCTGAGATTGTCCTGAAGGGGGATCTGAATCAGGATTGGTTAACATCTAGCTCTGATCAACTCAAAATTATATTCAATACCTATAATCTCACTCAGATTGTCAACAGTGTAACGAGGTTGAATATAAAGTATCTTCTGAAATTCTCTTTGATTGATTCGATCTTAACCAATAGTCCTTATTCTGGTATTTTTGCAAACTACATAAGTGATCACTGTGCTATTGCCTGTGTAAGAGATGGTAAAATTCCTATGCGATCTCCACGTGTCATTACGAAAAGAAACTGGAAGCAGTTTGATATTAAAGGTTTTTTACATTATGTATTTAGCATCAAATGGAATAGAATTGAATTAATCCCTGATGTTGAATTAGCCTTTTCTTACTTCCACAACACATTCCGGGATGTATGCAATAGGCAGAGAGAACCCTTGGTTTACTGATGAACTTACTAAAATCATAAAGGAACTAAATGCTATGTGGGCCAAAGCAAGAGGGTCTGGTTCGGCGGATGATTGGATGGCTTTTAAATCTGGGTGTGGCTATGACCCGAAAACTGAAAGCAGACCACTACCTTAAATCTACTTTGGATCATTTAAATAATCCCTCCAAATTGCTTTGGAGTGCAAAAAAGATACACAGCTTCCCAAACAATTGTTGGTAGACACACAGATTGTAGATGAGAGAACCTCTATTCTGAAAGCCTGAAATCATAATTTTCTAGATGCAGGCAGTTTATTTGAAAAGGTTAAAGGTATAAATGAGCCCCCTGTGAATTTACCTGAATTTATCAGTTGCCAGGTTCTCCTTCTCATCCTTCTCTGTTTCAGAAGTGTGCAAAGCCCTGCAAGAAATTGATAGAAAGGAAATCCGCTGGCCCTGATGAACTAGTCCTCCGTCTCCTACACCTAGCTGCAGACATCATTGCTTCCCCTTAACATGTATTTTTAACCTCACACTTGACGTTAAGGAGATCCCTGAAGTTATGGAAATCTGCTTTTGTACTGCCTCTCCTGAAAGGTGGAGATCCTTCGCTACTTGACAACTATCGACCCATATCAAAATTGTCTGTACTGTCTAAGGTACTAGAGTCCTTAGTTAGTAGGCAGCTAAAGGCCTACCTCCAAGAAAACAACATCTTAAATGGAATGCAATCAGGTTTTAGGTCTGGCTACGGCACTGTTTCAGCAACATTGAAGGTTTTAAATGACATCCACTGTGCTCTTGACAAGAAGTTATATTGTGTGTCTGTCTTTATTGATTTGTCGAAGGCATTTGACACCGTGGACCATGCTGTGTTGGTGCAAAGGTTAAAATGTTGTGGAATTGTTGGTCATGCTCTAGATTGGTTTATAAATTACCTTTCAAATCGTACACAATGTGTAATAGCAGATGGTTGTAAATCTGAGTCCATAGAGTTGTGCTCAGGTGTTCCGCAAGGTTCTATTTTGGGCCCACTGTTGTTCATTTTGTATATCAACAACATTGGGGATCATATTAAAACAGCAGCGGTTCATTTTTATGCAGATGATACTGTTCTTTATTCAAGTGGTAGCAGTTTATCTTTATCTTTTGAAAATACCCAAAGAGCATTTAACATCATACAACATAATCTGTATTATTTGAAGCTGGTTCTGAATTCAGGTAAAACAAAATGCATGGTATTTTCAAATACCAGGCATGTTACTAATCATGTCATTGCTATATTGGATGGACATACTATAGAGCAAGTCAAAGTGTACAAATATTTGGGAGTGTGGGTGGATGACAAGCTGAGCTTCACTGTTCATATGGAGAGCTCAGGCTGAGAATAGGTTTTTATTACCGGCATAAGGCTTGTTTTTCTCTGGAGGCCAGGAAGGAGCTGGTACGATGTACATTACTGGCGGTTTTAGATTTTAGTGATGTTATATATATGCAGACCTCAACCACCACCCTGAGAGCACTTGATTCAGTATATCATGTGGCCCTCAGGTTGTGATCTCTACAGCGCCGTTGGCTGGTCGTCATTGACTTTGGATTGGCTTAAACACTGGTATACACTGATTTATAAGGCCATATTGGGTAAAATGCCACTATATCTGTTCTTTTTTAATCAGGTCAGTAAATAAATATAATTTCATTCTCATTTGCTTTTAACAGTACCAAGAATTAGAACAGGTCATGGTAGAAATAGTTTTAGTTACTCAGCGCCGTGGTCCTGGAATTCTCTCCTGAACATTTAAAAATTGTATGATCTAGTCACGTTGGTGGAGTTTTAACACTTGGTTGATGTAAATATCATAGAACAGTATAATTGTCTTTAGGACAGCTGTTTTTAGTTATGACATTTGTGTTTCTTTACGTAATATGTAATTGTTGTACTGTATGTGTGTTTATAGTTTTGTTCAATGTTGTGTATGTAAGTTGTTTTGTTTTATCGCAATGACAAAAACCTTTATAAATAAAGGTTAAATCAAATAAAAACTATATTTGTGTGTGTGTACGTGTGGTTGTGCAGAGACAGTCTGTGAGCCTGTGCCAGCCTTGTTGTATTGTTCCAAACAGCAGGACTGAAACATTGGCCTTGCGTCAAGTTTTCCTCTTTTCTTCTCCCTTCAATTTCTGTCGTTACCTTTGCCAGAGAGCAGTGTGTGTCCTTGTTTGTCAGTAGGAGACAAAGAGAACGGTAGCCCAGTAAGAACAGGTAGTCCTTCCAAATGTGGAAATTACTCAGTGAGCGTTCCAGATTGTTTATCCCAGTTGGGTTTCTAATGAGAAAGTCACAGGGAGTTCAGGGTTTATAATGCACCGGTTCAAAGTGGCCCAACACCACAGCTGCACTCTGATTTTTGGGTGTGTTCTTCTCAGGGGGAAATGGGAAACTGTGCTCGGAAAAAGTAAAGAAATTAGGAAATTGAATTAGCTTTTGAGTTTGTTTTTTCCTAGTGGTGTATTAATTTCAGTTTAGTGCAAGAAGGTAATTATATGGTTGAGCTCTCTTTGCTATCAGTCAAGCATAGAAACTCTTTGCCTGATGTACAAGGTTGGAGTCTAAATTGGTTACCTTCAAACTACAGCTATGCTTTATGGGCCCTATTCAGACTTGAGATAAGTAGACTTAACATGGAGTACATGTTGAGTCTCCTTATCTCAAGTCTGAATTAGGCCCTACCTGACTAGGATTAATGGTCAAGTTGATTCTATCTATGTTTTTCAACAATATTGAGGCATGACACTGCCTTTGGTTGGTCCTTTTATTACCATCTGCAAAGTTATAGATTGGTTTGACTGTAAAAAGTGTGTGTATCTGTGTGTCAAGTTAATCTATAATCTGTTTTTCTTCTTGTGTATCCAGTCCATTGATAATGTTTTTTCCCCTGTGTATCCTGCAGCCATCCTGGAGGTCCATGAGGACTTCTTCGTCTATAAGAGTGGAATCTACAAACACACAGACGTCAGCTTCACCAAACCACCACACTACCGCAAACACAACACACACTCCGTCAGAATCACAGGGTAAGGCTGTCAATCATCTCCCATCTGATAGAGCTTTGTAATGTCTTTTATCCATTGTACAGTATGTTAGAGGCAGCACTTATAGGAAAATGAATGTATCTCATGGATTCAGTGTTAACCTTTCTAAATTCTGGAATAAATCAATGCATTCATATTTTATTATATTTTAACATTTTTAGATGATCAATATCTAAGTCTAGTATTTGTTTACATATACCAAATGATCAAATTAAAAAAATCAACCCGTAAACATTCCCAGACCTGCATACTACCACAGGTGTGTTGTGTTCAGTGTGAGTAAGAGATTCCCTCTCTGGCAGTCTGTCGGTCGCTCTGAGACTCTGAGACACACCTTGGCTCCAGTCCTCTGTCACGCAGACAGACCGCGGAGACCACAAAAATGTAGGCTGGCAGACACTACACACCTGGATTGCCTAGCTACCCACCCCTCTCCTGCCCTATCTCCCCACCCCAATTCTTCTGGCTCCCCATCCCCACCCCCAATCCTTCTATTTCCTCACCCCCACCCTAATTCTTCTGGCTCCCCACCCCCAATCCTTTTATCTCCCCACCCCCACCCCAACTCTTCTGTCTCCCTAGAAGGAGAATGAAGTTGTCCCTAGACGCTGATGAAAGGTCAGTTTAGATGTTTAGAGGTCAATAGATGTGAGGGTAGGTTTTGGGGAGGGTAAGCTGATCTTAGATCTGTGCCAAAGGGCAATTTCTATGAGGAGCGCCCACTTCCTCACAGACATTGTTCTCTCCATCTTCATTCATCACTTTTCCCTCTTCCCAGCTCCTGCTGCTTCGCCCCCATCTCTGACTCCCAACCCCTCTGACTCCCAACCGCCAACCCCCATCTCTCTCTGACCCCCAACACCCCATCTCTCTCTGACCCCCAACACCCCATCTCTCTCTGACCCCCAACACCCCATCTCTCTCTGGCTCCCAACCCCCAACACTCCTTCCCTCTGACACCCAACCCCCAACACCCCATCCCTCTCTACCCCTCAACCCCCAACACCCCATCCCTCTCTAAATCCCAACCCTCAACCCCCAACACCCCATCCCTCTCTTACCCTCAACCCTCAACCCCCAACACTCCATCCCTCTCTAACTCCCAACCCTCAACCCTCAACCCTCAACCCCCCATCCCTCTCTCTCCCAACCCTCAACACCCAACACCCCATCCTTCTCTAACTCCCAACCCTCAACCCCCAACACCCCGTCCCTCTCTCTCCCAACCCTCAACACCCCATCCCTCTCTAAATCCCAACCCCCTACACCCTGTCCCGGCCAAATACTCTATTGTTTAGTCTACTCTGAGCCATCAGGTATTCGTTGAGTACTGTCTGACTGGGCTGTCTATTCTAGACATGAAAACATGTGTGACTAGGATTAGGAATGCTAAGGTTTATGAACACACCTTCCCCTTGTAAAGGCAGCAGGTAGCCTAGCGGTTAGAGCATTGGGCCAGTATCCCGGAAGGTCAGTGGTTTGAATACCTGAGCCTACAAAGTGAAAAATCTGTCAATGTGCCCTTGAGCAAGGCACTTAACCCTATTTATAATGCTAAAGCCACATAATAAAAACTGGAGTTGGAGGGTTTGCTGTCGTTGGCTTGAACAACTCTAAGCAGAGCTGCTGAGAGCTGTTATTGAGGCAGGTTATCTGATCGGCCATTGATCAAGAGAAACAGAGCAATGAGGGATCCACTTCCGGCCCTGTTCTTCTGGTTCAGTTTGGGTCTCATATGATAATGTGTGTGTTTGTCTGTGAGTATAAGGTCAAAGTGGAATTATGTTTTAGACATTTTTACAAATTAATAAAAAATGAAAAGCTGAAATGTCAATTGAGTCAATAAGTATTTAACCCCTTTGTTATGGGAAGTCTAAATAAGTTCAGGAGTAAAAATGTACTTAACAAGTCACATAATAAGTTACATGGACTCACTCTGTGTGCAATAATAGTGTTTAACATGATTTTTTAATGGCTTCCTCATCTCTGTACCCCACACATACCTGCAATTACCTGTAAGGTCCCTCAGTTGAGCAGTGAATTTCAAACACATATTCAACCACAAACCCCAGGGAGGTTTTCCAATGCTTCTCAAAGAAGGGAACCTTGAATATCCCTTTGAGCATGATTAAGTTATTAATTACACTTTGGGTGGTGTATCAATAGACCCAGTCACTACAAAGATAGAGGCATCCTTCCAAACTTAGTTGGCGGAGTGGAAGGAAACCGCTCAGGGATTTCACCGAGGTGAATCGTGACTTTTAAACAGTTAGAGTTTAATGGCTGTGATAAGAGAAAACTGAGGATGGATCAACAACATTGTAGTTACTCCACAAGACTAACCTAAATGACAGAGTAAAAAGAAGGAAGCCGTTACAGAATAAAAATATTCCAAAACATGCATCTTGTTTGCAATAAGGCACTAAAGTAAAACTGCAAAAAATGTGGCAAAGAAATTAACTTTATGTCCTGAATACAACAACACAACACTGAGTACCACTCAGTGGAGGCTGCATCATGTTATGGGTATGCTTGTCTTCGGGAAGGACTAGGGTGTTTTTTAGAATAAAAATAAACAGAATAGAACTAAGCACAGGCAGAATCATTGAGGAAAACCTGGTTCAGTCTGGTTCTGTCTGCTTTCCAACAGACACAGGGAGACAAATTCACCATTCAGCAGGACAATAGCCTAAAACAGAAGGCCACATATACACTGGAGTTACTTACCAAGATAACATTGTATGTTCCTAAGTGGCCTGGTTACAGTTTAAACTTAAAGCGGCTTGAAAATCTATGGAAAAACCTGAAAATGGCTATCTAGTAATGATTTGACAGAGCTTGAAGAATGTTTTAAATAATAACGGGCACATATTGTACAATCGAGGTGTACAAAGCTCTTAGTGACTTACCCATTCTAACATGTATTGACTGAGGGATGTGAATACTTATGTAAATTATTTTCAATACATTTGAAAAAGATTCAAAAAACATGTTTTCACTTTCTCATTAATTGTTAATGGTGGGTTGTAAATGTATAATTATTTCATTAATTACTGGGATTTATTTGGCCAAGTGCAACTGTGCTCTCGGTTCAGTGCGCTCTCTGCTTAGCAGCGGTCTCTGCTCAGTTTGGCAGCTGCGCTAGTGGCAGAGGTAAAGGTAGAGGGAGATGCCCGTGTGCTTTGCGGTTTACCGGATCTTTTTTCTTAAGTTTTGTTGATGATCACTCCACGACCCACACGCTGCATCGCTGTCGTTCAAGGCACTGCCTTGTTAGTCCCACTCGACATCATGAAATGGATTCATGCTAGCCACAAATTCTGACTGAGCTCAATCGTCATGAAACGCAAATACAGTGATTACTTTTTGTCTCTTTCATACAAACTTTGAGAAATAACGAGGGGCGCCCACGATGTGTTTTGTGTGGGGAAGTGCTTAGTAATGAGTCTCTCAAAACGAACAAATTAATAAAACGACACGTCCTGACCAAACATCCAGGCACAACATGACGGTAAACCCAGGGAGTTCTTTCAGAACAGGGCAGAATGCTTCAGGAAACTGCTTCGAAAGTGGAAAAGTAAGTCAACTAGAAGGCATTGTTGTCATTTTATAACAGGTGATGATATGCAGAAATAAGGGAGTACTATCTCTCACAGTAGTAGATGTGAAAGAGAAACTCAAACAATCCCCTGGCCTTGTAACGTTACACAGCTAATAGCTAACGTTAGCCAAAGCAAGTTAACTAGCTACTGATAGTGCAACCGTAAGAAACAGTACAGATGAAGATGAAAAATGATCAGGCCTACTGTACATTTTACTGTAGAAATTATTGTTAAAAACAAGTCTAGGTTGGAACTGTTGCTGTTAAAATACAAGTAATAATTTTTATTCTGAACTGGAATAAACTGATTGAAGCAAGATGCTTTTTGAGGCAAACACTCACACAGTTCTGGGTTGCTCATCTGCAGCAGGAAGCAGTCTCCTGCCTGACTGAGAAAGCAGTAGATGTTCTGATCCAGTTTGGCACCACATACCTATGCATCTTGTTGTAAACTTCAACCAGCCACACACCTCTCATTAGGACTGTGTGTGGGTGTGTTTTCTGGTCTACATCTGTGTGGTGTGATCAATCAGTTTATTCCAGTTCAGAATAAAAAATAAAAAAAAGTATTTTAACAGCAACAGTTTCAACGTAGACTTTCTATCAACAATCATTTCTACAGTAAGATGTACAGTAAGATGTACAGTAGGCCTGAATTCATCTGTACTGTTACTTAGCGTTGCACAATCAAAAAGCCTGTGTGTGTGTGTTCTGTTATACATCTGTGTGATGTGATCAATCAGTTTATTCCAGTTCAGAATGAAATTATTTATTCTATTTTAACAGCAACAGTTCCAATTTAGACAGGTATGTAAGAGTGTTTGTAATGGGGAAAAATAAACATGAAAATATATTTATGGATATTTCATTATTTGTTTTTGTCTATATTGCATTTTTTTTTTTGGCATAAAGGCAATGAAATGTACCGATATTTATGTATAGTTGCATTTTTTCCTAAGCTTGGGTCCCAGGAAAACACAGAATTTCTAATTTGGGTCCCAGGCTGAAAAGGTTTAAGAACCCCTGGTCTAGGGTCTTGGTATATCGATGCCAATAGCATAAGGCTGAGTCCTAAATAGTACCATATCCCCTTTATAGGGTTTGGCGCAAAAGTAGTGCACTATATAGGGAATACAGTGCCATTTGGGATGCACATTGAATCTGGTCTGTCCTGGCATACTGCTGGTGTCTGGTCTGTCCTGGCACGTTGCTGGTGTCTGGTCTGTCCTGGCACGTTGCTGGTGTCTGGTCTGTCCTGGCACGTTGCTGGTGTCTGGTCTGTCCTGGCACGTTGCTGGTGTCTGGTCTGTCCTGGCACGTTGCTGGTGTCTGGTCTGTCCTGGCACGTTGCTGGTGTCTGGTCTGTCCTGGCACGTTGCTGGTGTCTGGTCTGTCCTGGCACGTTGCTGGTGTCTGGTCTGTCCTGGCACGTTGCTGGTGTCTGGTCTGTCCTGGCACGTTGCTGGTGTCTGGTCTGTCCTGGCACGTTGCTGATGTCTGGTCTGTCCTGGCACGTTGCTGGTGTCTGGTCTGTCCTGGCACGTTGCTGGTGTCTGGTCTGTCCTGGCACGTTGCTGGTGTCTGGTCTGTCCTGGCACGTTGCTGGTGTCTGGTCTGTCCTGGCACGTTGCTGGTATGTCTGGTCTGTCCTGGCACGTTGCTGGTATGTCTGTCCTGGCACGTTGCTGATGTCTGGTCTGTCCTGGCACGTTGCTGATGTCTGGTCTGTCCTGGCACGTTGCTGGTGTCTGGTCTGTCCTGGCACGTTGCTGGTGTCTGGTCTGTCCTGGCACGTTGCTGGTGTCTGGTCTGTCCTGGCATGTTGCTGGTGTCTGGTCTGAGCAGCATGCTCCACTGATGATGATGACGGTTGAAGCTTGTCTCCCCCCTCCTCCGCTGACACTGCGGTTCTTTCGCTGGTTTGGGCTGCGAACGTGAGGCTCGGGGGGCACCGAGGGTATGGATTTAGGGATGGGCTGGGGGAAAGAAAGGAGGGCCAGGGTGCGTAGAGCCTGACCATCACTCCAATCACTGTTTTTACAGCCGAAATCCCGCTGCAGTGCATTCTATTAAGCCAAGGGCCTGGGAAAGTTTGTGTTTAGTGCATAGAGGTCCACTCTGGTGGAAAAGGCATTGTCTGGGGCGTTGATCCCAACTGTACGGGACAGAGAGAGGATCAGGCCCATGGAGGAGGTCAGGGGTAGGGGAGGGGAGGGCTGGTATGTCCCTCATTGTCCTGGAGGAGCAATGCTAACTGAGGGAGATAAGGGCTCCGTTGTGGTCCGTTTCTGTCTGACTCTCTGGCTTTGCCTGTATACACACACACATAAGCACCCACACTGACAAGTAGGCGCATGCACGTGCACACACACACACGCACACACACAGCCCCAAATCTTTGACCCTCAGTGTGTACAGGTGTTTGTATTTGCCTATTCAGAGCATGATGACCCTTGAACTCTTGTCCGAACCAGACTCGACGAATAAAGAAACTTGCTGATTGAAGGTTGGCATTATTCGCCAATGTTTTGGAAACGACTGAAAATATCACATCTCTTTCCCAGCATTCCTTTTCTTTTATAAAAGGACAAAGTCGCCCTTGGAGGCTCCTAGAGGCCCTAGGGCATGGTGTTCACAAATCAGGATGGGAATAGAACTGGAGTGAGGAAGGGGGGAGGGAAGGTCGGTCTGAGACGCTGGGCCGCCTCCAACTGGGGGTAACTACCAGATAGGACCAGAAGCTAAGGATGATGGGAATGTATGGGCCTTTGACTTCTTGAGATCAAAGCATGCTGGTTAGGGAAGGAGTGAGAGAGACAGGGAGAGAGTAAGAGATTCCTCTGCAGGGGTAAGGTTTATTTATGAGAGCCTCGCTCGACCTTCAGCAATGTTGTTGTCTGTGAGATGACAGGAGTCGGGCGGTGACCACTTCCTCCCTGGCCGTCCCTCTCCTTCCTGTTTCCTGTGCTGCGAGGGGGAAGTGGCAGAGGGGGGAATTCCATGTGCTGCTGAGGAATCTGAATGATGTGGGATGCAGGGGAGACGTGTGTGTACGTGTGCATGTGTGTGGGTAATATAACTGCTCTGTTGTTTCTTAGCCATGGTCATAAATAACCTCTTGTTTTCAGGATACTATTTAAGAGATGAAAATTGTTTTGTACCCAGTACATCAGCTCTACTTAGCTCTTCCTAGAATTCACCGTCAGTTGTGTCAAAACACTCTCAGGTTTAACATTCCTATGGGGTGGGATATATTTAAAAAGCTATTTGTAAAAATACACAACATTTTAACTACACTGCTCAAAAAAATAAAGGGAACACTTAAACAACACAATGTAACTCCAAGTCAATCACACTTCTGTGAAATCAAACTGTCCACTTAGGAAGCAACACTGATTGACAATAAATTTCACATGCTGTTGTGCAAATGGAATAGACAAAAGGTGGAAATTATAGGCAATTAGCAAGACACCCCCAATAAAGGAATGGTGCAGCAGGTGGTGACCACAGACCACTTCTCAGTTCCTATGCTTCCTGGCTGATGTTTTGGTCACTTTTGAATGCTGGCGGTGCTTTCACTCTAGTGGTAGCATGAGACGGAGTCTACAACCCACACAAATGGCTCAGGTAGTGCAGTTCATCCAGGATGGCACATCAATGCGAGCTGTGGCAAAAAGGTTTGCTGTGTCTGTCAGCGTAGTGTCCAGAGCATGGAGGCGCTACCAGGAGACAGGCCAGTACATCAGGAGACGTGGAGGAGGCCGTAGGAGGGCAACAACCCAGCAACAGGACCGTTACCTCCGCCTTTGTGCAAGGAGGTGCACTGCCAGGGCACTGCAAAATGACCTCCAGCAGGCCACAAATGTGCATGTGTCTGCTCAAACGGTCAGAAACAGACTCCATGAGGGTGATATGAGGGCCCGACGTCCACAGGTGGGGGTTGTGCTTACAGCCCAACACCGTGCAGGACGTTTGGCATTTGCCAGATTACACCAAGATTGGCAAATTTGCCACTGGCGCCCTGTGCTCTTCACAGATGAAAGCAGGTTCACACTGAGCACATGTGACAGACGTGACAGAGTCTGGAGACGCCGTGGAGAACGTTCTGCTGCCTGCAACATCCTCCAGCATGACCGGTTTGGCGGTGGGTCAGTCATGGTGTGGGGTGGCATTTCTTTGTGGGGCCGCACAGCCCTCCATGTGCTCGCCAGAGGTAGCCTGTCTGCCATTAGGTACCGAGATGAGATCCTCAGACCCCTTGTGAGACCATATGCTGACACATGCACATTTGTGGCCTGCTGGAGGTCATTTTGCAGGGCTCTGGCAGTGCACATCCTTGCACAAAGGCGGAGGTAACGGTCTTGCTGCTGGGTTGTTGCCCTCCTACGGCCTCCTCCACGTCTCCTGATGTACTGGCCTGTCTCCTGGTAGCGCCTCCATGCTCTGGACACTACCCTGACAGACACAGCAAACCTTTTTGCCACAGCTCGCATTGATGTGCCATCCTGGATGAACTGCACTACCTGAGCCACTTGTGTGGGTTGTAGACTCCGTCTCATGCTACCACTAGAGTGAAAGCACCGCCAGCATTCAAAAGTGACCAAAACATCAGCCAGGAAGCATAGGAACTGAGAAGTGGTCTGTGGTCACCACCTGCAGAACCATTCCTTTATTGGGGGTGTCTTACTAATTGCCTATAATTTCCACCTTTTGTCTATTCCATTTGCACAACAGCATGTGAAATTTATTGTCAATCAGTGTTGCTTCCTAAGTGGACAGTTTGATTTCACAGAAGTGTGATTGACTTGGAGTTACATTGTGTTGTTTAAGTGTTCCCTTTATTTTTTTGAGCAGTGTATATATGTAAAAAAAAAAAATGGCATGATTGAAAATCAGTGCATGGGTCGTTCCATGAAATGAGTGCCTTTTGCGTCCCCTTCATATTCAAGTAGAAATTGTGCACTTATTTGACATTTTATATTAAATGAGTGCCCTTTAATATAGACCATATGGAAAATTGATATGTCCCTCTCTGCATCCCCTGTGTCTTCTACGCTCTTAGAAACAAAGTGCCATCTAGAATCTAAAAGGGTTCATTGGCTGTCCCATTTCCACAGAGGGTTCTACATTGGAACCCAAAAGGGTTCTGCCTGGAACCGAAAATAGTTCTACCTGGAACCAATGGTTCTCCTATGGAACAGCCAAAGAACCTTTTGGAACCCTTTTTTTCTTAGTGTAGAAGATTTGAACCCACTTAACCCCAACATTTCACCATCATTGTGAAGCCCTACTTATTTTGATGCTTTCACAAAGTCATTTCTAAAGATTCATATTTATTTAATCTGATTAGTGACTCATTTTAAGGTAAAAAAAATTATAACCTGTCCCCTCATTTTAAGATCAACCACTTTACGTGAACTGAACTCTCATTTTTATAAAGTGAAACTATTCCTTTCTAAATCATTTTTTCAAAAGAAACATTAAACATCTAATAGTAAAATCATATTGTAAATGCAGGTGAGCTGGTTCTACTCTTTCTGACAATTTTCTGGTGTTTTGTGGTGGAAAACTGAGCGGGTCAAACATAACACGCCAACCCTGTTACCTATAGATAGACTAGAAATGTTTTCACAATTGATTTTTTTTTTGTGAAGCTTGTATTCAATTTCCCCTCCCTGTTCACACAAGAAACTTCCATTCCCCCTGTCACAAGGGGATTTATGGCGGATTTAAGATGCATTCGTCAACACTTTTACGGTCGACCCTGTTACTTTATTTTGCACTTAATGGGCACTTTCTATTGTCATTTTTTATTTCACCTCTTGAGATGGAAAAACTGTTTTTTAATGAAGTTAAACATGTGCTCTATATGACAAAATGTTAAAATTAGGTAAAATAAAAATAAATAAAAATACACTATTCAAAGGGCACCTAATTGGTGGAACAACCTGCATGCATATTATGAAGATCGAAGATAATATTTTTTCGTCCCCTTGTGTGTTTGTGTTCTCACACATCTTCATTGTCCGATTGTTTTTAGTTCCAGTTTGTGCCCTTTAGTGGAAAACAATCATGTCCGTAATCTATCTCTGTGTGTTCTGTTCCAGGTGGGGAGAGGAGAGGAACTATGATGGGACAACAAAGAAGTTCTGGGTAAGTAAGGACTCCTATCTCATCACATTCTCTCGTCTATTATGTATCAACTATATCTACAGTACATTCTAACCCATGCCACTCTAACCCTAACCCTAACCCTAACCCTAGCTTGACTTTTCCAGATCGCTGCCAACTCGTGGGGGAAGAACTGGGGGGAGAATGGCTACTTCCGTATCGCTCGCGGTGAGAACGAGTGTGAGATCGAGGCGTTCGTGATTGGCGCGTGGGGTAGGGTCACTATGGAAGACATGCAGAGCCACCATCACCGCCGACGCAAGTAGAGACATACACTCCAGGAACCAAGCACCCTCTGCCCCTACCCTGAGGGAGCAACTCAACTAGCCCCAGAGTGCCTACCCTTCAGCCCATCTCTCTTCCCCTCCCTACCCTGAGGGAGCAACTCAACTAGCCCCAGAGTGCCTACCCTTCATCCCATACCCTCTTCCCCTCCCTACCCTGGGGGAGCAACCCAACCAGCCCCTGAGACCCTGCTCTTACTCCCTTCTCCCACGCTAAACTTTGGGGGAAAACTCAACCAGTTCCCACTCTGACCTTTGGGGGAACCAGCAACAACTGCCCTAAGAACTCCAACTCTTAACCCCTTACCCCCTTGCACCCATATCCCCTTACGGCAGCCTAGGGGTTTTGAAACCCCAACCGCCCCCCAACCCAACTCAAAGTTGATGGCACCAAAACAGGCTCCAGGCCTGCAGGCTGAGAGAGGCTTCTCCATACAGCCTCCTCTGGCTTCAGGACACAGCAATAAGCACCTCAGGACTCATTATTCCAAAGACCATCCTTCCCAGACTCCTCGGCTTCGGCCTGGCATAGACTGTCTAGTTCCTACTTCTGTTCTTAAGTCTTCACTTCCACTGCTATAATGATGAAAGAACTGTCTTAATCTGAACTCTCTCACTCTCCTATTTCTCATTGTGTAGCTCTTCATTTGGCTGCCATGACAGGTGGCTATCCATTTGGCTGCCATGACAGGTGGCTATCTATCTCTGGTCTTGGTTAACCCTCTCTGTGTTTCTCTGTTGTTGTGTATTTTGAAAGCCAACCCCTTAGGGACAGATTGGGATGGAGAGAACCAGAGAGATAGAGGGGTAGATGATACAGGCACCAGACTGGGCAGTTCCCACAACAAGAGACGAGAGAAACTAACAATCTACTACAGTTTAGTTTACTGTTATCACTAACTCTGTCTAGCTACTTACGTCGCTGAATAATGTATTTCTATTACTGTCAGCAGATCTAGTGCAGTTGCAGTAGCCACGCATATCTTCACATGTTCCAAAAATGCAGAATCTTACACTGGAAAGGGTGTTGGGCTAGAAGCTTGGTGGTAGGTGGGGTTGAGGGTTTAGTGAGCTGTCCGTTTGACCAATAATTAATTTCCCTCATTTACCAAAAATTGCTGTTTTCTTTTTAGGTTAATTGCATTGAATGCACAGTACAGTATTGCATTTCAGCAAGCTCTGGAAGTGAAACTCAATGCCAAATTTCTCTTGAGGTTTCAGTACCACATAATCTATCGGTTTATGGAAGAGATGGTGTCAATCTTCCAATGATATCAAATCAACTTCAATCTCATGACAGCTCTAAACTGAAACTAACTGCTTGAACACAACTTTTCATTAGAAATAATATTAGTGTATCAGCCGTTTATAAATCTCCCTTATTACTATTTATACAGTATGTATAAAAGCAGAGATGAAGCATGTATAATATGTGTAGATGTGATTTGTAGCAAGCGCAGAGCTTAAAAAAACAGCCTTTGAAAAACACATTCCATTTATTAAATCAACTGGTTGATAAAAACATATCTTGGAAAAATATGAGATTGATTGAAATAACAGTGTTGTCCTTTTGGTTTGAAGAAGGTGAAATGGTCACCACCAGATGAAGCCAGAGGAAGAGAGACACTTGACTCCCTCATTTGTTTCTGATCGGGGTAGAGCCACTCTGGGCTACTTATTGGCCCGTCTCACTTTTTCTGGTTGGGTGGGTGGGACGAGCAATAGTGGACACTAAGTAGACCAGAGCCAGCTCTTCCCTCGCTCAGTTGAGCATGCCAGACATTATGGAGAAGCTGTGAGCTCACACAGGAAAGCATATTCACGCAAGAGAGGGAACCGTGACAATTTTTTTTCAATGGTAAACAGCCTGAGGAAACCATCTTAGTTATCCACTATCTTTGATGATGCTTCAACATGACAACCTTATGGGTTATCAAATGCCTTAATGAAATATATGCTTTTTTTTTTTTAGGTCCTCTGGTTGAAAGATTAGACCCATTGTGTATTATAGTCTTAATCTATTTCATTCTGTGTATTTACATGTTATTCATTTAGAAGACGCTCTTATCCAGAGCAACTTATAGGAGCAATTAGGGTTAGGTGCCTTGCTCAAGGGCACACCGGCAGATTTTTCACGTCGGGGATTCGAACCGGCAGCCTTTCGGGTCACTGCCCAATGCTCTTAACCACTAGGCCTCCTGTACACAGTGTTATGGTTATGCTGAAAATATTCTTATTGTTGCTGTTGTGTATTAGTTGCTTTGAGAGATGTGTTTGTCTCGCACACAAACTCCCCCCTCCCCTGACCAGTTGCTTTAAAGCAGGGGTGTCAAACCCATTCCATAAGAGGCCATACTGTCTGCTGGTTTTTGTTTTTGTCTTTCAATAAAGACCTAGATGACCAGGTGAGGGGAGCTCCTTACTAATTAGTGAACTTAATTAATCAATCAAGTACAAGGGAGGAGCTTTAAAGGGTGCTCAAGAGGTGCATATTCTTCTTTTGCAAGGTGAACACACACAAATCAAAAGGTGAGGAGGAGGTCGCGCTCAGCTGCCAAAGTCTGTTCAGTGCTGTTTCATTGTAGTATTTTTGTCAGTTTGATGGTATTAGCCTAACACAACATGCCACTAACACTTCAGTATTTAGCAATAGGCATGTGTAGGCATATACAACAGACTCATTGTGATGTTTCAAAGGTTGTGCGTCTCCCCAAAACTTTTAAGTAGGTAGCTCAAGCCTCAACTGAAGCCAGTGAACACACAGGTTCTGATATACTGATTTAACTTGATATAACTACCTTATGTAATGTTGCCCTAGGTGCTCTTTTTTTATACTGTCTCTAATTTTGGCAATTTTGTTCAAATTTGAAATATAGTTTTGTCATTAGTTTTCAATGTATCAGTTTCCAGAGGCGCCAACTGTCCTTTGAGACCACATCATATACAGTCTCACTCCACAATAAACTACATGGCTTCCTAGAAGTGATGTATTTTCAACTGTGCCACCGTTCCTATATGGCTTAGTTGTTACATTGTTACTGTAACTCAGCCAAGGCTCCTATAAGCCTACACCATTTCATACATTTCAAGTAGGCCTTTAGTTTTAAACCCCCATTACAACCATCACCTCTGAGAAAAGGACAGAGACGCAAGAAAACAGACATGTGTGGATGGACAAGCAATGTTCAATGTGGAGGAAGGTTAGGCTATAGGAGTAGGGCAGACATAGCCGCATGTTATGTGAACCATGCGGTCTACAGAATATTTACTTTCACTTCAAACGGAGCGAGAGAGGATGAGTATGATCAAATGGGGGGATGGTGAGGTGCATCATGGGTTCACGAGGCATGACAGTGCAGAAAGAATGGAGGTGGGGGTTGAGGGGGGGACTGGGGAGGGAGTCAACAGAGCTGAAAACGGATACGATGACATCGTGTTGTTTAGAAAAGAGTACAACAGAAAACTTTAGCACTATTTAGGGCTTTGTTAAGCCAGTATCGTTGAAGCGTTATAGAACGCGCCGTTTTCTGCAATATGTATTGAATAGAGCCCTTGTGTTTTTCACTTGCCTTTTAATCCTTTATAGGTTCTAACCCCTGAGGCTTCAATAGTCACATGATGGACGGACTCATGCCAAACATAGCCACAGTTCACAGGAGGTTGGTGGCAACTTAGTTGGGGAGTACGGGCTTGTGGTAATGACTGAAGCGGAATCAGATGAATGGTATTAAATACAAACACATGGTTTCCAAGTGTTTGATGCCATTCTATTTGCGCCGTTCCTGCCATTATTATGAGCCGCTCTCCCCTCAGCAGCCTCCACTGCCATAGCTATGCAACAAATCAACAAGCGAAAGCTGATGTGCAACATCATTTAGTTTTTTGGTAGACATTACATAATTTTCTTGTGTTCATAAAATGTCACCCTTTTTGGTTTAATAAAAACAAATCAATTGTTAAAATTGCGTGAGTTCTAAAAGCAATACGAAAGGAATCTGCTAATGCGTTGCTAGGCGATAAAGAAGGCTACATGTCATTTCTTACATTTTGCAAAATATTAACAAGTAGAATTGGGAGGTGTTTCCGCATTATTAATTTATTCTAGATTTTACATTACCGTTATAAGCTACCATAACTGTTCATAGACCTAGTAGTTTATTGGTGCAAGTCAAATCAGTTTTATCCTTTAAAATAATGTTATAGTACTATCCCATTAGTCTGAGATACAGCCCCTAGCCAATGAAAAACCCCAGGGCTCTGTCCTAAATGATACCCTATTCCATATACAGTAGTGCACTACTTTGACCAGTGTCCTGGGACACAGCTAGGCCTATTGTATAAGGTTATTGTCAATCTGTTGTCTAATCAGATGGATCCTCATTCCCATGCAGTCATCCAGATAGTTATGTCCTTATAGGGATAAACCAGTGATAGACAGATAAGCCTGTCTGGATCAATGGGATGAGAGGAGAAGGCGATTGGATCCAAGTCATGCGGAGGAAAGGAATTTGGCCAAAGCTGGATCCAAGTTGGTCTGACTGTTCTTTTTGAGTTTGAGTGAATCCTGAGTGTGATTCACTGGGTTCCATCTTTAGTCTGCCCATTCAAGGTGCCAAGATCTGTAGAAGACACTCTCCAGTTGACAAACAATGAGATTTTTGTCTGTCAGTCTTAGAAAACTATTTGGATGGTATTCAGGGGTTAAAGTTACTCTGACATTAGAGCCAATCACTCCCTCAACCAAACATGTATTTTATACTATAGGACTCCTTCAAAACCACAGAACCCCAGTCAGAAGTTGTGTATTCAAAGTCAAAGACCCACTTCATATTCATTGATACATAGACTTTATTTATGACAAGATGTATAAATGATATATTTTATTTTCTGTGCAATGTTTATTATTATTATGATCTGTCTCTTGTATTGTGTGCACTAAATGAAACCCCCCCCCCATAGTTTTTACCTGTGTGGCACAATAAAGTCTCTTAAAACAACCATCCCTGTCTGACTCATTGTCTAATAATGGAAGACAATACCGAGATAATACAAAGGTAAGGGGGGGGTATCGACACAGAGTGGCTCATGGGACGGGCGAGGGTGGGATGAGGACAGTTTGAATAGGACAGTGCTGTAGCAGCTCTTTCCACCACTGTGAGTCATAACTCAGACAGACAGACAGGCCAAGGAACAGGGAACGAGGGAGTGAGTTCATTTGCATACACTACCAGTCAAACGTTTTAGAACACCTACTCATTCAAGGGTTTTTCTTTATTTTTACTATTTTGTACATTGTAGACTAATAGTGAAGACATCAAAACTATGAAATAACACGTATGGAATCATGTAGTAACCAACAAAGTGTTAAACAAATATTTGAGATTCTTCAAGTAGCCACCCTTTGCCTTGATGACAGCTTTGCACACTTGAAATTCTCTCATCCAGCTTCATGAGGTAGTCACCTGGAATTCATTTCAATTAACAGGTGTGTCTTGTTAAAAGTTAATTTGAGGAATTTATTTCCTTCTTAAGGCATTTGAGCCATTCAGTTGTGTTGTGACAAGGTGGTGGGGGTAAAAGACCAAGTCCATATTATGGCAAGAACAGCTCAAATAAAGAGAAATGACAGTCCGTCTTTACTTTAATACATGAAGGTCAGTCAAAATGGAAAATTTCAATAACTTTGAAAGTTTCTTCAAGTGCAAAAAAAAAAAACCATAAAGTGCTATGATGAAACTGGCTCTCATGAGGACCGCCACAGGAATGGAAGACCCAGTGTTACCTCTGCTGCAGAGGATAAGTTCGTTCATTAGAGTTACCAGTCTCAGAAATTGCAGCCCAAATAAATGCTTCACGGAGTTCAAGTAACAGATACATCTCAACATCAACTGTTCAAAGGAGACTGTGTGAATCAGGCCTTCATGGTCGAATTGCTGCAAAGAAACCACTACTAAAGGACACCAATAAGAAGAAGAGACTTGCTTGGGGCATGAAACACAAGCAATGGACATTAGACTGGTGGAAATTGGAGTCCAAATTTGAGATTTTTGGTTCCAAATACTGTGTCTTTGTGAGATGCAGTGGGGGTGAACGGATGATCTCTGCATGTGTATTTCCCACTGTAAAGCATGGAGGTGTGATGGTGTGGGGGTGCTTTGCTGGTGACACTGTCTGTAATTTATTTAGAATTCAAGGCACACTTAACCAGCATGGCTACCATAGCATTCCGCAGCGATACACCATCCCATCTGTTTTGGGCTTAGTGAGACTATCATTTGTTTTTCAACAGGACAATGACCCAACACACCTGCAGGCTGTGTAAGGACTATTTGACAAAGAAGGAGAGGGATGGAGTGCTGCATCAGATGACCTGGGCCCCACAATCCCCCGACCTCAACCCAATTGAGATGGTTTGGGATGAGTCGGACCACATAGTGAAGGAAAAGCACCCAACAAGTGCTCAGCATACGTGAGAACTCCTTCGAGACTGTTGGAATAGCATTCCAGGTGAATCTGGTTGAGAGAATGCCAAGAGTGTGAAAAGCTTTCATCAAGGCAAACGGTGTCTACTGTGAATAATCTCAAATCTAAAATATATTTGGATTTGTTTAACACTTTTTTGGTTACTACATGGTTCCATATGTGTTATTTCATGGTTTGATGTCTTCACTATTATTCTACAATGTAGAAAATAGTCAAAATAAAGAAAAACCCTTGAATGAGTAGGTGTGACTTTTAACTGATACTGTATATTTGTTTATTTTTTTCTCATATGTAGCTAGGGAACTGACTGTTATTGGTGTTATGAAGACCTTCACGCTGAGATGGCTGTTAAGACAAAACAACAGATATGCTATCCATGATACATTGAAATTAATTTTATAAAAGTAAGCTTTATGTAACGTATTTTTCAGTGCGGACACATTACATTTTTGCTTATTTAGATTTCCTGTTTTTGGCAATTAATAAATCTGTCCAGAACAGTACACCGTGTGGACCAAGGGGGCCAAGTAAGGATGCCAAAGGTACCGCATAAGGAAATGTGTACAGAGGCATGCATTCGATAACAACATATTTACATTTCTCCCATTGTTCCTGGTTCAGGAATAGCCCAATCCCCCTATACCTCAACGCCTA